>NC_056666.1:13046718-13359687 GCF_018350195.1 Panthera tigris | reverse complement strand
CCCCACCTTCACCAGGGACTTAGGCCTGCTAGGAAATTAAATGTTTTCCTCCTCAGCACTCCTGCTCTCCACGGTGGCTCTGTCCAACCTTCTCAACATGCAAATCTCCAACTTTATAGTCAGCTACGTCCCTGCTTGTCCCTCGCTGTCAGCAGACCATCCTTTCACCACTAATAAAATGGTCATTTCCAGGCTGTGCCCTCTTCTTCCCACTGCCCCTCTGCAAATCTGCCCATTCTTGGATCCTTTCTTATTTTTCTGTTGATGGTGCAAGAAGTATCCCCCTCACTTCCTGAAAATCAGTTTCTCTCCCACCTCCTGTTTCCACCTCTGCCCTGGTGTTTCTTTATCATAAGGATTTGCCAATGCTCACGTCTTTCCCGTCTTAAAAACAGAATACAATGGACACCGTGAAACCCTTACCTTCCCTGATGCCCTGCACTTTGGCTACTACTTTCTCTCTCCTTCCCTTTGATGAAACGTCTGGAGAGGATATTCTCCTTTCTGGTTTGTACTTCGTTCCCTACTGCTGGATGACAAATTATCATAAATGTAGTGGCTTAAAATGACATGCATTTATTATCTCACCATTTCTGTGGGTCAGGAATCCAGGCCTAGCATATCTGAGTTCTGTGCTTCAGGCTGTGGTCCATGGGTGTACAGGGCTGTGGTCTCATCTGAGGCTCACCTGGGGAAGAATTGCTTCTAAGCTCACGGAGGTTATTGGCAGAATTCATTTCTTTGCAGTCATGGGGCTTAAGTTGCCCTCTGTTCCTACAGGTCCCTGTACTTCATGGTCCATGGGGTTCCACTTACTTCATGGCAGCTCCTGACAGCTGGTAAGAGAGAGACTCCAGCAAGATGTAATAATCATGGGAGTGATAATCCTGTCACTTTTGCCACATCCTGTTGGGTGGAAGTGAGTCACGGGTCCTACTTCCACTCAGAGGGAAGGGGTTGTACTAGGGGATGAGAGGTGGGGGATGAGGTTCATGGGGGCCTCCTTGGTCTCTCCACCACATGCCTCATGTCTCAATTTGCTCATTCCCATTCACTCCTCACACTACTGTATTCCTTTTTTTTTTTTTTTTTTTTTCCCTTATCTCCACCACTTTACTGAAACTGCTCTCAGGCAGAATTTGCTACATAGCGTGCTGAGTTTAGTGCAAAATGAGAATGCAGGGTTCCTTGTTCAAAAATTATTAAGAATTTCAAGATGGTGGCAGCAAAGCATGAAACCATGTCCCAGGTGCATGCTCGCGAAGCCAGCCTTGAAGGAAAGTCATCCTCCCTATTGCTGAGTTCAGAGGGTGCTTGCTTGTGCTCTTGATGGACCGCTCAGCAGTTCTTGCTGAACACAGTTTACCACGGCTGAGAACGTGTTCCTCTGTGCAGTAGTCGCCTATCTCTGAGCCCTGAGCCCTGGATTCCCTGCTCTTCCTGGGTACTCCCCTTCGGTCTCTTTTGCAGGCTCCTCTGCACCCATCCTGTAGATTGTGGGCTCCCAAGTCCGTGTATCTAGCCTGTTTGTGACTCTCGAGCTCAAGCACTTATGCCAGTGCCTCCTTTACACATTCACTTGCATGTTTTATGGGCATCAGAAGTGCAGCATGTCCTGTTTTCTCTGATCCACCAAGCTTGTTTCTCCATTTTGGTGGCTGGCTTCATTGTCTCCCCAGGTGAGTTTTGATTTCATTATATATAAATCCCTGCCTTTGAGCTCCTTCTTTGTTTTTCTGAATAATCTTAAACTTCTTAAGATCTGTGCTGCCACATGTCCATGAAGGGTTGGCCACCGGGACTGATTTCATCCCGAAGGTCTTCTCGACATCTGCAGCCTGTTGTCTCAGGGTTTCCTGGGCTTCCTCTGTTACTACCCAATGTAGTTCATTGCTGCTGCTTCCTTAGTTAAGTGTCTGCTTCCCCCATTAGCATGTCAACCTCATGAGAGTAGGAACTTCGTTTGTTCACTGCTTTAACCTTGGTGTTGAAGTGTGCTGGGCACCTGCTACAAATACATATTCTAATAATGAAAGAGTATTTAAAATTTTCAATCTGATTTTTTAAAGTGTGATCATTTTGGATTGTCTGGGTGGCTCAGTAGGTTAATCACCTGACTCTTGCTTTCTGCTCAGATCATCATCTCACTGTTGTGAGATTGAGCATAATGTGGGGCTCCACACTGGACATGGAACCTGCTTAGGATTCTCTCTCTTCCTCTCTCTCTCCTCATCTCCCTCTCTCCCTCCCTTCCCCCTCTCCCTCCCTCTGCTCTGCTCTCTTTTTCTAAAAAAAAGAAAGTTAAAAAAAATAAAGTGCGATCATTTTGTTTCTTTGTAGAAACTGAATGTTACGGAAAAACAGGACAGGGCGCCTGGGTGGCTTCGGTCGGTTAAGCCCCCACCTCTTGATTCTGGCTCAGGTCAAGATCTCACAGGGGCGTCTGGGTGGCTTAGTCGAGTGAGCGTCTGACTTCAGCTCAGGTCATGATCTCGTGGTTCATGGGTTCGAGCCCCGCATCGGGCTCTGTGCTGACAGCATAGAGCCTGGAGCCTGCTTCGAATTCTGTGTCTCCCTCTCTGCTCCTTCCCCACTCATGCTCTGTCTCTCTCTCTCACCTTTAAAAATAAATTTAAAAAAACATTAAAAAAAAAAGATCTCACAGTCTGTTGTGAGATCAAGCCCTGTGCTGGGCCCCATGCCGGGTGTGGAGCCTGCTTGAGATTCTTTCCTTTTGCCTCTCCCTTGCATGCATGTGTGCATTGTCTCTCTCTTTCTCACTCACTCTCAAAAAAAACCCAAAAAACAAAAAAGAAAAACAAGACAGTGGCATAGTAGCCTTGCAGTGCTTGAATATAAGGAATATCTATAGTGCTGTAATCGTTTTGGGGCTTTGGATTGTTGATTAGAAAGTAACATTGTAACAGGAACTAAGCGCATGTTTTCTTATTTCCCTTGAGTTCTGGGCACTGATAGGTGAAAGGGTGTATGTGTGTATAATTTGGTCTGTGGAATTCACAGAATTGCCTGTGTAATTTTGATAAGAGGAAGTAAAAACAGCGTGTGTCAGATACCATCATCTGAATCACTCTGCCCTTACCCAGATGTATTTTGATAGTTTTTTGTCTTATTGTGTTTAACCAGCAAGGGAGAGGTAATTGTCGTTAGAGATCTTACATCTCTGACTTTCTGGGGTCCTGTTTTCCTTGCTGTATCTGCTTGAAGAAAGTGTTTGGCAATAGAATGCTGAAATATATTAAGTATCTGGGAGCCTAGTTTTTTAGAGACTAAACGTGGGCCAGGAGAGGAAGAATTCCACCCAATGCAGATAGGATGAATCTCTCAAAAGCCTTGGAGCAATCTCATTTAAGCAGAAATCAGTCACACACAAACAAAATAGTACATGGGTATATTTGTTAAAGAGAGCCTTCATTCTACAGCCCAGGATTTTTAAGCTTTTTGATCTCAGGACTCCTTTACGCTGTTAAAAAGTATTTGAGGACCCCAAAGAACTTTTTCTGTTGTAATGTCTATTGATATTTACTTTGTTAGAAATTAAAACTCAAAAAAATAAAAAATGTACTTAAAATGACAAAAATAGCAATACCCTCATTATATCTAACAAATTGGGAAAGGTAGGAGCATTGAAATAACCTTTTCGGATAACTATGGATATTCTTTGATACTTCATTAATATATGACTAGTGGTGGTTTTTTAAAGGTTAGGTACAATGTAGGTTCTGAAACCATAACATAGATCTTTTCCTGGTCTGTTACTTTAGAATTCAGCAGTTCATCTTGCATTCTGAATAGACAGAAAAGGTATAATTAAGTCAGTTACAACACATCTGTATAATGAAATATTATGCAACTATATTTAAAAAGTATTTTATCACAGATGAAATGCTTTTAAATGTAATAAATTGTCTACTCAGTATGATCCTAATTTTGAAGAGGTGTGTGTTGTACTAATTGAAAGGAAAATAGCAAAATATGGGAATGTGTCCTGATGCATTCATGGATGATTTTCTTTATACTTTTATGTATTTTCCAAATTTTCTACAATCAGCACATTGCTTCTAAAATCAGGGAAAAAATTAAGGCCTTTTCTTTCTTAAAAAAATTTTTTTTAATGTTTATTTTTGAGAGAGCATAAATGGGAGAAGGGCAGAGAGAGAGGGAGACACAGAATCTGAAGCAGGCCCCAGGCTCTGAGCTGTCAGCACAGAGCCCAATGTGGGGCTCGAACCCACAAACGGCGAGATCGTAACTTGAGCAGAAGTCAGACACTTAACTGATTGAGCCACACAGGTGCCCCAGGGTTTTTTTTTTTTTTTTAATAAAGAATAAATATCTATTAAATGATTTTCCTCATCCCTGGACCACCTTTTACAAGAACCCCAATATGTATAGTTGGAGTGGTAGCAAGATCATTTCTTCCTCTCAAGTTTTTGTTTATTTAACAGAACCGATGTAACCTTTCTTTGGCTATTTTAAGCCTCAGGAATTTAACTTTTTAGTTTAGTGGCAATTAATTGATGTATTAAAGAAACTGTATTCAAGAATTATTCAAGGAAAGTATTGCTGAATTTTATAGCAGGGACATAATTTGCTTTTTCTCATTTCTGTCACACCTCAGGCAAATCCTGTTTCTTATCTAGGTAAATTGGCAAAAGGATCTTGTACTAGGTGATAAAGCTACTGTCATAGTTGAGAAATATCCTGGAAATCAGCGTGTAATTAACCTCTCATTTACTGCCTCTGAGTAGTTTGTCAGAGAGGTGAGTGTGGCGTTTTTCTCTTTACGGTTTTATGGCTGGAAGTTGAAGTGACTTCAGAGAAATGCAAAGGGCAGCCCACATCTGGGGATTAGTTCCCTGCTTACCCATGGATTTAGAAAGGATGTTTGCTTGCTATTATGTCCCTGATGTTGTATTGTCCAAAAATATTGCTGCTTTAAGGCTTTTGTCCTCAGTGTGTGGACAGGAATCCAAATCTGCTGATGGGCCTCTTTTTCTGAAAATGGAGGACATTTCTTTGTTTTATGTTGGCATCCTGTTGGCATTTCTTTGTTTATGTTCCTTATGATATAATTAAGTGATTATTAGATGTCTACAGAAGCTACGGTGCATCCACGAAGAAGGAAATTAGCAGTTTTGCATCCTCCACTTATCATCTTAAAGATGAGAACATCCCTTTGATATTTCCAGCTGAGCATACAGGTCTGTGGCTTTAGTTAATGTGCTGGTGACGTCTTGCAGTGTTTGCAATCTCTCCAGGGCTGTTTACTAAGGCATAGCCCACTTTAAAGTGTAAACTGTGATGGGAAACTAGTGCCTATTCTAATATTGTTTTACATTAAAAGGCCATTCTATCCTCTGCCTAAAACAGTCGAGAATATTCTACTCGGGGGCATCCTTAATGGTTAAAGTCATCATTAAATTTGGAAATCTTCTATTATCCATCAGATTTTATGAGTTGAACATTTGGGAGGCTAGGGAATGCACTCCAGATATAGGTAGTGATTTCTTCATGTTGTTATTGAAACCGCTGTTTGCACTGCATTTATTTCTCAGATCTGTCGTCATCTTTTGTGTAATAGAGCGGGCTTAGAAGAATTTGCAGGCTAAGTAAGGAAGGAGGAGTGTTGTTATTACTGTATTACCGTAATCATAAACTTCATGAACTGCAGGGGTGTTTTACCCTTGCCTGCCTTTGGTATCGATGCCAAAATCCTGTTCCTGACCACTTTTCCATCTTCCCTCCTGCTGGCTCCCTGTGCTGCAGCCACCCAGGCCCCCTTCTTGTCTAGTCTCAGCTTTTGCTCATGCTGGTGGCTCTCCCTGGAGTGGATCTCTCCCTACATAGCAACTTCATTCAGATAGTTGCTCAAATACCACTCAGGTGTCTGTTCTTTCCTTAATGAAATCTTCCCTGAATATCCCAAATAGCCCAGCCTTTCATTCTGTTTCCTTCCCTGTGTTTGCTTTCCCTAGTCCTTACTTACTCCTTGATAAATACATATATGGTAAAACCTTGCAGTGCAGGTAACTTGTTCTGCAAGCGTTCTGCAAGACAAGCAAACACTTCTAATAAATTTTAATTTGATAAAAAAGTGACGTCTTGTAATACGAGTAGTACCTGATGGCAAATGTCACAGGATCACAACTGAGCGAGTGGTTCTTGAAATTCACCTTGATATTCAAGTGCTTTGGATTACAAGCATGTTTCCAGACGAATTAGGCTTGCAAACCAGGGTTTTACTCTATTTCTATTTGCTTGCCCGGCCTGCCTCATGTGGGTTTCATGAGGGCGGGGGCTTCGTTTCCTCTGTTACTACTTCCACATTGTTTAGAATAGTGTCTGGCACTTAACAGGCACGAAATAAATACTTGATGAGTTAAGGGAAGAAGGAATTCACCAGATTCTCTGTCATGGGCTACTATAAACAGATTGCATTTAATTTCCTGATGTCATACGTCTTTTGAAACACGGGATGAAAGGCTTGCTGTGTTATACCTTGATTCAAACTGTGCCAAACACCATCCCGGACAGGCAGTTGATGGTCACATGTTCTGGAACAAAATTAGATGTGAGTGGCCAGATAGTTGTTTATACTCGTGTCTGTCAGTGGCTTCCAGAACACCAGTGTGCTCTGTAGATGGTGCAAATGGGAGCACGAAAAAGCCCGAGAGATTGGTGGGAAGCAGTTTGATTTTTTAATTTTTACATATTTGGACTCTGGAGTAAATACTTTGACTTGCTTTTTTTTTTTTTTTTTTTAAACATTTTATTTATTTTTGAGACAGAGAGAGAGAGAGCATGAACAGGGGAGGGTCAGAGAAAGAGGGAGACACAGAATCCGAAACAGGCTCCAGGCTCTGAGCTGTCAGCACAGAGCCCGATGCGGGGCTCAAACTCACGGGCCGCGAGATCATGACCTGAGACGAAGTTGGACGCTCAACCGACTGAGCCACCCAGGCACCCCTTGACTTGCTTTTTAATGCTAGTGTTATGAACAACTTTGATGAGGTTCTTGTTGAAAATAACTGGTGTGTCAGGTATATATGTTGGGCTAAATCGGAGAGTTAGTGACAAAAACAGTTTCCATCAGTGCCTTCCTCCTTCTCAGGGACCTGCTATAGTGGTCATACAGTGTCAGAGGTAAACCACATCTGGATTCAGAGCCCTTTGTTAAACTTGTCCTCGTACCGATGTAGCCTTCTTTCCTGCCATTTATTTACCTGGTGAGTCCTCCTCAATTTGGTCAGGCTGGTGTTGCCATTATTTCTCTTGCCTCTGGGCCCCTTGGTGTCCCTTAAAATATCCTGCTTGGTCGTTGCTGACCCTGCCTGGCCAAACCCTTCTTTCAGGGCTTGCTTCAGTGGGGTGCTCACCCTCTGACTAAATCTGTGTTCCCTGCTGTTTACACAGTTTAGTTCTGAATCAGTATGTGATATTAATGTGTTACAGATCTTTAGTTTTTACCAAAAGACTTTTAAAAGGGACTCTTGTGTATCCTTTGTTTTTCTTTTTTAGATAACATTTCTTTTAGGGGCGCCTGGGTGACTCGGTCGGTTAAGTGCCAGACTTCAGCTCAGGTCATGATCTTGCAGTTTGTGGGTTTGAGCCCCACGTCAGGCTCTGTGCGGACAGCTCAGAGCCTGGAGCCTGCTTTGGATTCTGTGTCTCCCCCTCTCTCTGCCCCTCCCCTGCTTGAACTCTTTCTCTCTCTCTCTTTCTCTCTCTCTCTCAAAAATAAACATTAAAAAAATTAAAAAAATATTTCTTTTTTTAAAAGTTTCTTTTTATTTATTTAGAGAGTGGGGGGGGGGAGGGGCAGAGAGAGAGAGGGAGAGAGAGACCCAAACAGTCTCCACGCTGTCAGCATAGAGCCTGATGTGGGGCTCAAACTCACAAATTGTGAGATGATGACCTGAGCCGAAATCAAGAGTCAGATGTTTAAGGAACTGCACCACCCAGATGCCCCTCATGTATATCCTTTGTATCCCCCAAGCCTGATAGGCAGTGAAGAAAAGAGAAAATATAAGACCCAGAATATTGACTGGACAAACTTGACTTTGGGACATTCCAGTCACCCTGAGGATGTGGGGCCCATAGGGGCACTGAGGAAATACGGTTTGATTACCTGGATCCAGCCTTTGAGTAGAGCAGTGTGTTGGGTCGTGCCAGTTGAAGCAGAGCATAACGCAACAGAAAACTTAGTTCTGAGAACTGAATGAGAAGCTGTGGCCTTAAGGGACTTAAGTTCTGTAAGACCGATTGAAATTGCTGGGAGGGACCTTTTCAGCTGCTCCCCACCCTCCTTTTAAAGGGGTGACTTAAATCTCCATGCTGTGGTTTCACTAGAATGGAAGCTCCTTGAGGGCAGGTCTGCCAGTGTCGTCTGCCATGTGTCTCTGGTACTCAGTGCTGGCACAAGAGGTGCTCACTGAAGGGTAGATGGATGGATGGTTGGTTCAGGTGGCTGGTCTTGGGGACGGAGGGAGAGGAGACGAGTGGACAGAATGGTTCTTGCCGCCCTTACCTGCCTTTCCCCTATACATGGTCGTGTCCTAGCCCAGACCCTGTTCTGGGTGTGGCTGATCATGGTTGACTCTCCTTTCATGGTTCTCGACCGGAGCTAGACCCTGGCATTGTTTCTGACGTGCCACAGGTGATTCCGATGTGCAAGCCAGGTTTGTAAATCACAGCTGTGGAGTGTTTGAAGGGAAATGGAGGTTAAGCCAATCCAGTGGGTTCACATGTAAATAAGCAAAATCAGCATGTCCTGTTGGGGAATGTGTTATTTTGCTGCTCTTTAGTTGGAGCTGTACAACTCAGTGGGTTTGAAGTGTTTTTTTCCCTTACATCTTCATCTGCTACTTTGGGCTGCCTTTCACATTTAGCTCTTGGCAGCTTAAGAATTGAAGCTCTTTGGGCATACTTTTATTATACCTGGCACAACATACTATTAAGGTGTTGAAGGGTTTTTAAAAATTCAGCAGCAAAATGTAGGTGGTCTCCAGCTCCAGACACTGAATGTACAATCTCCCTGCCCAGTGCCCCTCCCATACCCAGTTTTCCAGTCCCCCCGCTGTTCTCCCCACAAGGGTACCTGTGAGCAACTTGGACTCTTGAGTTCAGAAAGGGACGACTGTAGATAGGAAAATCGCAGTCAGGTGTACTGTTGCCAGTGGCCTGCTTCATTTAATCATTTAATTATCATCCTGGACACTTCTTGAAATTTCCACCTGATTTTGGTCATGTTCGGGCTGTGTATTAATTCAAACTGTACTTTGTGAACAAGTAACTTTTTATAAGTTACACATTTTAGGATCTCTAGGAAGGTCAAGGAGTTACTTTATCTTTTATATCTCAGGCTGAAATAGTTCAGGTGACTCATTACCTTCTGACTTCTGAAAGCTAGAGAGAGCAAACTGGAGTTTGGAAAGAGGTTTGCATCTGCACGTAAGAGGTTTGCACGTTTGATCGTGTGCGTGGGCACACTTAGACGCTCACACACTTGTCATAGGCTGGGTTGGAAAATAGTTCTGGACTGTGTGATGAATGGCAAAGTGGTAGAGATGCATGAATGGGGGGTTCAGGGAAGTGGGAGATGCTGAGGAATAGGAAGGCCAGCTGGAAGAATTAGGACAGAATTAGCTGGACTGAGGCCGAGTGGGTCAAAAGATGGAATTGTCTTTTTTTCCTAAAAACTTAGCAAATAATGGCCTGGTTCCAAAATGAGAAGAGACAGCACTGCCTGGTCTCTTTCCCCTGGGAGTGGACTTCTCTAGGAGGGAAAGAAGCCGGCTGTGGTACTGAAGAAGCCAAGGCTCTGGCCGAACCCCCACTGGGCTGACCCACCTCTTCCTGTTGCATGACCTTGAGCTAGTTGCTAAGTGTCTGTGCCTCAGTTCCTACTCTGTCAGTGGGCGTGAAAATACCTCCCTCATGGAACTGTCTTGGAGGTTACATGAGATGAAATACACGGTGTTTGAACGGTGCCTGGAACGTAGTAAGGACTGAATAAATGTTAGTAGTAGGAGTATTTCTGTGGATTACCTGAAACCAAACCATCACTGATAATACAGTTTCTACTACCCATTTCAAATGATTTTTTTTTAAATCCCATTTGAATCAAGACATTGCAGGAGAGCACAGACCCAACCAAGGGTGGGTATTTAGTAGAGAGAAATAGAGAAGTTAATTTAGCCCAGTACCAGTGACTACAGTTTTTTTTTCTTCATCATGACCGATTTAGGACAAATAAAAAGGTTTCTGGGCTGCATCTTTTCTCCATGCAAAATTTATTGAGATACTGAATTAGTTTAAGAAATGATGGTTGAGCATTTAGTATATTCTAAGCCCTGGAGATACAGTGGTGTACAAGAGAAATGGCCCTGGCCCTCAGGTGGCTCTGTATCTGGAGGGGAGATGATCGAGTAACCTGTGTCCAGCACTAGATAAACAGGTCCAGACTGTGAGAGGTGGGACCCGAGCTCAGGACAGAGACTGATGGTGGAGGAACCCCGGTTAGATGGGGTGATCTGGAAAGGTTTGGGTAGAGGTTAAAAGGGTGAGAATGAGCCAGTGAGGGGAGAAGGTGGGATGGGTTGGGAGGAAATGCTGTTGGGTGGGGGTGATGGCCTGTGCGAAGACTCAGCCAGGTAAGAGTTAAAGGATGGCCAGTGTGGCTGGAGCGCAGGGAGCGAGGTGAGTTTGGAGCCTGGGGTGTGGTGAGAAGCAGTCCCTGGTCCAGTCAGGGGGGGAGTGGGGGCCGCTGCCAGGGGTTCCGAGAAGCTATTGTGCAGTGACCCGACCTAATTTACATTTTAGGATAACACTTGGGAAGAAAGTCAATTCTTGGTGCAGGCTTCCTGCTCTGGCGTTTTTCTTTTTAATAATGAACCTCTTGGTGCAACTTTTTTAGCCACAGAAATGTTGGTATCTGGGTGTGTCTGACAAGTGGCAGTGCTGGGATGGCCTTCTCCGATTTTACCCTGAAATTGCACTGCCGCCAGTACAGCGAGGCCGGTGGCCGTGGCCCACACGTACCCTACAGACTGCAGTCTGGAGGAACACACAGTGAGTCGCTAATCAAGCTGGAGGTTCTGCACAGCTTTGTTGTGTCAAGAGCAGAACTCTCGTGAGTCAGGGCTGTGACAGATGAGAATATTGTGACCCGGCTGATACCTGGCAGGCTGAGTGCTGACTGGTGTATTTCCTTTTTCAGTCAGAGCATCCTGGCGGAGCCAGGAGCAATTCAGAAACTCTGTGATCAGCACCTGTAGATCTGTGCTTTTGGGAGGAGTCACCACGGACTACTTTATTGTAGGTCTCTGAGATCAAATAACTGACTTTCACATCAATTCTGATGACAGGGAAGGGCTCTTTGGAAGGCCATTTGAAGTAATGGTTATTAATCAAATAGTGTCCCCCCCCCCCCCCCCCCCCCCGCCCCTTGAGTAGTGAGAAAGGAATGTAATGTTCTTTTACTGCAGTTTACTTTCTCTTGCTGCCTGATCACCTCAGACTATTGAAAACCCCAAGGTGGCAATGAGGGGCTGCATTTCATAGCCAGGCTGTGGTATGCATTCTTTATGGGTCATAGGTCGTTTAGGAGTCACCCTATTTGTATTATAGCTGCAGATAGATAAAGAGCAGATTTCTCACGTTTCCTGGCTTGGGGGGGGATAGGGGAATGTGTGTGGCTTTGAAAAGTCTGTCTCATGGAGGCTGTGTTGCCCAGTGCATTGCATTGCATCGCGTGTGTGTGTGTGTGTGTGTGTGTGTGTGTGTGTGTGTGTAAAAAGTCTCAGGTTTAGATCGGACTGCCCCAGAACCTCTGATCTCTTGGTTCGGGGCTCATAGGTGATGAAACTGATCCTGAGGGGCACGAACATTTTCTGAATGCATGGAGCCTAAGGGATGGCAGACCCAGGAACAGGGCCTGGCATTTCTGAGGTTTGGACCTGTGCTCTTGGACCTGTGATGTTTAGTTAATTGTAGGGAAAAGGGGCAGTGACAGATTTAGTAAGGAAATAATACACAATTATCCCAAGTCACGGAGTCGAATATTTCTGTCTCTGCAGTGAACCATTTTAAGAGAAAACAAAGTTTGTTTCTTGCTAATGAGGTGGAAATAGAACTTATCTTAAAATAAGCACAAGAGGCAAAATAAAAGATTAAAGACAAAATCTAGGATACTTTGTATGTTTATCTTATAATCAGGCATTAAATTATAACTTCAGTAGGAGTGACATTAATGATTCTAAGCTCACAGTGTAATCAGTCCTTCATTTCCTTAAAATAATAGGTGTATTAGTAAACTACTTTTGTTAGATAATATTATTTAATCTGGCAGTTAGTTTCATGGTTAATTTTTTGCCGAAGTCTGAAAACAAACTTTTTATCTCCTGAGATTATTAAATAGTTTTGTAGTAACAATGTCTTGTTTTCTGAACAGTCATAAATTCAATTTATGTCATTTAGGGTTCTGGGTGCTTTTTTTCCAGGTGACACTGTTGGTCGTATTTCCCTTTGGTTTGACAAACTAGTGATATCTTAATTCTCAGAAGTTGGTTTTTATAATAGTTATAGAAGTATAAGGTGAAACAAAGAGGTAAAATGCTAACTCCTAGTCTGAGCAGGCATTGTCTGCTGTTGCTACAACAACAAATTGAGCGTCACGTTTGTAGCTGACTTGTTATACCATAGGAGCATACATACCTACACAGTTACTCTATATTTACTTTTAAAAATGGTCTGATTTCAGTAATCGGGTCATGGTGTATCATTGGCCTGTCTTTCAACAACTTGGTTAAATTAACTTGATTGTGGTCCTGTGGTTATGTCCTTTGAACAGCCTGTCAGTGCCTCTGTTTACCCACCTTTTTTGTGTGAAGAACTGGAGGGGAGGGCATTTGCCAACTAATGTGGAAAGAAAGGAGAAGGTAACCCGATTTTGAAAAATTCTGTCGACACTCACTAGCTACTTGGTACCGGTACTTCCTGTTTCCAAAACCAATGTTAATGCAATCCTGCTTTGCATTGTGTGGTGGTTTATTGCCCTCAGCAGAATTCCTGGCATATTTGAGGCCCTGCCCTTTTATTTCTGCCAGATCCCCCAGCCACAACTGGCCTAGTCCATTCCACACCGGCACTACCCGCCTGGGCTCCCTCCTGCCTTCATGCTGTCAGTGGTAAAATGAGCATAACCCGGAGGGTTGTTCCAGCACACTCCTGCTATGCTGTCTGAGTCCCAGCCTCTGTGGCTTTCAGCCTGTCACTGTCTTGGCTCTGAATTAAGCCTGACAACTTTGCTCGTCTTATAAACGTTAGATACCCCCGCCTTCTTTCCTTCAGTAAATATACTCATGATCCAGGTTACGTTGCTCTACCCTCCAGTACATATTTCCTAAGGTCAGTGAAAGGTATTTGTGGGGGAGGTGTGTCTGAGGGGGTGCGGCAGTGAGAGGGGAGAAGAAAAAGAGATAAAGTTTGTAACTCTGAACAGGTGAAGTCGGCTTGCGTGAGACACCCTGTGCCTTGTGCTGGGGCAGCTGTGTCACTGGATCTTGGTGGTGATGGGTCCTTATCTGACAGGCAGGAGGTGATAATCCATACAGCGGCCCTGAGAGGGAAAGATAAGGAAACCTGGGGCTCAGAAGGCAACCCCCACGAAGGTTTTGGGATGAGTTGGGCTGTGTTTGAATTCTGGCCTTCCCATGACTCACTCTATGAGCGTCGGCAAGTTTCCTAGTTTCTCTCTGGTCCTCCGAACCTGCCTCAGAGTTTTGTTGTGAAAATTCAGTGAGTTGGTGGGTGTGCACATCTAGGACTGTGCCCCGCCCACTGTTCATATTTATTGAGCAATTATTTTAAGTGTTTTTATTGTTGGACTAAGGTCACACAGCTAATGTGTGGTAGAGCTGGTTTGAGTTTCTCAGACTCTAGAGCTTAACCTCCTTCTGCTGTTCCCTACTGCCCTTACTGTTGCCTTTCCATCTTTGACGGGGAAGAGAAATAGATCAATTCTAGTTTCTCCCTTACATTTTCTGACCCGTTTCCTCTGTGGTGGAGCTAAATGGCCTTTGTTTGGTTCTGGGTCCCCGGGACTGCAGCCCTTCCTCTTACTCATTGTTGACTTTAGCTCCCTGTGTAGCATTTTGTTCTGCCTCTTAAGAGATTATGCAAATAGAATTACTGTTTTGGTATTAAGAAACATATTATCTGAGTTACACTGTCATTTTTAAAAAATAGGCAAATGGCATTAAAGTATTGATGTACTATATAATTTTATTTGTGGGTAGAGAAATTATTGAAACTGCTTTTTATTTTATTAATTAATTTTAGTGTTTTATTATTTATTTTTGAGAGAGAGAGAGCGTGCACAAGCAGCAGAGGGGCAGCGAAGGGGACAGAGGATCCAGATCCAAGGCGGGCTCTGTGCTGACAGCAGTGAGCCCATGTGGGACTCGAACTCATGAACTGCAAGATCATGACCCGAGCCGAAGTCAGAAGCTCAGCTGACTGAGCCCCCCAGGTGTCCCTGAAACTGCTTGTTAAAAATATTTTAAAAAGTTGGGAAAATACAATACTTCCTCTCTTGCCAATGTTCTGTCATAAGCAGGGAAAAAGACTTACCTAACCAGGAACAGATAGAATTCTCTAAGTAATCTTTACTTTGTCTTCCTTTACTCATTCACACACAGCTAGAAGGATGTGAAGTTGTTCTTTAGTGACTGGAGTCAGGATAAAGATTAGGCAGAAGAGAGGTGATGACTCTAGTATCAGTAATACTCTTCCAAATAAAATTTTGAAAAGGTAATGGATTTTAAGTGTTTTCTATTTGGAAGGGATGATGACAGTTGGCATACAGCAGCTCATCCAATTTACATTTTCAGATGCCTTCTCTGGTCTTGAGAGTGCTGCTAAATTGTAGCAAGTTCACGTAAATGAGTCAGGGCAGGATTTCTCAAGCTGCGTCCATTAGTGGGTCATGAAGTCAATTTAGTCGGTCACAACCAGCATTAGAAAAAAATAAAACAGTGAAAACATCAGAGTGTACAGCATATAGCAAAGGCAGTGCATTGCTTCTGGAAACTTCTACTTCAGCTGATTTTAGTGCGGGTGTTTATTGGGTTACTCTATAAAGAGGATTACAGACAGAAGTTTGAAAGCCATTGATTTGAGGTAGTTTAGAAAGTTTATTAACTTTAGAGCAAGTCTGATAGTACATAAATGGAAAATGCTTATAACTCTCTTTAACATTGGTTTTTGTATATTGCTATCAGATGTAAAGAAATTTAAGAATGGTAACAGATCTTTTCTAGAACTAATATATTTTATTTAAACTTTCTTAAAAACTTCTTTATTTTTTAAAGTTTATTTTGAGAGAGAGAGAGAGTGAGCAGGGGAGGGGCAGAGAGAGAGGGAGCCTGTCAGTACAGAGCCTGATGTGGGGCTCCATCTCATGGACCCCGAGATCATGACCTAAGCTGATATCAAGAGTTAGATGTTAACTGACTGAGCCACCCAAGTGCCCCAAAATGTTTTTTTTTTTTTAATGTTTATTTATTTTGAGAGAGAGAAGAGGGGGAGGGGTTAGAGAGAGGGGGGAGGGAGAGAATACCAAGCAGGCTCCTTACTGTCACCTCAGAGCCCAACACGGAGCTTGATCTCACAAACCATGAGATCATGACCTGAGCTGAAATCAACAGTTGGATGCTTAACTGATTGAGCCAGCCAGGCGTCCCTAGTACTAATACATTTTATAAAGAGCAAATGAGGTTTATGACTTCATTTCTGAAGATTCATGGATAAAATTAGGAAAATAAGGTCATTAGTGTCCTTCCTAATATGTCACACGTACCATTGTGTTTGCAGATTTTGTATTATAAACTGAATTTGAAATCTTAGCTATTTTGGTCCCAAAAATTTGGAATCGTGTTCATTTTGACATCTGTAAGAATACAAACTTTATAAAGAGTATTTATTTCCAGATTTTGAACCCTGAATTGCCTTGCAAAAATTTTGAAAAAATTACCTCATTTTTCATGGTCCTTTAGTATACTCAACTTTGAATACTTAATCTAAGTAGGTAAAGCTGTCCTATCCTTATTAAGCTTTTCAGATAAGTTTTTACCCCCCCCCCCCCAAGGCATAAGGGAAGTTAGTTATCGTGATACATCTGTAGTTTCTTGATAATGATTTTATAATTGTTCTTCTGGAAGCAATTAATGATTTCCTTTATAACCAGCTGTAAGTAAAGGACAGGTTTTCATTGTGAATGTGATGATATGTCATTTGTCCTTGCCCTTCTCATTGAATTAAATTACAGTAGCTACTATTCGTGTGGATTTAAAAACAGATACTGTTCAAATCAAGTTCTGAAGTTCTTGACAGGGGCTCTGAGAACTGGTGGGAGGTTTCTGGATGCTGAGTTCTTGAGTAATGAATCCTCTTGCAACGAGAGAAAGGAAAACATTTAAAACCTGGGCAACTTCAGGGAGAGAGAAGCAGAGCTCTCCATCTTATGTGGAACTAGTGTTGGGCAGAGCATTTACTGTTACCAGCCTGTCCTGTTCTTTTTCTTAATCAGTATTGCAGCTGTAGGATTTAAGTAGCTTGACGGTATGGCAGGGTTGGGGAAAACACCATTTGACTGTGGTATTATTAGGTAGTAATAGATTTGACTGAAATGCCAGAGTGAGTGATGGAAGATATGTTAGTACTTGGGGACTGGCGGGGGCGGGGGGGGCGGTGTAGACAGTGGTAGTGGTTTGAGTTTTGCATAGTTGCATGCGGGGGAAGAAGGTGTGATTTACCTTGAGAATTTACTTGAGGGTAGACACTACGAAGTAAATAGGAGACTATTGCAGTAGTCATAAATTGGTCTTAAAAGCATTCTGTTTGAATGATGAATGGACTCTCTCAAGTTCTTTAGGATCTGGATTATGACTTAAGTATCTTTTTCTCACTACTAAAATTAAGTGATTATTTCTCTAAGGCCTCTACTCCAGAAATACATGCATTATTGAAATCCTGAATATTTTCTAAAACAGCCTCTGGGGAGCTTGGGTGGCTCCGTCTGTTGGGCATCCGACTTCAGTTCAGGTCATGATCTCGCGGTTCATGGGTTCAAGCCCCGCTTCGGGCTCTGTGCTGATAGCTCAGAGCCTGGAGCCCGCTTTGGATTCAGTATCTCCCTCTTTCTCTGCCCCCCACCCCCCTTACGCTCTGTCTCTGTCTCTCTGTCTCTCTCTCAAAAATAAATATAATCATTAAAACAAAACAGAATAGTGAGCCTCCTTCCTATTCCAGGAAGACTAAAGGCCGTTACACTTGTTAGACATTGTGGCACCTAAGGTCTGCTCTTGTAAATGCTGGCCGCTTGTTTTTAGGCTTTCATTTTCCTGTGTTCCTGGTTTGCCAAGGAGGTTGCTCTGATTTTTTCCCCATTCTCACTTTGAAAGCTTTCCTCTGCCCGTTAACTGTAGGCAGAGATAGTCAAGGCTTCGGAGTAGCCCCGTGGGGGACGCCGTGTGCCTGTGACATGGGGTGACCGAAGTAGTGGCCTGTGGGAAGTAAGATGCTTTCTGGAGCTGGGGACACCGTGTTCTGTTTTCCTGTGACTCCGCCACAGCCGTGGGAAACATAAGGGTTGGGGTCTTAGAATGACAAGCTTCCGGAGGGAACTGAATTAATCCGCAGAGTTCAAGCAGAGCAAGCTAGGAGGCAGAGTAGTCTACTCCCTTGCTCCAGGGCCCACACCCACTACTAATGTGTTTACATTTGAACCCTTGCCAAACTTCCCCCCCCCCCCGACCCCCGCTGCCCCCCAGTTTAAAAAGGGAGGTTTTGTGTAGGGGGAAAAGCTAAGGATAAAAGGGTTTCCGTCAAGAAGTCTCCTGTCTTTGTTGCTTATGGCAGCTTTTACTCCTGATGCTGTGAGGACTACACACTTCTAAGAAATTAGCGTTGTTGTGGTTTCCCTTTCAGCTTTGGAGCCCACGAGTGACCTCACCCAGAGGGGCCCAGCGAGCCTCTTGTCAGGATGTGTTCGCTCCGGCTGCCATAACAAAATACCACAGTCCGGGTTTCATAAACGACAGACGTGTCTCTCACGGTTCTGGAGGCCGCCGGTCCAAGATCGGGTGCTGGCCGACTTGGTTCCTGGTGGGGACTCTCTTCCTGGCTTGCAGACGGCTGCCTTCTCACTGCCCTCACACGGTGGAGGAAGAGCGAGATCTGGTGTCTCTTCCTCTCACAAGGACGCTAATGTCATCATGGGGTCCCACCCTCATGACCTCACGGAGGCCCTGCCTTCAGGTGCCATTATCCTGGGGGATAGGGCTTCACCATATGAATATGGGGGGGAGGGGACACATTCAGCCCATAACAGTCTTGTGTGTGACAGAACTGACTGTTCACACGACAGACCTCGTGCTCCCCTCCCCCCTCCGCAATGCCGTCTTCCCGTTTTCCCAGTTTCCGTTGTGTCTCTGGTGATCACATGATCTCGTTCTGGCCAATCGGGAGCAGGGAGACCCCCAGGGGCTTCTGGGAGTGATCCCCCCCCCCCCCCGCCCTCGACGGCGGGGGAGACTTCCGAGCGGGAGGCTTACCCAGCCGCGTCTCCTCCTGGAGCTGCTGTCTGGGGCTGCCGAGGCGGAGCGCCACAGTGAGAGCCCGGGTCCCCGATGACGCCACTGAGCGTCGGAGCATCCCCGAGGCATCTGACGCCAGGTCCCTGTGTGAGTTACAGACGAGCCCATGGTTTCAGCTGCTTTTAGTCGGGCGCCGTCCCGTGTGCCCCAGAGCGTCCTCACTGATGTGCGCGTAGCCCTCAGAGGGAACCTGGAGTCGGAAGGAAGTGGTCTTAGGAAGACCCTGCCTCTGAGACGTGCGTGCGCCCCTCGCCCTCCAGGTGTACGTACCACACTGCCTTTGCGGCGTGTGCCTGTGTCTTCCGCCGGCTGCGAGCTCCAGACGCGGCGGCGAGCGCGGCCCCCTCCCTCTCCTCGGGGCCTGAGGCGAGGCCCACGCGTGGGAGGGACGGGGTGGAAGTGCACGGGAGGAAACCCGGGGCCCCGGGCCTGCTGACAACAGGTGCTTTACTATTCCCGAAGGTCTTGGTTGTGGTGGCTTCCGCAACAAGACCGGCTGATGTTGTTCGCGGAAAGCCCAGGAGGTAACCTGAAGAGGAGCAAGTGGGAAAACAGGCTTTAATTCAAGGTACCTGGGCCACGTGCATAGCTGCTCTCGGGGGCTGAGTTCGAGCCAGACGATCCTCTCAAGAGCCAGACGGGAGACGTGCCCCATTTTCCTTGTGGAAGCAGGAGTCGAATAAAAGTCAACTTACGTTCTTATAATTGTGGAACATTCTAACCATTCAGAAAAACACGTCATTGTAACGATTATTTTTGGCCCGAAGTTCTCTCTCCCCGCCCCCTTATTTTTAAAGGTGAAAAATGAAGTTCTCCAGACAAACTCTACCAGCGAAAGGGTAAGGTGAGTGATCGGAAGCCAGGGCACGTTCTCCCATAGAAACACATCTGTTGGACGCACATGTGGCCGAAATGTGGCAGACTGGAGATGAAAAGTTGGAGATGAAAATGATAGGATTACGGGCTGTCATTTTATCAGTAAGGAAGCAGACGGGGAAGAGTGATGTCGGGATTTATAGGTTTGTGGGCCTTTTATTTCAGGTTCTTTTTCCTCTACCACTTGTTACTGTAACTTATTAAGTCAAAAGCGTGTTGAATGCCCTGAGCCAGCAACCACCAGGATTAGGTATAGTCCCATCAAAGTGAGTTCATTTAACTCGCTGATGTAGACAAATGTGGTCCAGAAGAATGTTGGGATTCTCTTGGAAAGCAGAGTTGGGTTTATGCTTGAGCTGCTTGTTTTGAAGGCGGGATTGGGGAATGGGGCCAGACCTGGGTTGGATGTGGTCAGGAAGCAGGCACAGTTCAGTGATGGGGTGTACCGACAACCCTTATCTAGGAGGCAGCACGTGAAGGTGGACTGAGAGCTGTCACTTAGGAAAAAGTTAGCAGTCCCACCTCTTAGTGAGATAAGAGGGACGTCTTGTCATGTTTCCGGTGACATTGTGGGCCTGTGTTCCATTCTGAGCATACTTTACGTTCTGTTGGCAGTATTGGGGACGGCTTATAAGGTTGGTCTTTTGTTTCGCCAGTTGTCAGTAGGGCAGATTTTCACTTCTCCAGTAGTTTTTTAAAAAATTTTATCCTAAATCCTGATAGTTAACAAAGGGTGGGGTTTGACAGAGGATGGGAAGGTAAATGGGGGTCTAAAGGGGATGTCCGAAGTTACTGCGTCTGAGCAGTCACTGGTGGTGGTGGTTGTTTACATTGTAGTTCACCGCTAATGTATGAGGTCAAAAAAAGGGGGTGGGGGCAAACATAGTTTTCTCCTACCTTGAGAGGATTTTTTTTTTTTTAATCACCACAATGAATGTGTACTTTTTTGAAATCTGGCAGGATACCAAAGGAGGTAGAGTCTTGGTGCCGTTATTAAAGCATACTTGTCATTTAAACGTGCTATCCAGTTATTGATCAAGAGGCAGTGTTCATGGTGGTGTTAGTGATTGTGCCAAATCAGTAGAAAAGGTAGAAAATGAACTGACAAAGTTGAGTAGAGTCGTCAGAAGTGAGAGAGCCAATGTGGAACACAGTGTGGACCAGTCGGATACTGGTTCTGGCCCAGGCATTGCCCCTTTCTCTTTGAGCTTCGCCAAGCCATTTTATTTTCCTGGGCCTCAGTTTCCTTATCTGGTAGTAATGAGGAAGTTGGAAAAATGGTCTCTCGTGCTCCTTTAAAGTTTTTGTCACTAAGTCCTTTTAAAGATAGTCTTCTGGGGCGCCTGGGTGGCGCAGTCGGTTAAGCGTCCGACTTCAGCCAGGTCACGATCTCGCCGTCCGCGAGTTCGAGCCCCGCGTCAGGCTCTGGGCTGATGGCTCGGAGCCTGGAGCCTGTTTCCGATTCTGTGTCTTCCTCTCTCTCTCTGCCCCTCCCCCGTTCATGCTCTGTCTCTCTCTGTCCCAAAAATAAATTAAAAAAAAAACGTTGAAAAAAAAAATTTAAAGATAGTCTTCTCTTTTGAAAATACTTGGTTAGTTGGTCCAAGTCATAAATTTTATGAAACTATTATTCAGCTCTTGAAGACAGGAATATTTGAGGGCTTTGAAAACTAGTCCAGCTGGACATTTTTTCTGTTCTGTGTAGTTTCCTTCCTCTCAGGAGTGATGAGGCCTAAATCAACCATCTTCCCAGTCCGTTCCCTTTGTAGTTTCCTGAAATGAATGACCGAGGTGTTTCTTCCTTAGAAAATAATACACAATAAAAGTGCTGAGGGAGGTCTCTTTTATTTAGAAACTTGCAGTTTGGGAATAAAATCTGGTAGCATTTTTTTTTTAAATTTGAATTTGTGAATATAAGATAGCATAATACAAAAATGTGTTATGTGTGAATTTTGAAATAACGCGGAAGCCAGAAGAGAAAAAGAAATTAATCAAAAGTTGCATAATTCTGTAAATGGTAAACCACGTGGTTTGTAAAGCGTGTGTATGGGATTGCCACGTGGCAGCTTCCTTTTAGCTGGTAACAGAAGGGCCTTCTATATTTAGTCTGTATCATGGTCAGCGTTGGCTGTGGCTGGTGGGCATTGAGGTTTCTGCCATTGTGGGCTGGTATTTAATGTAGAGATCTTTTTATAGCCTTCAAAGATGTCAGGCAGGTGCTCACCACGAGGTATGTTAATGGAGGTGCCAGTGATGGTGTCAAAATACCCCCACTCCGGTCAGGAGCTTTTTGTAACAGAAGTGCTAAAACACAGCGAAGAAGAAAAACCAATAGGTGGGATGCATCAGGCTGTTAATTTAAGGGAAAGAGCACTGTGCACACTTCCAAGTAGGAGTTCACCTGGGGAGGCACTAGAGCAAAGTGGTTCAAAAGCATGGACTCTGGAGGTAGCTGTGTGATGCTTCCACTTACTAGCCTTTTAGCCTTAGGTGAATTAGCTAGCTTCGGTGCGCCTCAGTGTCTCCGTCCCTCCAACAGGGGGAATTTCAGTATCTTACCCCAAAGGTTGTGTGGCACATAGTGAGCAGGAAAGCATAGACTGCTGGGCCTGCCTGCAGCTGTCCTGATTTAGTCTCTCAAAGGCTGGGCATTTGCATTTAGCAAGTTCCCTGGTGGTGCTGATACATCTGATCCTTGCACTACACTTTGAGTAGCTCTTGTACACGCAGACGGGCATACTAGAAAAGAGGGGGCATACTGTTTTGGAGCCTGATATTTTTTTCCTATTTGATATATTGTGAATATTTCCAATTTTATTGTGCATTCTAAAAATATGATGTTTAAGTCCGTTAAGTCCATTATCCCATTATTAGATATTTAAGTAGTTTCATTTTTAAGTTGATTTCTTTATTTTGAGAGAGAGCGAGAGAGAGCACGAGTGAGTGGGGGGAGGGACAGAGAGAGAGGGAGGGAGAGAATCTCAAGTGGGCTCTGAGCCCGATGAGGGGCTTTAATCTCACAAACTGAGAGATCATGACCTGAGCTGAAATCAAGAGTCAGATGCTTAACCAACTGAACCATTCAGGTGTCCCAGGTGGTTTCAAGGTTTGTTTGTTTGTTTGTTTGTTTTGCTATCATAGATCATAGATAAATATTCTTATACATTCTTGTCTACATCTCTGATTATTATCTTGGAGTAAATTTCTAGAAGTGAAATTATCAGGTTCCAGGGTGTCTTTGTGTTAAAGCCTTTTGCCACAGACTGCCAACAAATTCTTCAGAAAGGCTGCTTCTTCAGCAGCACAAGTTTATCTTCTTACAAGTGGTCCATGAGAGTAGATGCTCGTTTTCTAAATGTAGGGGAATGAGGAGAAAAAACTGTTAATAACTTTATAAAAGTCACAGGTATTTGGGATTTGGTGGGAATAAGCAAGAAGAATATCTATGGATTTATAGAGAAGACAAAGACGTGTTAAGAGAAACTAGCTGGTAGGGGAAGTAAGGTCAACTGTGGCATAATTCCACTGTTGTTTTTAGGGGTCAGACTTGAATTTATTCATTTATGGTACAATACGTACTTGATATAGGAGACTTTATGCAAAGAGGAATAGTTTTTCGATTTTATTTATCCTGTATGGTATAGGTCTCTTTGTTCACTGTGATATTTCAGAACCCCCCTCCCCGCCCCCTCCCCTTCCCCCCCCCCCCCCCCCCCGATTTGGAGTTTTGGTCTAATAAAGTCTGGCCCATGCTCCATTCCTATGTGGACCTCTCTAGCCCTGGGCCAGGCAGTTGAGACTCTTATAGGCGCACTTGGGGTGAAGGTGGCTGCATCCGGGGAAATTCAGTATCACTAGCAGACAACCTACTCACTGTGGATTGCATGTGGAGAAGTGCATGGTTCTGAGGAACAAGGGTGAGCCAGAGTGGAGGCCAAAGTGGGGTACGTGAGGAATATCACAGGAGCAGCTTCTCATGTCCATCTGGCTGTAATGATGGGGCCAACCTCTGCAGCTCTTGGCTCTAAGCTCCTGTGGTTTAGAGCAACCGATAAGCCGAACTCTTCCGTATTATCAGAATGTTAGAACTAGTAAGGGATCTCAAGGGTCATCTGGTCCAGCCTTCTCGTTTTACAGATAAGGAAGTTAAATAATTTATTATTTTCAATTAAACTTCACCTCATAAGTATTTAAAATCAGATAGTCAGCCTTGGAACAGAATTGGCTGGTTATTCTTTCCTTGTTCTGGAAGATCTGTTTTTGAGAACTGAAGTGGCTGAAGGGTAGACAATAAAGCAGATGGCGGGGTGGGGGTTGGTGACTGCGGTCCTGTTGCTCAGCCCCAGGACACTGAACTGATTTAGAGTCCAACGTGCACTGCCCCTGAGTCAGGGAACTTCACTTGTGCCTCTCTTCAGATCTGAACAGTGTTGTATGGTCCCTGAGGGCTTCAAAGTAACCTTGGCTGTAGGGTAGCTCTCTGTACCAGTTCCATGTTTTCCAGGATTTACACATAACTAGTTTTCTTTGTGCAATTCAAAACAGTGGGTTTCTTTTTTCCCCTTTAGTAAACACATGTGTCAAATGCTTCTTTTTAAAAACAACAGCTGCTGTGAACACAAGCTGTGCCTTCTACCACTGGGTGACACTGTTAGACCACAGAGGAGTCTTCTCTGGTAAAAGCAGGGTCCTTGAACTTCAGATCTCATCAAGCTGCTTTATGTAGGAGAGAGAGAAGCTCTGAGTCACTTAATGGTCATGTATCAAATGTTACTTGATAAGTGTAATTTATCTGTCTAAGGCAATTTTAAGGCCAATGACTTTAAGGTAATTAATAATTAAAGAAATCTGTTAATTGGACAGCATTTCAGTTGCTTAGAGGTTTGTGCAGATTAATGGGCTGCATATTAATGAAGTACTAATTGCTTTTTGGGAATATTTATGCAAGCCGATGTATTAATATTTATTTCTCACCAGACAACAATTTGAGTTAGCTTTCTGTGGCAAAAAACTCATGTTTTACACACAGCATTTGATGTCGTGGGCTTTTAGTGAGCATTTTATTGGGTCATCTTGTTCAAGAGGGAGGATAATCTTCTGGGTTAGGAAAATGTCTGCTGGACATTTGGTTCCCTGTACTGATCTTTATTGAGAGAAGAGACTTCACTCTAACTCATTCTGTGCTCCTTCAACATAAGATGAGGACAGAGAATTTGTTTAAAGTAAGGGTTGACCTCCCCTCCACCCTCTGTTTTTGCCCCTTTTTTGTAAATCTGAGCTCTGTACTTGCTGCATATCACCTGGCCGATTTTAGTTGAACGATATATGGAAAGCACACAGAGATGTTTCTGAAGATGAGAAATAAGTAAAAGTCAGGTTTCCCCTTTGTGAGCTTAATGTGAGGGGAAGAAAACTTCAAATACAGTTTTAATAGAAGTAGACTTAAGTAGCCTCAGAGAAGTAGGAACAGTGTCCTGTTGGGCCAGAAGAGAGGGAATTCTCATGAGGAGTCAGGAAAAGCTTCGGGAAAGGAGCTACTTAATTTGGATGCTCTCACCCTTCGGTGTTTTCCCCCGTCATTCAGTCCACTTTTATGGAGTGGCCATGGGTGACACAGGCATGGTGCTGGGCACACAATAGGGAGTAAACACAGATCTGTTGCCCGCATGGTCCACAGCCAAAGTCACAAGGAGTTAGCGGCCCCAGCTTTCTTCTGGTTCTTTTGCATCATGTAGTCCCTGTGTGTCTGACTCTCCTTCCTGTGGCTTATGTTTGAGGCACCGTGCTAGAGCTGTGGGGATGATTTAAGTCAGTCAAAGGTCTCTTCCCTGCCAAAGGACACCCATCTGTTCTTGAAGGAGACAACATGGATATATAGGAAAAATTAATTCATGGTAAGTGTCAGATTCGTGGGGTAAGGGGTCAGCGAGCAGAATTGCCCACATCGGTGCAGACGAGAGGAAGAGGGCTCCTGAGAAGTGGCAGTGGGAAGATTTTTGGCGAGAGAAGCTTTGAGCTGGGTCTTTGCAAGGACTTTTCATTGGTCTTGAGGAGGGAATTTTACCTGAGAGGAAATGAGGAACAGAGGTGGAGATGGGGATGTGTGCGGGTTTTGTGTGGACTGGTTTGCCAGAGTAGAGGCTTTGTGTTGGAGAGCAGCCACAAGTTTGCAAGGGTGATTGAGGACCAGATTGTAGGGAACCTTGGGAACTAGGTGGAAAGTTAAGACTTTATCCTGATGTGGCAGTGATATTTGGCCTGGTGGTTCTTGATCTGATGAAATAGTGCATCGGATTTGGCTGGGATGCAGTGGGAAGAGTGGTCGGGAGGAGTGGAGGCCGGTGAAGGGCCAGCTGCTTGATTCGGAGACGAGGGGAGGAAAGCGTGAACTAGGACTATAGCAGGGGCAGTGGGTGACGGTCTCAAAGACATTTATTATGAGAAAGAAACACTGACTGGTTGATTCCGTATCAAGGCTGAGGTATAGGACATTTCAGAGATAACGTCGGTTTGAAAACTGGCTGGCCTATGGTGAAGTTAGGAAGTTAAGGGACAGCCACGGGATTATTTCTGACAGTGGGAGACAGGTGTGTGTGGCGTCCTCTCTGTTGCTATTGAAAACAAAAATTTCGACTCCAATTTGCCAGGGATGATTTCCACCAGAATATAAGGGGTTGGCTCTGTCCTGCTTGGTGTTCTATTCTTATCTGGCCCAAAGGGGGCACTTATTAAACCAGCCAGCGAGGTTGAGCTCAACTTGACACATGTTTGCTTCAGATGTGAAGTATCCAGTTGGCAGTTGAAACTTTTGACCTGGAGCTTGGGAAGAAAGGAAGAATCTTCGTATACCCTTCAGAAATGGCTCATATAGCAGAAAGGCCAAGGGCATGTTGGGTCACCAGAGTCAAGAGTATAGAGCTAGGGACCTGTTCTGTAGAACAATGGGCACTGAGAGAGCGGGAGGGAAGAGGACGCTTGGGCAGACAGGTAGGGAGGGTCAGGGGAGGGTCGTCCAAGGGGCTGGCTTTCACATCGAGGAGGACATGGACGACAGCTTTGAATTCCACGGAGCAGCTGAGGAGCCAGGAGGCCTGAGGAGAACCCTGTACATTGGCTGCTATGCAAATAGGAACACAGTGCACGGAATTTGTTTTCTGTGATCTGTTAGTGTTAGTGATCCACTGGTAGCTTTTTGTGCTTGGCTGCCTCATGGATCACTGTCCTTGTGGACAGACCTCAGGGTCGGAGCATAGGACCTCCTATCTGAAAGAACGTCTGACCGACCCCCTGGCACAGTCCGCCCTCTTGATAGCAGCCCATAAGGAGACCCCCCCATCTCAGTTTGAAATATCTCTGGATGAGAGCTTGAGCCTCACCATTTTCTTGTGCTTGTTTGGTTGAGAAACCATTCTGTGCTATTGGGGGCTTCAGAGAGGACTAAGCAGGCTGGGACATGCGAAGCCCAGAAGCCTGGCAGGTGGTGACATGCCCTGTGGCGTGGGCGTCATGCAGCTGTGCTGCGTGTCATTGCCCACGATGGTGATGCCGGTCACCCGGTTGCCACTCTCTTTTCTTTCAGATGAATGCTTCTGTTGGCCAGGGCTGAGGAGATTTCTCCCTCCCACCATTCACTCCTCACAGAATTAGGGTAGTACCAGAGGGCAGCAGGGAATTCTAGAATCTGCCCTCAAGGTAGAGGGAGGGAATGTGCAGGATTCAAGTCTTACCTGAAGGGCTATGGGAGGTTAAGCAAATTGTGAACATAAGTAAAGTTGTCTTGATGTTTGAAGACTTAAACTCTATATTGGGCCAAATTAGGAAATGTTATGTTTTTGGAGATCCCTTATATTCATATAATTGCTTTATGCTCAGAATAGTTATTTGCGACAGATTACTGAGAAGTTGGAGAGAAATGGCCATCCAGTTCTGCAGATAAGACTGAAGCGTAGTAATTGGGAAATTATCAAGATTTTCAGGGCATTGGCAGGCTCAAGCTGCAGGCTCCAGTCTGTGCTTTGGCCTTGTCTATCAGGGATTTTCATCACCCCCTCCAATCTGCCCCCCTCCCACATCCCTCTGTGTCACATGAGTCCAAATCAAGAAGATGAGCAGAGACCAAGATTGGGTTTATCCATTAAATTTTGTCTCAGCTAGTATACCTGTGGCATATGGCCATCCATTTTCACTTAAATAGAACATTAGTTAATGAAGAGGTAGATTAATGAATTAATTTGTTGGAACTATTTAACTGTCTAATTTATTGAGCATATGCTGCAGGGGCAGGTACTGTGTGTGGTGGATGTTTTCCAGAAGTTTTCTTTTAATGCTTGCAACTGCTCTGCAAATGTAGGTATGTGAGCTCTGATTTACAGTTGAGGAGGTCAAGACCCAGGTTAAGTAACAAAAATCACATAACTGGTAGATGATGTAACCAGGATTCTAATCCAGGATGGGTGGTCTTCAAGCCTGGTTTTCTTTTCCATTATACTGTATTATTTCTCATGGATTGAACAAGGTTTAAAATGGATGAAATGACAAAATTCTAATAACATAGCAGCAACGAAATAATCTCTTCGATAGTAATTTTAATAGCTATTTAATATGTACAGTATTTAACGTGGTGTGACGTATATACAGAGAAGGACATAGGCCGTAAAGGTGTAGTGAGTGGTGCATTTTCCGAGTGAACAAACCTGTATAACCAGAACCTATATCAGGAAACAGAACATTATCAGCACTCCGAAAGTCGTATTCCCTTCCCTCCCAGCCCACTCCCAAGATATCCTTTATCCTGATACCTAACACCAAAGATTGGTTTTTCCTGTTTTCGGACATTATGTATGTGGAATAATGAAGTATAGACTCTTGTGTCTGGCTTCTTTTGCTCAGAGTTACATTTGTGAGATTCAACCTTGTCGTCCCTTCGTTCCCATTGCTGCGTAGTATTCCAGTGTATCAGTGCGCCCAGTTTGTTTATCCATCCTCCTGATAATGGACATTTGGATCACTTCCTGTGTGGAGCTATTAAGTATAGCACTGCTGCGAACCTTCTTCGAAAAACCTTTGTGTTTGAAAGAACATGCGTCTTTCCTGACTTCTTTCCTCACTTTAATGCAATTTTCTGCAAGATGTCTTCTGTTTGGGGTTGTAAAGCTGTGATGTTAAAAGGCTTCTAAAATCTTTTCAAGAGGTAGAGAAAATGATCCTGTTAAAAGCGAAGCTTAAGTCTTCCTTCCCATTATCCCAATCCAGAAGAATGGACTGCTCAAAGAGCATCCCTTTGGAATCAGGCAGACCCAAGTTCAAATCCTAGTCCTGTCCTGTAGTAACTGTGTGACCCAGTGCAGGAATAACAATGTTATTATTACTAATTGTTATATATTGCCAGTGATGGCGCTAATATCAGATGACATCTGCTGAAGGTTTATGATTTCTAGTCACTGTATTTGGTATAAGTTTCTCATTTACCCTTCCTAACAACCCTACGAGATAATCTGCCATTCTTGTTTTTTTGTGGTTTTTTTTTTTTATTCTTTAACTGGTGAGGTAACCTGCCCAAAGACACAGTAAATGAGAAATCTAGAATTTAGACCCAGTCAGTACGATCTGGAACCCATGTTCTTGAAGCTGTCTGAGCCTCCTTTGTAGGCCATAGGGAATAATAACTCCTACCTCAGAGGGCCTTATCCAGAATTAAGTGATGGGGAGAAGCTAAATGTACACCTTCTAGGGGAGATCCATAGGGACCCCAGAGTGGATTGCTTTCGTGGCATATCTCTGCACTTTTAACAGTGTTGAGGGTCAGGGGTGAGGCCTCCCTGCTCTCCTGGTGGTTGTTAGGAAGACGGACATCTAGTTATTTGTGGAGCCGTCGCCACCTTCTGGTTGGTCTCGCCTCAGCCAAGCCGGCTTAGCTTTGATAATGGCCTGTGTTCCGTCTTCCCCATGTTTCTTGCCTCCTTTCCCATGTTCTAAATATAAAATATGTGCCTTTTTTATAAAAATACATTTTTAGGGGATGAAAAAACTGATGAGAAAATGAGTTTGGTATTTTCCCAAGGGCGTCACCATTTGGCGTTTGTACAGCAGCGTATTTGCAGCCACTTTATCGAGAGTTTGAAGTGGCGGCAGTCGTGGGGCCGGGCAGAGGCAAAAAAGTGACATTTCTGTGTGCAGACCGCTCTGGTTGGGTGCCATTTCTAAGCCTTAGTTTAGGTTTGTGGCCACAGAGGTCCCCTGGGCTCTTGTCTAATGCCTTCAGGTGCCAGATGGTGTCACTGTCCCTGATGAATTTGTAGGTTCACCCAGGCAGGTCAGGAGTTTGTCGTTGCAACCCTTGGCTGTTAGGGAACAGTTCTTGTCTTAACTCACTCACCGCTCTCTCAGCTTCCTCTTTACAGCCTGCCTCCCTCCTGGGATCAGTGGGTACTGAGGGCAGGCTTCCCATTGCCAGGTGACCTAGGCCTGGGGCTGGCCTGCCTGCTATCTTAAGTGATCGGGCTCTTTCAGAGTATTGTCAGAGGGTTGCTAGAATCTCTTAGAGTCAGCCTGGGAAACAATTGCTCCTCAAGATTGCTTTGGAATTACTTCTAACTTGCCGGAAGTAGTTGTAGCAATTCAGAAGTTTACTTGTTTCACTTTGATTGGTCACAGGACACCCGTAGCCTACAGTACACCTGCATACATTGCCATGTTTCAGATACTGTTTTCAAAAAGGCTTCAATTATTAGTGCTTCTAGGTAGAATTTGATTTTAAATATTAAGGTAAACATGAAATTTAGCATAATTTTTAAATGTGGTTTTAAAATCTCATGGGATTAGGTTTTAAATTTTATCTTTCTGATGTAGAAATAGCAGATAAAACTGCTGACTCCAAAAACGGTGTGAGGAGGAAATTCAGATGCAATAAATATTTTTTATTAATCCACTTGTGACGTGTTTCTGTGGGAATGGTTATTTACCTCTGGAAAGCAGTCAACACAGAATGCCTGCGAATAGGCATGAAGTAGGCCCAGAGTAAACCTTTTTGATCGGAACAACAAAGCCAGGACTCAAAATCCATCTCTAATGTTGGTATTTTCTTGTCTCCTGGGATAGTAGAGTTTAATAATGACTTCTGTTTGTTGATTTCCAGAAGTTAAAGCAGAATTCTCATCAGGTGGTGTTTTTCAGTGCACCGTGTTTGGGCTTGTGGTCTTGGGGGTCTTCTGGGTTCTTGTCGAATGCCTTTGGGTACCAGATGATGCCACCGTCTCCTCCTGGTCCAAGGCAGAGTTTTTAGGTTTGCTTTCAAATCTCTAGGATGTATTTAGTATTAGGGTCAGTCTAAAATGCAGTTCTCTATTACTCAACTTGTTAAGGTATTTCAGTGCTGCCTTGGTCTCTGAGCGGCATAAAAGGACCTTGCTATTGGGGCCTATGTCTTGCTCTACCCTGCCCTCTGGCTAAGCCATTCACAACTCCACGTAGCACCTTGAAGGTGGGATAGACCTTTTTACACTTTTCAGAAGGTGTTTTTTTTTTTTTTTTTAAATGATCATTTATTTATTTTTGAGAGAGAGCATGGAAGTGGAGAAGGGCCAGAGAGAGAGAGAGAGGGAGCCAGAGAGTCTGCAGCAGGCTCCAGGCTCCGTGCTGTCAGCTCAGAGCCCAAAGCCGGGCTTAAACTCACGAATCATGAGATCATGACCCCGAGCCAAAGTCAGATGCCCAACCCACTGAGCCACCCAGGTGCCCCTTTTTGGAAGGTTCTTAATATTTGTAGCATGAATGGGTCTTAGAATTACTGGATGTTACCCGTGAGAAGGGCTGTGGGTCATTTAGTTGAACTCCTATGTTTTTAAAGAAACCAAGGCCTAAAGAGGTGGAGTTTTGTATGTAAGGTTTCTCAGACCTCTAAATAAACTGTGTTAGTGGTGTTGGTCACACAGTTTATCTAATAATAGCTTCTATTTATTGAATTTCCATAGACATGCCAGAGATTGTATGGAGTACTTAAATAAATCTACATTTCAACCAATTCTTACAGCACTCACTTTAACAGATGGGAGAACGGAGGGTCACGAAAGTTAAGTTTTATCCAGGATCTCAAGCCAGTTTTATTTCTCCTACACTGAGCCAACACTAGTTTTCCTTTATTGAATTGAAATTAAAAAAAATACAAATCGGTTTATTTGATCAGGGGAGTATGACAAAAATATCTTTGTGTTATTCTTCGTGAAGAATGTGTCATGTGGTAATAATGTCGATGCACAAAGTACTTTTCCTTCCAGACAGTTCTGTCTCATCCTCTTTGTGTGTCAGGCTTCAGGATTACCTGATGCTCAGGGAGGAAACCCTGCCCTCCCAACTCCACTTTCTGCGCTGCACACACAACTTGTTGCTAGGACTTCGGACAGCTCAGGGGCTCCCTCTACTGGTAGTTACTTCATTTGACTACTATTTATTGACCTTGTCCAGGGAGTGTGAAGAATGTGAACATAGACCAGATGTGGTCTTTGCAGTGAAGGGATGACGATTATGTACACATTGCTGTAACAGAAGGTGGGGATTGGTGACTGTTAGGGAAAGGGAACAGAAAATTCCTTTGGGGTTGAGAAGTCAGGGAGTTTAATCGCAACTGGGGAATTAGGAAAGGTAGCTTGGAAGATTTGACATTTGTCTGGATCTGAAAGGTTGAGTGAAATTTGGCTTTACAGCATTTCAGGGGTAGGTACTTGAAGAGGATCAGCATCTCTGCTGGAGAGAATGGTGCTGGCAAAGGCATGCTGGTGAGGAAGGCAGGGAAATGTGAACATTTGGGGGGCAGTAAGTGTTCATTTCAGTTTAAATTTTTTTTGAAGTTATTTATTTTGATAGTGAGTGAGCAGAGGAGGGGCAGAGACAGAGGGAGAGAGAGAATCCCAAGCAGGCTCTGCGCTGTCAGCACAAAGTCCTATGCGGGGCTTGACCTCACAAACCATGAAATCATGACCTGAGCTGGAACTGAGCATCGGCGCTTAACCAACTGAGCCACCCAGGCACCCTCCATTTCAGTTTAATTGGTGCATAGGATCCGTGAAATGAAAGAGTTCCTTTAGGATCCGAAGGGCATTTTCCAGTGCCATTGACTTAGTAGCGATTAGGAAAATGGTTGACAAAGGGAAGAAAGTTGAAGAAGAAGGTCATTTACGTTCCATGTGTTGGTCATGGCTCGAGGGTGGAAAGTCACTGAGAAGTGGCCAGAATGCAGACCCCAGATCCTTCAGTGGCCACCACCACTGCCATGAGGACTAGAGGTTAACAGAGGTTGCTCCCTGCTGGTTCATCCCCAGGGCTCACCCCACTAAGTGACCTTTTCCCAGACCCCGGCAGGGTCTACTCCGTAAGGGGCCACAAGGACTGCTTTAGCCTGGTCCACAGGCAGGCCTCAGGTCACACTTGACTGAGGCTGAGGGGCCTCGTGTCTCCTGTCCTGGCCCCAGTTGTGCAGAAGGGCAAACCAGTGAGAAAGGGTTTGAAGGGGAGCGTCTGCACCTTCGTGTGCAGCAGGGTGTCTGCTTCAATCCAGGCGGGGACAGGCTGAGGCCCGCCTTCCTGCCCTGGTCCCCAGATACTAAACCTAGAGAGGAATCTGAAGAAAATTCCAAGCTAGAGCTTGTTTCCTAGATTCAGAACCGAAGCCTTTCCCATTCTGCACACTGAAAGCTCTACCTCTATCTTGGTATCAAGGCCCGAGATGTGCTTGTACCCTGGCACCGACATCCGGAAGAGACTGGGAGTGAGCACCCTATTTGTTTGCCTTTGCTTGCAGGAATTGTGAGAAAGGAGGGCAGAGGGAGGGAGCCTGGGGAGGCGGGGCGGGGGGTGGGGGTGGGTGCCAAGTGAGAGACCATGGATGTCAAACCAGTGAGGCAAAGGAAAGAGTCAGCCAGGGTTTGAGCACTGATTGCCTTCGCCTTCTTGCTGTCACCACCTAGACGTCTGTCCAGCAGGTACATCAGACTCTTCGTGTCCACTTCCACTCCCAGCACCCCTGCATGATGGCGCTGACCCTCTTGTAGCTTAGGCCAGGGACCTTGGAGTCCCCCGTGCTTCTTCCATGCCTTTCGTGACTCTTGTCCAGTCCTTCAGGAAACCTCAGAGGCTTTCCAGTCAGCACCTATCCTGACCCGTCTGACCTGTGCTGCAACCATCCTGGTCTAACCCATGTGTCACCCATGTGTCACCCATATCACTGTTCCTGCCCAGTTTTTTCCCCGCCTGCTGCTGCTGTTTTATTTTTTATTTTTTTTTTGTTTTGTTTTTTTTTTGTTTTTTTTTTTTGTTTTTTTTTTGTTTTTATTTTTTAATATATGAAATTTACTGTCAAATTGGTTTCCATACAACACCCAGTGCTCATCCCAAAAGGTGCCCTCCTCAATACCCATCACCCACCCTGCCCTCCCTCCCACCCTGCCCTCCCTCCCACCCCCCATCAACCCTCAGTTTGTTCTCAGTTTTTAACAGTCTCTTATGCTTTGGCTCTCTCCCACTCTAACCTCTTTTTTTTTTTTCTTTCCTTCCTTCCCCTCCCCCATGGGTTTCTGTTATGTTTCTCAGGATCCACATAAGAGTGAAACCATATGGTATCTGTCTTTCTCTGTATGGCTTATTTCACTTAGCATCACACTCTCCAGTTCCATCCATGTTGCTATAAAAGGCCATATTTCATTTTTTCTCATTGCCACGTAGTATTCCATTGTGTATATAAACCACAATTTCTTTATCCATTCATCAGTTGATGGACATTTAGGCTCTTTCCATAATTTGGCTATTGTTGAGAGTGCCGCTATAAACATTGGGGTACAGGTGCCCCTATGCATCAGTACTCCTGTATCCCTTGGATAAATTCCTAGCAGTGCTATTGCTGGGTCATAGAGTAGGTCTATTTTTAATTTTCTGAGGAACCTCCACACTGCTTTCCAGAGCGGCTGCACCAATTTGCATTCCCACCAACAGTGCAAGAGGGTTCCTGTTTCTCCACATCCTCTCCAGCATCTATAGTCTCCTGATTTCTTCATTTTGGCCACTCTGACTGGCGTGAGGTGGTATCTGAGTGTGGTTTTGATTTGTATTTCCCTGATGAGGAGCGACGTTGAGCATCTTTTCATGTGCCTGTTGGCCATCCGGATGTCTTCTTTAGAGAAGTGTCTATTCATGTTTTCTGCCCATTTCTTCACTGGGTTATTTGTTTTTCGGGTGTGGAGTTTGATGAGCTCTTTATAGATTTTGGATACTAGCCCTTTGTCCGATGTGTCATTTGCAAATATCTTTTCCCATTCCGTTGGCTGCCTTTTAGTTTTGTTGGTTGTTTCCTTTGCTGTGCAGAAGCTTTTTATCTTCATAAGGTCCCAGTAATTCACTTTTGCTTTTAATTCCCTTGCCTTTGGGGATGTGCCGAGTAAGAGATTGCTACGGCTGAGGTCAGAGAGGTCTTTTCCTGCTTTCTCCTCTAAGGTTTTGATGGTTTCCTGTCTCACATTCAGGTCCTTTATCCATTTTGACTTTATTTTTGTGAATGGTGTGAGAAAGTGGTCTAGTTTCAGCCTTCTGCATGTTGCTGTCCAGTTCTCCCAGCACCATTTGTTAAAGAGACTGTCTTTTTTCCATTGGATGTTCTTTCCTGCTTTGTCAAAGATGAGTTGGCCATACGTTTGTGGGTCTAGTTCTGGGGTTTCTATTCTATTCCATTGGTCTATGTGTCTGTTTTTATGCCAATACCATGCTGTCTTGATGATGACAGCTTTGTAGTAGAGGCTAAATTCTGGGATTGTGATGCCTCCTGCTTTGGTCTTCTTCTTCAAAATTACTTTGGCTATTCGGGGCCTTTTGTGGTTCCATATGAATTTTAGGATTGCTTGTTCTAGTTTCGAGAAGAATGCTGGTGCAATTTTGATTGGGATTGCATTGAATGTGTAGATAGCTTTGGGTAGTATTGACATTTTGACAATATTTATTCTTCCAATCCATGAGCAGGGAATGTCTTTCCATTTCTTTATATCTTCTTCAATTACCTGCATAAGCTTTCTATAGTTTTCAGCATACAGATCTTTTACATCTTTGGTTAGATTTATTCCTAGGTATTTTATGCTTCTTGGTGCAATTGTGAATGGGATCAGTTTCTTCATTTGTCTTTCTGTTGCTTCATTGTTAGTGTATAAGAATGCAACTGATTTCTGCACATTGATTTTGTATCCTGCAACTTTGCTGAATTCATGTATCAGTTCTAGCAGACTTTTGGTGGAGTCTATCGGATTTTCCATGTATAATATCATGTCATCTGCAAAAAGCGAAAGCTTGACTTCATCTTTGCCAATTTTGATGCCTTTGATTTCCTTTTGTTGTCTGATTGCTGATGCTAGAACTTCCAGCACTATATTGAACAACAGCGGTGACAGTGGGCATCCCTGTCGTGTTCCTGATCTCAGGGAAAAAGCTCTCAGTTTTTCCCCGTTGAGGATGATGTTAGCTGTGGGCTTTTCATAAATGGCCTTTATGATCTTTAAGTATGTTCCTTCTATCCCGACTTTCTCAAGGGTTTTTATTAAGAAAGGGTGCTGGATTTTGTCAAAGGCCTTTTCTGCATCGATTGACAGGATCATATGGTTCTTCTCTTTTTTTTTGTTAATGTGATGTATCACGTTGATCGATTTGCGAATGTTGAACCAGCCCTGCATCCCAGGAATGAATCCCACTTGATCATGGTGAATAATTCTTTTTATATGCTGTTGAATTCGATTTGCTAGTATCTTATTAAGAATTTTTGCATCCATATTCATCAGGGATATTGGCCTGTAGTTCTCTTTTTTTACTGGGTCTCTGTCTGGTTTAGGAATCAAAGTAATACTGGCTTCATAGAATGAGTCTGGAAGTTTTCCTTCCCTTTCTATTTCTTGGAATAGCTTGAGAAGGATAGGTATTATCTCTGCTTTAAATGTCTGGTAGAACTCCCCTGGGAAGCCATCTGGTCCTGGACTCTTATTTGTTGGGAGATTTTTGATAACCGATTCAATTTCTTCGCTGGTTATGGGTCTGTTCAAGCTTTCTATTTCCTCCTGATTGAGTTTTGGAAGAGTGTGGGTGTTTAGAAATTTGTCCATTTCTTCCAGGTTGTCCAATTTGCTGGCATATAATTTTTCATAGTATTCCCTGATAATTGTTTGTATCTCTGAGGGATTGGTTGTAATCATTCCATTTTCATTCATGATTTTATCTATTTGGGTCATCTCCCTTTTCTTTTTGAGAAGCCTGGCTAGAGGTTTGTCAATTTTGTTTATTTTTTCAAAAAACCAACTCTTGGTTTCGTTGATCTGCTCTACAGTTTTTTTAGATTCTATATTGTTTATTTCTGCTCTGATCTTTATTATTTCTCTTCTTCTGCTGGGTTTGGGCTGCCTTTGCTGTTCTGCTTCTATTTCCTTTAGGTGTGCTGTTAGGTTTTGTATTTGGGATTTTTCTTGTTTCTTGAGATAGGCCTGGATTGCAATGTATTTTCCTCTCAGGACTGCCTTCGCTGCATCCCAAAGCGTTTGGATTGTTGTATTTTCATTTTCGTTTGTTTCCATATATATTTTAATTTCTTCTCTAATTGCCTGGTTGACCCACTCATTCGTTAGTAGGGTGTTCTTTAACCTCCATGCTTTTGGAGGTTTTCCAGACTTTTTCCTGTGGTTGATTTCAAGCTTCATAGCATTGTGGTCTGAAAGTATGCATGGTATAATTTCAATTCTTGTAAACTTAGGAAGGGCTGTTTTGTGACCCAGTATATGATCTATCTTGGAGAATGTTCCATGTGCGCTCGAGAAGAAAGTATATTCTGTTGCTTTGGGATGCAGAGTTCTAAATATATCTGTCAAGTCCATCTGATCCAATGTATCATTCAGGGCCCTTGTTTCTTTATTGACTGTGTGTCTAGATGATCTATCCATTTCTGTAAGTGGGGTGTTAAAGTCCCCTGCAATGACCACATTCTTATCAATAAGGTTGCTTATGTTTATGAGTAATTGTTTTATATATCTGGGGGCTTGGGTATTTGGCGCATAGACATTTATAATAGTTAGCTCTTCCTGGTGGATAGACCCTGTGATTATTATATAATGCCCTTCTTCATCTCTTGTTACAGCCTTTAATTTAAAGTCTAGTTTGTCTGATATAAGTATGGCTACTCCAGCTTTCTTTTGGCTTCCAGGAGCATGATAAATAGTTCTCCATCCCCTCACTCTCAATCTAAAGGTGTCCTCAGATCTAAAATGAGTCTCTTGTAGACAGCAAATAGATGGGTCTTGTTTTTTTATCCATTCTGATACCCTATGTCTTTTAGTTGGCGCATTTAATCCATTTACATTCAGTGTTATTATAGAAAGATATGGGTTTAGAGTCATTGTGATGTCTGTATGTTTTATGCTTGTAGTGATGTCTCTGGTACTTTGTCTCACAGGATCCCCCTTAGGATCTCTTGTAGGGCTGGTTTCGTGGTGACAAATTCCTTCAGTTTTTGTTTGTTTGGGAAGACCTTTATCTCTCCTTCTATTCTAAATGACAGACTTGCTGGATAAAGGATTCTCGGCTGCATATTTTTTCTGTTTAGCACACTGTAGATATCGTGCCAAGCCTTTCTGGCCTGCCAAGTTTCAAAGGAGAGATCAGTCACGAGTCTTATAGGTCTCCCTTTATATGTGAGGGCACGTTTATCCCTTGCTGCTTTCAGAATTTTCTCTTTATCCTTGTATTTTGCCAGTTTCACTATGATATGTCGTGCAGAAGATCGATTCAAGTTACGTCTGAAGGGAGTTCTCTGTGCCTCTTGGATTTCAATGCCTTTTTCCTTCCCCAGTTCAGGGAAGTTCTCAGCTATTATTTGTTCAAGTACCCCTTCAGCACCTTTCCCTCTCTCTTCCTCCTCTGGGATACCAATTATGCGTATATTATTTCTTTTTAGTGTATCACTTAGTTCTCTAATTTTCCCCTCATACTCCTGGATTTTTTTATCTCTCTTTCTTTCAGCTTCCTCTTTCTCCATAACTTTATCTTCTAGTTCACCTATTCTCTCCTCTGCCTCTTCAAGCCGAGCCATTGTGGTTTCCATTTTGTTTTGCATTTCGTTTAAAGCGTTTTTCAACTCCTCGTGACTGTTCCTTAGTCCCTCGATCTTTATGGCAAGAGATTCTCTGCTGTCCTGTATACTGTTTTCAAGCCCAGCGATTAATTTTATGACTATTATTCTAAATTCACTTTCTGTTATATTATTTAAATCCTTTTTGATCAGTTCATTAGCTGTTGTTATTTCCTGGAGATTCTTCTGAGGGGAATTCTTCCGTTTGGTCATTTTGGAGAGTCCCTAGCGTGGTGAGGACCTGCAGTGCACTTGCCCTGTGCTGTGGTGTATAACTGGAGTTGGTGGGCGGGGCCGCAGTCCGACCCGATGTCTGCCCCCAGCCCACCGCTGGGGCCACAGTCAGACTGGTGTGTGCCTTCTCTTCCCCTCTCCTAGGGGCGGGATTCACTGTGGGGTGGCGTGTCCCGTCTGGGCTACTCGCACACTGCCAGGCTTGTGTTGCTGGGGATCTGGCGTATTAGCTGGGGTGGGTAGGCAAGGTGCACGGCTGGAGGGGCAGGCTTAGCTCGCTTCTCCTTAGGTGATCCACTTCAGGAGGAGCCCTGTGGCAGCGGGAGGGAGTCAGATCCGCTGCCGGAGGTTTGGCTCCGCAGAAGCACAGAGTTGGGTGTTTGCGCGGAGCGAGCAAGTTCCCTGGCAGGAACTGGTTCCCTTTGGGATTTTGGCTGGGGGATGGGCGGGGGAGATGGCGCTGGCGCCTTTGTTCCCCGCCAAGCTGAGCTCTGCCGTCCGGGGGCTCAGCAGCTCTCCCTCCCTTTGTCCTCCAGCCTTCCCGCTTTCCGAGCAGCGCTGTTAACTTATGACCTCCCAGACGCTAAGTCGCGCTTGCTGTCGGAACACAGTCTGTCCGGCCCCTCCGCTTTTGCCAGCCCGACTCGGGGGCTCCGCTTGGCCGGCGAGCCGCCCCTCCGCCCCGGCTCCCTCCCGCCAGTCCGTGGAGCGCGCACCGCCTCGCCGCCCTTCCTACCCTCTTCCGTGGGCCTATAGTCGGCGCTTGACTCCTGAGACTCCCTTCTGCTAATCCTCTGGCGGTTTTCTGGGTTCTTTAGGCAGGTGTAGGTGGAATCTAAGTGATCGGTCGGACGCGCTGTGAGCCCCGCGTCCTCCTACGCCGCCATCTTCCGGAACCTCCCCCCGCTGCTGCTGTTTTAAACTCAGTAACTACAGTGGTCTTTTAAAACCATGAGACTCCTAGGGTGCCTGGGTGGCTCAGTCAGTTAAGCATCTGACTTCGGCTCAAGTCATGATCTCACAGTTCATGGGTTTGAGCCCCGCATCAGGCTCTGTGCTGACAGCTCAGAGCCTGGAGCCTGCTTCTGATTCTGTGTCTCCCTTTCTCTCTGCCCCTCCCCTGCTCACACTGTCTCTGCCTCTCAAAAATAAATAATTGTAAAAAAAAGAAAACAACCATAAGAGACTCTTAAATACAGAGAACAAACTGAGGGTTGATTTGGGGCGGGAAGAGGGGGAAAAGGGTGATGGGCATTGAGGAGGGCACTTGTTGGGATGAGCACTGGGTGTTGTTGTATGTAAGCGATGAATCACGGGAATCTACCCCCTAAACCAAGAGCACACTGTACACATTGTATGTTAGCCGATTTGACAATAAATTACATTTAAAAAAATAATTATAGACGGAAAAAAAACAAAACAAAATCAAGATGTAAAAAATAAAAAAATAGGAGTCCGGTGTGGTCACTTCTCTGCTCGAAATCCTGAATGTCTTTTCTGCTGTCTCCAGAGTAAAGGCCAAGAGTCCTTACAGTGGCCCTCACGTTCCCCATGACACGTGACCCCTCCCCGCCTGCATCACCTCTGTGTCCTCACTGACACTCATTCCTCCAGCCCCGCTGGCTTCTTTGCAGCTCCTCACACCCCCCAGGCACACTGCTGCCTTGTGGCCTTTGCATGAGTTCTTTGCTTTGCCCCACGTCCACAGGGCTCCCCTTCCCCCAGGTGATACTGACCTTAGGAGGCTGTGACCTGTTTTGATTCAGTGTCATGGAGATTATCCATGGTTTGGAGCAGAGGAACAGATCCTTTTATGGGATCCTGTAGGCCTTCTTGTCTGCTCATTAATGAGAATGGAAAGACCTCTGGGGCCACACAGAGGTGTGAATGGTGCCTTTCACATATCAGTCAAAGAGCACACTTTGGTGTGGGGCAGCGTACCAGGCTGGCCGTGATGGGCTTGCTGACTTGCCACCGTCAAGGTTTGTAATTCTCCAGTCACTGTGGTTGCAGGCATTCTGATTTAAAGGATCCATGTCAATAGCGTCCAAGGAATATTTGGTGTAAGTTGTTACGCACATCTCAGTGTTCAGTAATTCTGAGCCTCAGTTATGCCATTAAACCTAAAATATATAAACAAATAGTGCATCCACAGTTTTTCTATTTTAGCTGATTTCTTTATTCTTTGGATTTTTAATCTCTTTATTTTCACATTAATCTTCAAGAGATTTTGGTATAAAAATAGCAAATTTGGTAGAGAGAACAGGTTTGAGACCAGAGACATTCATTTTAGTTTGAGCTTCCCATTACTAGTAATATTAGCATGAACAAGTTACTTTTTGTTTCCCCGTTTTATTGTTTGCAAAGTGAAGATTCTAGTTCTTCTGTTCGTTGGGTTGTTGCTAGGCTCACACATGGTCACGTACGGGCCCTGGGTGATTGCTAACTGCTGCTTGGAACATCTTTTCCCCTTGGGTGTGGAAGAACACACCAGTGGTTTGGAATAGTTCAGGATTTGGGAAAGCATCTTCATGACCTTGAGAGCAAAACTCCTGCTTGTGACTGACTGCAACTGGATCCAGTTTTTGTTTTTGTTTTAAAATTTTTAGTTGAAAACACATCTTTATTTTTTCCACTGCCTACCCCTTCACTCCTGTGCCCAAGTCCATGGAAACAACACCGTGTGTTCTCTCCTCCCTTCATCTTGTGTGAATATACGTGCTTTTACTTCACGTTTGCTCGGTGGGTTGATGTCATGGGCAGAAATAAAGATGGAACTTGTCTTCCGTCGAGGAGCTTATCCCTGGAAGACCTCTCCACTTTTTTAGTTTAGACCAGGTTTGATTCAGTTAACATTTATTCAGCTTCTGCCATGTGCCAGGCACTTTGCTGGGCCTGGGGATTTAGAGCTGCAAAAGAAGCGGTTCTGACTCTTGGGGAGAATAGGCAGAAACCCCTGGCTCCTCTGTGTCCTGGTGGAAGTACATCTGCACCACTGCTGGGCCGGGAGGCATGGAGGGGATTGTTCTCTCCGTGTCCCTGGAGAGGTGGGGGAAGGTGGCCGTTTTGGGTGTGAGCCCATGCACGTGCGGGTCTTCCCCCAACCTTTGCCTGTTCTGTGGTCGCTGTTCCATCTAGAGGCATCAAACTGGCCAGAGAATTAGTAAGCATGTTCTCTGGACTTTGAGGGAAGGCCCAATGTCAAATACTGTGCCATAGTCAGACTCTGCATCTCATTTTTGGTTTGGGAAATAAAGTCATCATACAGGGACAGGGAAGCATGAAATGGCATGTTAATTATGTTGAAATATTGGACAGATTTGTTTTGGGGGCAGGGGAGCAGGATTGAGGTCAACACCAAAAGTGCCTAGGGGTCCACAGCAATGGAGTGCCTGCCGGCTGGACCCATCAGCTTCCAGCCTGATGCCCAGCCAGCCTTCTTCCTCCCAGCTCTTGCCCTCGCTGAGTTTGTTCTTCTGTCTCATTAAATATCACGAATGTTCGTGGAGTGCCCACTGTGTGCCACACACTGCCCCTGCATAGCCACAGGGGCGTGTGGGGGGGGAGACCTGTGCCCTGAGCATCTCTTATGGGGGGACACACACTTAAATCATAGAATGAATGACTAGAATTGAACACGGGGTGGGGGCGGTGATGGTGGCGGAAGGGACCCTGGGGATCGTCCTCTGTTCCTTTTGCTTTACTGATCAGGAGTCTGAGCCCAGAAAGGCCGTGGGACTCTGCCCAGGCATTCCATGGAGTTGTTGCGCTGTGCTCCAGTGACTGCCTGCCCTCCCCGCCGAAAACCTATACAGACGCGTTCTTGCCGCGAAGTATTCTCCCTTTGTCTTCCCTTCTTTCTTCCCTTCCTGTCACTTCCTTTTTTTCTGGCACTGTTGTGGGGCAGCTGGAGAGGGGGTGGGTAAGACAAAATTCTCGCCCTCGGGAGCATTTGCTTTCGAGAGCCAGTAACCAAGAAGCCAACTCACAGGACTGACAGCGGGGAAGAACTGGGGGCCGGGTTGGGTTTAAGTAGGGTAGGGAGAGGTCAGACCTCGCTGAGAAGGTGACGTTTGAGGAGGGAGCGGAGGACAATGTGAGCTGGGTGCTCATGTAAGGGGAGAGGAGACCCCGGCCAGTGGCAACATCAGGAGCAGTGCTCTGCGCTCGAGAAGCCTCACAACATTGATGGGTGTCATGGGTCTGCCCATTACTGGTGCACATTCATTGCGGGGGTGGGGGGAGGGGGCTGAAAGAAGCAATGAAGGATCCCGGTCAGGTGTCCAGGTGCTTGTAATGGGGTTAAGTTGGTCTTTTGACATGTTGGCAGGAAGCATCCTGTGTGACCTGAAACTTAAAGTGTGAGCAGTAGTGACCAGAGTCAGATCGTGGGTCCCCTTTGCTTTAGTCACCCGGAAAACCACGGCCATTTTTGTGTCTCTTTTTCTCTGCCTCCTGCTTTCTCGAAGCTTCAGAGGAGTTTTCAGTGAAGCAGTGAGGTGGGCCCTGGGGGATGGCACGCCTCCGCAGGAAAGACCAGAGACCGTGTCACCTTTCTCTTTCAGACGGCCCGTCTGAGGACAGTGACCTCAAGGACGCCTATCTCATTCCGAGAAACATCATGGCTGAGCCAGACTACATGGAAGATGACAATCCGGAGCTAATTAGGCCTCAGAAACTAGTCAATCCTGTCAAAACATCCCGCAACCATCAGGATCTTCACAGGGAACTTCTCATGAATCAAAAAAGGTACGGTGGTTTCCTGAGCAGAATTTTCCTTTGGGGACTTCAGCTTCAGAGATGTTTACCTTTCCTGATGGTTTTTAAGGCTGCCTTGTTCCTTCTGGTGTCCTTGAGCCAGGGCACTCCGTCCCCCCCCATAAAGTCCCGTCATCTGCTGGAGTGACTCTGCATTCTACAGAACTGTGTCCTCTTTGAGAATAGACACCTGCTTTAGAATTTGGATGTGAGGGGATCGATTAAGGATAAAAGAGTATCCTAAGTTGAAGAGGAATACCTTATTTGTTAGATTTGTAAAAATTCTGAATTTGCCCCTTACATTTGGGGCATTTATTATTTTTTTGGAAGAGAGAAAACATTTACCTTTTATCTTCTTTGTAGACAGTTTGCTCCATGTGTGCTATAAAAAATTTGGATGTTGGGTTGGTATAGTCTGCTTTTTAAGTGATTCTGGGCAGGGCAGGTTGACTGGGAGAGCCAAGGATACAAAATTATTTTTATTTATTAGGACACAGAATTACTTACTTTATTTAAGAGCCTTTAAAGCTTCCTTTGGAGCTCTTCTTGGATCTTCAGAAAGAAACTGTTGATCTTAACTGTGGGACCTTATGGGTCCTTCATTGCCCCACTCTTTACTCAGCCTTAGTAGCTACCCATTGAACTGAAGGATATACAGACCAAGTTAAGCAGCCGGGTCATATTTTAGCAGGAAGGCCTAATTTAAAAATAAAAATAAAAAAATGTGAAGAGATGTTGGCGGCAGTTCTCCTTCCCTAGTGCACCCCTGCCACGCATTATTCACGTGCCCCAGTATGCTGTTAGATTCATGCTGATTAAACTGAATGCACGTTTGATCCTTTTTGAATAAGTGCTTAGCTTCTAACCATCTTTGTCACATAAAAGAAAAAATATATAGAATTGATATCATGCCCAAAGCAAAGCAGAACTGTACGTTCCTAAATAGACCACAGAGTTTGAAGACAGTCTTACTGGGAAATGATGGCCTGCATTTTGGTACAAAGATCAAAAGTTTAATGTACTCCAAAAGAGTAGCAGTTGCCACTGAGTGGTTTTCTGATCGTCTTTTACCTCTTGGTCCTCAGTTGCCTTATCTGTAAAGTGGGAGGAGGGGACTTGGTTGATCTCCGGTAAGAGACATTCTGGCCCAAGCTGTTTTTGTTTTATTTGGTTTGGTTTTGTTCTTCTATTATATCTATGAAAAGGCTCCAAGTCGGAAGAGAGGCAAAGGTAAAACCAAAATTGGCACACTTGTTCTCTGAATTATAGCCTACAAATTATTCCACAAACCTGTACTTAGTACCCTGGGTTATATCTAAAACGTATAGGTTTGTACAATCGAATCTGGTTCCAAATTTTCTAGAGTAGTCATTTTCTGTGAAAATAGACCTTCCTTCTGTCTGACTTTCTCTGGCCCATGATTTCTTTTCCTTGTTTACACAGCTGACTCTTTAGCCAGGCCCAGCTCAAGTAATTTGGGAGAATGCTGGTGTTCCCTCAAGTACCATGGTGTAGAGAGGATGTTGCTCTGAGGTTAGAGGGAAATCATCTAAATCCTGGTTTGCCATTTAACTTGACCTACCTTTATGACCTTGGACAAGGTCCCCCTTCCTGACACACGTTTCTTCATCTATGAAATGGGGGATAAAAATATCCTTCTTACAAAAAATAAATAGGGGATGGGGCACCTGGGTGGCTCAGTTGGTTGAGTGTCCCACTTCAGCTCAGGTCTTGATCTCATGGTTTGTGAGTTTGAGCCCTGTGTCCAGCTCTGTGCTCACAGCTCAGAGCCTGGAGCCTGCTTTGGATCCTGTGTCCCTCTTTCTCTCTGCCCTTCCACTGATCATGCTCGCGCGCGCGCGCTCTCTCTCTCTCTCTCTCAAAAATAAATAAAAACATTTAATAAAAACAAAGTAAATAAGGGCGCGTGGGTGACTCAGTTGGTTGAATGTCCGACTCTTGATCTTAGCTCAGGTCTTGATCTTAGGATCGTGAGTTGAAGCCCCACGTTGGGCTCCATCCTTGGCATGGAGCCTACTTAAAAAAATTTTTAAATAGTAACGTGTGAATACCTGTTAAAATGACTGGGGTATAACAAATGCTCAATTCGGGGCGCCTGGGTGGCTCAGTTGGGTGAACGTCCGATTTCGGTTCAGGTCATGATCTAGCTCATGGTTCATGAGTTTCAGCCCTGAGTTGAGCCCTGTGCTGACAGCTCAGAGCCTGGAACCTGCTTTGGATTCTGTGTCTCCCTCCCTCTCTCCTCCTCCCTCCCTCACTCACTCTCTCTCTCTCTCTCTCAAAAATAAATAAACATTAAAAATAAATAAATTTAAAAAATAAATGTTCAGTTAGTCCCATCCATGTTCCACCTCCCATGTAGCATCTTCTGAAAATTCCCATTGCTTCTTCCCCCTTTTCTCTGAAGGGCTGTGGCCTGGCTTTTGAAGTATATCAAGAGGGGGAAAAGAAACCGAAAAGGCAGGAAGGTGGGTTTCAAAATCCAATGCATGTATCTCATCCTATGTTTTCAGGTTTTTGAAGATAAGATCTTAGTTTGGTGGGGTCCTCACATTAGAAATACAGTTGGTTTGTGGAGTGAAAATGTCTCAAGCAGTTTCTTCTCTGATTTATCTTCTATCATATATACTTACTAGAGACTCTGGGGTTTTTATTTAGAAATAAAATTTCTAAATTTAGAAAATCTAGAAATTTTTGTGCCAAATGATAGGAAGTTTTAGAGGGATAATACATATATTTGGTTAAAGGATAATTGTACTTGGTTTTTGGCTTGAATCATAATGAAAGTCTGCTTCCTTTTCTACAATTTGTAAAGGACCTTCCCATATTTTATCTTAACCAGTGATCTTTCCAGTAACCCAGTGTGTGTTATCTTGGGGTTACCCTAATTTGACATAAATACAAGAAAACTCAGAGAATAAACATAGAATAAAAAGCAATTCATACAGATAAACCAAATAGAGTAATAGTATCACTCAGAAAAAAAAGTGGAGAAAAGAGAGGGAGACAGAAATGAGATCAACGCAAAGCAAGCATTCCATGGAGCCCTGTACCTTTGCTCTACTTAGGCATAAATTTGGCTCAAAACCCGGGAGCATTTGGTTCACAGAGTTTTTCAGGTTACATTTTAGAGATCATAAGATAAAAGCAGATTCACTGTTTAGGAAAACAAATACTCGTAGATACTCATAAATACTCTGAAACCTACACCCTGTCAAGGATATAATTCTCCTCTACTTACCGTCTTTTGGACCTAGATCAGTTTTAGATTAAGAGTTTTTAAATTTTGATCTGGTTACAGTCTGCCATTAGGTCTGATTATGAAGACCTTTGGTCAGCTTCTCAGGTTCTGTAGGTATTCCCAGTGGCTTAAAGGGCAGATTTCAAGAGGCATTATTTTTTGTAGTTGGCAGATTTCAAAAGAAATTAGTTTTTGTAGTTGAAAGATGAGTGTTCGGGACACCTGGGTGGCTCAGTCGATTGAGCATCTGACTTCATTCAGGTCATGATCTCACGGTTCATGAGTTTGAGCCCCACAGCAGTCTTGATGCTGTAAAATGTAGGGATTGAAGCGCAGAGCCTGCTTCAGATCCTCTGTCCCCCCATCCCTGCTCGCCTCTCTTTGCCCCCCCCCCGCCCTTACTCAGGCTCTCTCTCTCAAACATAAAAATGTAAAAAAAAAGTGCTTGAGAGGTCTTAAAAATATAGGTATATTTCTTATATAACTTAGAGAGATTCTATCTTCTCCACAAAGTACTTTTGGTCACAGATATAGAATATCCAATCACCTAAACACATCTCTAAAATTGGTTCTTTGGCTTGTACCTTCCAGTCAGCAATTTCGTTTCCTGTGATTTTCGTTGTTCATTTTATATGCTTTGCTGGACAGATAGTTCCTCAGTAGATACTTGTTGCTGTACCACGTGGCAAAAAATATGGGAAGTTGAGTTAGAAGTATTTGCATTTAGAATCCATGCAGGTAGAAATGACTCAAGCCAAAAATGTAGATAAAGACAGGTCAAACCAGAAGATTCCAAGATTTAAAGATCAAGGACTTGAAATCCAAATGCAACCCTCCCCTTCTACCCTAAGAAAAAAATTAGGCCAGGAGATATTTGGCTGGGTGGGGAGGGGAGCTGTTCCGGTAGGGTTTGAGCCAGCCCTTGCCTCTGGCTCCGTGCTCTCCCAGGTGAGGAGAGAGGGAATTTCACCTTTATGGGTTTTATGTGTCTGGGGTGGGGGTGGAGTGAATGAATATAGACCCTTCCAGTCTGTCCCTTGATGTATTCAGTGGTTTATGTCAAATGTGAAATGTACCTTCAAAAGTTGTCTGTACATGTCATCGCTAGTGGTAGAAAGATAAATTGTTGGAGCCTCTCTTGGAGGGCAGTTTGGAAATATCCACTGAAATGTAAAATGTGCTGGTCAGCCAGCAGTTGTACTTTTTTGCATCTAGCCAACAGAAATAGTTCTATAAAAGGGCAGGTATACATGTATAAGGAAGTTCATTGCTGCATTGCTTTTAATAGGGAGCAACTGGAAACAACCTAAATGTTTGTCAGGGGAGTGGGAAAATGATGGCACTTCTGTGCCATGACATCTTAGGCAGATGTTCAGAAGAATGAGGAGGAGGCCATAGAAAGTATGGAAGAGGACAGACCAAAGTCTTAGTTATCTGTGGGTGTAAGAATGGGAAATGGTCCGTGGGGCAAGGACTCAACTCTGTACAATTCTAACCACATAGAATACAGTGTATGTGGTGCTCCCAAGATTTGCTTAACAGGGAGTTTAGGTGTGCTTTTACTTTTACATATATGGGTGCATATGTTACCTACCTTTTTTTTGTTTGTTTTGTTTTTGCAAAGAGCACTTACGAATTTAAAAAACTATCTTGGGTGTCCTCTGTCACATTATAGTCACAGGAACTAGACCCAGAAATAACTGTTGGTGTCGAGTGGTGCAAAGCCATCAGGACTTAAGCACCTGTCAATCATAGAGGAATTGAAAGTGCTTGTTAATTGTATCTGTCAGAAGTGATTAAAGAGAAATCAGCTGTTAGCATGCAAAGAATGACACTATAGTCCATGAGATTTGGAGTGGCTTGTTTTTGTCTCTGGGCACTCTCTACAGGCTGATCCAGTTTTCAACTCAGAATCATATGGGCAGTGCTTGACTTTCCATTCAGCACAGAAAGTGATGTGATCTTCTGTGATAAAATATTAACTAAATTTGCATGACTTTTTGACTGCTGTAAGTGCAGAACATTTATCAGATAAGCACCATTTCCCTGAGCTTTCTGTGGCTAAATATTTTATCTTACTGTCTCCATTGTGTAAAGTCTTTGACTAGAAAATGAATACTGGATGTTAGTTAAACCCATTCATAGGCTGCAGCAGAATGCCAGCTTAGTGTTCATAACATCAAAGTTGTTGAGCATCCTTTGCATAATCCAGAAGAATTTAATAACCGTTGAGGTTAATTTTGCCAGTGAAATAAAGGGAAAGGAAAATTTTTGAAATTTCAATTATGTAGATAGCTAAATTCTTAATCCTAAAATTTAAGTCCCTTAATTCTGTCTGTGGTATCCTACTGAAGCTTTTTAATAGTCATGGAACTGAGTGGGTCTTTACTCAGATTATTTACAAACATATTTTCTTATGCTCAGGTGCCACTTACATTTATTGTGAGCAAAGTACCATAAGTAGTTTTTATTACACTTCATGTTTAACTTCCAGAATAGTTCCTCGATACTTCTGTCGACACCATAAGATCTTTTTTTTTTAATCTTTATTTTTAAATTTATTTATTTTGAGAGAGACAGAAATAGCGTGAGTCGGGTAGGGGCAGAGAGAGGGGGAGAGAGAGAACCCCAAGCAGGCTCCGCACTGTCAGCATGGAGACTGATGAGGGGCTCAAATCCACGAAACCGTGAGACCATAACCTGCGCTGAAACCAACAGTCGGACGCTCAACCGACTGAGCCACCCAGGTGCCCCCATCATAAGATCTTAGTAACTGCAAAACACACTAATTAAATCACAGAAGTAACTCATCTCCTTTCCTTTGTTTCTTTTTTTTTTTGGCTGAATTTAATGCTTTTCATTCTTCGTTTTTACTAAAAGTTCTGCTAATGAAAATTGGGAAAATGAAGATACATGTTATTTTGACTATGCATCCTTTATCTGTAGTGATGGCATATACTGATCTTTACTCTGTAAACAACTTCGAAACATTTGTGATTAAAAAAATGGAGATAGGGGAGATGCCAGAATCTTAAAAAATTATAGTTAGATAAATGCAGAAGTGTGAAATTGAGGATTTGTTTACAGATGAAATAGTGTGAACTTGAAAGACATTGAGAGGAGTGTGTTGACGAGTTTCTTGCAGCCAGAGCCCACACTTGGGAAATTGTTATTTGATTTAACAGTTACTCAGATGACTCCCAGATGCTGAGACACATTGGTTGATTGAAATAGTTTAGAGAACCACCACCAAGGTAGACATTCCTGAATTACAGACTAGCAGTCACCATCAGCAGGACCAGAAGGTGCGTGGGAAGGTGCATGGGCCCATCTCAGTCCTGAGTTGATTCAGTAGGGCCCTTCCTGCTGCCCAGAAAAGCCTGGGTCACTGACAGGTCAAGTGTGCATGTGTGTGGGTGCGTGAGAGTGAATACGCCCACCATCACTTCCACCCTATGCTGCCTGAAATTGATGATGTTCTTCCTGTTCTGTGGTTTGTTTCATTTTTATTTTAAATGCTCTTAGTAAATGTTAGTATCAAGTTGAGATTACTTGAGAGCTAGTGGAGACTTGCTAAAGAGAGAAGGAAGACAGGAGGAGGTAGGCTGACTGAGCCAGCACTGTGGAAAGCCTGGACTGAAGAAATCTTAAGGAAATGGTAGAAAAATAGAAACCAGCAATGTCCTAGCTAACAGTTAAACATAGAAGTTCCACCTAAGGAAATGTCCTTGACTTACCCCAAACATTTTGGGTGCAGGGTTGCTAGGGAATGGTCTAAGTTTTGCTTTTGTTTCTCCCCATCTGCAAAGAAGGCAGCCTGATTTATCTCTTAGAAAAGTAAAATTTCCCTGAAGCCTGATTTCCGTGCATCATCAGTAGTAAACTACACATCTGAAGCAGTTCCACTGTATGGAGCACTAGGAGTCAAGGGATCAGAATTCTCTGCCCCCCAGCAGTGATGAAATCTTAGATGTGCCTTCTGGTATACAAGAGCCCTACGACAAATTTGAGAATTTTGGAAGAGGGGTCCAGGGCCATTTTGCTGTTTACATTTCTGTGCTAGCCTAACTCTAGGCAATATGTGTGTGTGTGTGTGTGTATTTAATATTTATTTTGAGAGAGAGAGGGAGAGAGAATCCCAAGCAGACTCCGTGCTGTCAGCACAGAGCCCGACGAGGGCTCAATCTCACGAACCATGAGATCGTGACCTGAGGTGAAACCAAGGGTCGGATGCGTTGCATCTTGGGAAGGTTTCCCTAAAACTTCAGGTGGAGGCACCTCATATTCTGGGTATCTCCATCCTCACCATCTCTGTCTATCTCCATCATCTCTGTTCTCCTCTGTCATCTCCATCCCCATCACTCCATCTCTGTTTTCTCCATCTCCACCTTCCTCATCTTGTGTCATCCCTGTCCTCCTCTTCTCTGTCATCTCCATCTTCTCCGTCTCCATCAGCATCATAAGCGATCATAATACCCATTGAATGAGCCTGCTATTCCGACCTTCCCCCCCTCCAAACCATCCTCACTACCCTTTACATAGCCTAGTATCTGGCACACAGTAGGTGCTCAGTCCATTTTTATTGAATGAATGCATTTTGCGTACTCTTGGAAGTTGTTCTTGTCTCTCTTCCGTGCTCGTGAATTCCTGACACCACCCGTGCTGACTGGCAGCTAGTAGGCATCATAGTGATGCTGCTAATTCAGTAGACCCCTTTTCTGTGGCTGACGCCGTAAATTTCTGTTCATGATGGGTGTGCCCATTAGATTAAAACTTCCTTTTGTTTTTGTTTTTAAGATTAAGACTTTCTAATTTTGTTATTTATTTACTTACTTATGCAGGGGTCTTGCCCCTCAGAATAAGCCAGAACTGCAAAAGGTGATGGAAAAGAGAAAACGAGATCAAGTAATAAAGCAGAAAGAAGAAGAAGCACAAAAGAAGAAATCTGACTTGGAAATAGAACTATTAAAACGGCAGCAGAAGCTGGAGCAGGTGAGAGTGAGATGAAAGTTGTCTTTCTCCTTTATTCAGATCCATCTGACATTCAGTATTATGTGAGTTTAAGGTGTACTGCGTGCTGACTTGGTGCATTTATATTGCGGTGTGTTTGCCACTGAAGCGTTAGCTAGCGCCCGTCACATCACGTAATTATCATTTCTTCAGCGTTGGGAACTAAAGGTCTAGTCACTTAGCGTGTTTCTGTTCATAGCGTAGTTTTGTTTGTTTATGTTCATAGTGTAGTTTTGGTGGCTGTAATTACTGTGCTGTGCTGTGTATTACTTCCCTACTGGTTGCAAGTCCCTACCCTTAACCAACATCTCTCCCGTTTCCCCAGCCCCTGCTAGCCGCCATTTTACTCTCTGCGTTTACAGTTTTGGTTTCTCTAGATTGCACGAATAAGGGAGATCATGCAGTATTTGACTTTCTCTGGTTGACTCCTCTCAAAAGTTATCTCTTCTGTCCTGAGAAATAAGAATGTTGGAACAAGCAAAATTTACCAGACCTGTCAGATGTAAATGCTGATTTCACAAAAGGAAACTATGAGACAGAATGTCAGCTAATGGGCTAAATAAAACACATTCAAATGAGGTAAAGACAAGGATTCAGGAGGCAAAGCCCAAACTGGGGAATATCACTGAACTCACAGCAGAGCACTGGGGAGCTCAAGCAATTGAGTGAGATTCAGCCTCACCAACCAACTGCACATTGGTCTCGGGATCCTGTTTCCGTAGCCTTGATTTTTGGGTTTTTGGTTTTGGTTTTGCTGGTAGTACCACCTGGGGGGGCTGCTGCTCCCTCGCAGGACGACCCCAGGCCCTGCACATGTCCGTACATATATACACCTAAGGTGGAGACTGGGAGAGAATTTCCTCCACTGGGAAATGAAGGTGTTAGGGACTTTGGAAAGAGGAGGAGTGTTTCGAAAAGCCTCTCATTTTGTAAATAATTTTCCTGTTTCTGAATTTCATTTAGCATGAACTTGAGAAGCAGAAATTGCAAGAAGAACAAGAAAACACCCCAGAGTTTGTGAAGGTTAAAGGCAATCTCAGGAGAACAGGCCAAGAAGTGGCCCAAGCGCAGGAGTCGTAGGCCTGGGCCACAGAGACCGCGCGCCCAGCACACCACACGGGGAGGCCGTGTGCAGGTGTCTCCGCAGCACTTAAGCTCAGGGCAGAAGCCCCTGGAGAGAACCCCAGCCAGCAGAGAATTGTTACTTTAAAAAGGATTTGGTTTTGGTTTTCCTACAATCTGGGTGGATAAATGACCTGTGACAGTTGATTTCTATTCGCCAAATGAAGGACGTTGACCAGCACTTAAGTTGGGATAAGTGAACCTGCGTTCAGAGACTTAAAAAAAACAAAAACAAAACCACAACAGCAAAAAAGAAAGAGGACACTGGAATAAATTCTTCAGAATTGCACTACTTGGTTTTTCTTTCAGTCCAAGTTTAGTGGGGCAGAGAGCCTTTCTCCTTCTAAAATCTAAAACAAAAAACAAAAAAACAAAACGTGTTTTGTTTTTTCCTTTAAGTATCTGCTAGATAATTTAGATCACATAGAAAGGCATTGATCTGTTACATCTTATATTTGTAAATTCTCTGTTGAGAATCCAGAATTGTCTTGTGTAGTCCTACTGTCACCCGTGTTAGGTTGACACCTGAGAATGTTGATGTTAATGTTGAGCACAGCTGTTACCTTTGTTGGCATTAAGATTCAGAAATAGGGTGAGAAGGTTTAAAAACATGGAAACAAAAATACCTAAAAATACGCAAACAAGTTACACGTAAAACATACGGAAACAAAAAACACATAAAGGTCCATCTTGATCTTATTTTAATTGCTTTTGGTTCTCTGATACTAGAATGCTCCATAGTGACAGTCCAGTTCAGAGAAGGCACATTGTATAAATCCAATTCTTGCTTTGATAACTATTAGGATCTTGTTTTGTTTTGTGTTTGAATTTCTTGCCGAGCTAGTCCCTTTATATGAAACAATCCTTCCGCTCCTTTGGAGTATAAAAACTAGTTCCATATAACCCAACTTCAGTGTCAAAAGTAGAGGGTCCAAATCTTTGAGAACAGTGTGGGGGAAACTCCCATCGGGAGCCAGGCAAGGAGGACTTGTCTGGGTATTCTAATGTGAAACAAACGTAGATCGGTCTCCAGGAGGCCTAGGTGGAAGGTTGATAGCATCTGTACATTTTGGATATCATTAGACTTCCCAGTTTTGGAAATTTCGGATCAAGGATCACATACTGCTTTGCCTTTTTTTTTTTCCGGTGAAGAAAGACTCTTTCGCTGCTCTGTCAGCGGTGATGACCACCGTATGCACCTCAGGAAATGCTGAGGTGAAGGGAGAGGCCGCCCAGCTTCCGCACACCAGCTAGCTTGCTATCCTAAGTGAGTCCCAGGCGGACAACAGCGAAATCCTTACGCAAAGTACGTTTTATTACCGCTGGTACATTTTACTGGGGGTGATCTGGAAGAATTCATGTGGATTCAGTATGTTCTCCATCCAGACGATTCAGCCAGTAATTTCTACATTGCAGAGTCCTCTCCTTTAAAGGCTCATAGAAAACTGGATCCCGAGCTTTTAATCCTAATAAGCATAGTAGAAATTAGCTTTCTATGGGAACGCTTTAGTTTCCATAGTTGACAGGCTCATACTCAGTCCTCATGTGAACAAGATGAAGGTAAACACAGAGACAGCACATACTGCCAGTTAGAGGACATGTCGACCACACCCGCAGTGGGTGATTTCTCACCAGTGGGTATTATTTGAACGAAACATGAGATGCTGAAGATAAAATGTTGCTCTGTAATAGTCTACTTTTGAAGGATGGAATGGTAACTATTTTTTTTCCATCCTCCTTCTTTTTGAGAGAAGAAGGTATGTCACGTGATCCTCTTGAAGGTACATTTCTGATTGCACGCTGACTGGAGTGCTGTCTTTGTGTATATGGACCAATGATGAGATTTGCAGGATGAAGATTCAGGACTAGCTCGTAGCCTTTCACCTAACTGGATGTTGGATCTTAAGTCCTGCGTCTCTGAAGTAATTCTGCCACTCGATAGAATTCTCAAGGGTCCCCAACAGACTCCTTTAGAAGGACCGATTCTGTTCCTAGAACTTACCTAGAATTCGTTCTTCACTGGGAAGAAAAATGACAAAAGCATCTCCCTCCCAGTCTCACTCCCCAGTCTGCACAGTTACATGTAGCGAGTACTACAAGGTCTGGCCAGAAGACTTGTAAATAGCGTGAGGTGATGTCTTATGACCAAACAGTGGGATGTACAGGTCGAGAAGCTCCCTGAAGCCGTCAGCTCAGCTCAGCTCACAAGCCTGAGTTTAAAAGGGTGCCAGTCTCCCCTCCACACGTTAATACTGTACGGTCCAAACCCCTAGGACTCCTGAACATCCGGGCAGTTTTGTGCTTTGAGCCACTTTTTGACAGAAATGGCTCCATTTTTCCACTCTGTGGTTTTCTTAAAATAGTTCAGTGTTTTATAGTCTGGTAGTAAAGTAGTGTTGCTTTCTAAGCTGCAACAGTTGACTTTATTCTTCTACTCTGAAAAATCTTGACTTGTTTGAGTGTATATAATATATATAAAGGGAGCCTTAATGGATTTGTTTTCATAATTTAATATTTTTTGTATTTGCTCTTGTATAATTGTTTTTAATGGAAAGTATTACAGAACTGAGGGTGGAATTCTTAGAACCAAAGTTATTCTTAATAAAAATCACCACGCGCTTGGACCACGCAGCTGTGTTTGTCTGATCTGTTGGAGGTGGATATCTGGAACCGAAGGGGGGTTGCCGTGTTCACCTTCAGTAGAAGGTGGTTTTAGGGTCTTCCTTTGGTGACTGTCCTCTTTGACACCCCCCCAGCCACCCCCATCAGTTATGTCCTCTGTCTTGCTTCAGTCAGGCTGACAATTCATTGTGTCAAACAAATTCATGGTAAGGGATCATGCTACTTTTTGTATAAAATATGTGGTATTTTAGCAGCAGCTAGCTGTCCGTCAGATCGAAGTATTCTGAATTCTAAGTAGCCTGGTAGAACAGTGGGAGGTGTATTTTGGCAAGGGCCATTTTTTAATGCCATGAGCTAGTACATATAACATATCTGAGGTGTGACCATGAAATTATTCTGCTTATTTAGCTAGGTTAATGTTACCCTCCAAAAGTGACTTTGGGAAACTGTATGCTTGATTATACTGCACTATTAGTTAAAATAGTTTGGAGATTCCAGTCTCTCTGTGCCTTTTTTTTTTCCAGCCCCGAGTTATTACTCAGTTTGATTACCCAGCTGTATTAGACTCTATTTTGAAAATGAAATGTACTCAGGGCAGTGAAGATTTTCTACATCCAAGGGTAAACCATGAGTTCTAAAGGGCAATGCAGAAGATGGGTTACAAACACGACTCAAGCTACAGCTGCATTCTTGTAATAACCAGGCAGTTTCCCAAGGGGGCAGTTTTGAGGCCATTAACTCCATTTCATCGAACCACTCTACGCTTGCTTGTTTCTTCGAGTAAATAGTAATAGATGTGAAAAAAGCAGAGGGCAATTAAAGTGTTTGAGAACGTTTAAAATGCTAATTGCAGCTAACAAGTATTGGAATACAACTACCAGGCTTACATTTACTGGTATAAAGAGAAATGAAGTGTTTTCTCTCTAAGGTCTTGGGTAAATAACATCTTTCTGAGGTAGCCTCACATTTACAGTTTCTTTTTTTTGTTTCTCCTCTTGAGAAGATGCAGTCTGATTATCAGCTGAGATGTTTTGAATGTCTTCCTACTTGTTCCTAGGTCTCCTAGCAAGATGGTAATCGTCAACCAGAGTCTGGGAAAAAGGACACTTGGTTATTTATCGAGACGATGTTGATTGCTGCTGAGTGGTGGTGTTCCCAGGCCCCTTAAGGGTTAGGGAACATATTTGTGTGTGTCAGTGTGAATGTGTATTTACACATTTGTATTGATTTTATTTTTGTATCTATGGTGATCAAAAATTATGAGTTCACATTGATAATCTCAAATGTAACCCAGTAGTACATGCTGGCTTTTCCATTTCCGTACTTGTTGCTTCTTTCTCTAGCAGTGAAAGCCTTCTCCATGTACCTACTTATTTTCATAGCCCCCCCATATGTCACCCACCTCCTGCCTTCGCTCGGCCACCATCCCCACGTTGGCCCTGCTTAGTGGCTTTGTGACTCGATTTTTTTTTTTAACTTTTCATTTGTTTATTTATTTTAAGAGAGAGCATTATTTTGGGAGGGGCAGAGAAAGGGGGGAGAGAGAGAACCCCAAGCAGGTTCCATGCTGTCAGTGCAGAGCCTGACTCGAGGCTTGATCACCCGAGTGATTGGGGCTTGGGCCACCCAGGCACCCCATTGGACATTTAAGCATGTATTGTAAATATAAACTAATTAAATTGTCTAAAACCTCTTAAAGTGTGATTACAGGTTTAGTATGCCTAATTATTTTGAAACCTTCAAGCTCTTGAAACAGGATGTGAACCATGCTTGATGTATCAAGGGTTTTTGGAGAAACAGAGCCAAGAGGAAATACCAAAGATTTAGTGGAAGATCTGATTGGTTGACTGATTGGCAGACAGGCAGGCAGACAGACTTATGAGGAATTAGCTCACGCAGTTGTGGAAGCTGAGAAGTTCCCCTGTCTGCTGTCTGCAACCTGGAGACCCAGGAGAGCCAATGGTGTGAGAAAGTTGGGTTTTGAAGGCCTGATGACCAGGGGGAGCCGATGGATGATGTGACTCCTAGTCTGAGAGCAGGAGAAGACTGATGTCCCAGCTCAGAAGTCAGGCAGAGAGAGAAAGGGAGTGAAACCTCCCTTCCTCTTTTCTTCTGTTCTGCCAGGACCTCAGTGCCCTCCGCGGATTGGACGAGGTCCCCCACCCTGGGGAGGCTAGCCTGCTGAGCCCACTGACCCAAATGCCACTCTCTTCTGGAAACACTCTCATGGACAAACCCAGAAATAATGTTCAATCTGGGTGCCCTGTGGCCCGGTCGAGTTAACACGCAAAATTGACCATCACACTTGAGTATAGTGATTAACACATTATTAAAAATAACTCCCATATTTCACAAATCAATTTGTGAGCTTTATGTCGAAAACCATTTACTTTGGAAATACTTTCCTACTATTAGGGCTGTATTTAGTTTCATATCCTCCTAGGGAATTCAGTCCTATCTCACTATGTTTCCTGGGCTTTTAATAATCTTACACACAGCCTAGGAGAACAGGAATTCCTCAGACTGACTGAGAGCGCCATCTAAGGACATGGAGCCTGGCTGCATAGTCCAAGCCAATTAAACCACGAGCCCCAGGCCTTGCGTTAAGTCTTTTTATAATTCTTACTTCCTTTGTCATGGGATTTTTAAATATCTTACCATGTATGTTACTTTAATTTTTTGGAACTTGATGTCTTTCCCAGAATTGAAGTTTGTTTATTGATGGATTGATTGATTGCACGAGTAGGGGAGAGGGACAGAGGGGGAGAGAGAGAATCGCAAGCCGGCTTCACACCCATCATAGAGCCCAACGTGGAGCTCCATCCCACAACAGTGAGATCATGACCTGAGCCGAAATCAAGAGTCGGATGCGTAACCGACTGAGCCACCCCGGTGTCCCATCAGAAACGAAGTATTCTTTAATTTTGCATGGCCAGCATTGCCTAATTCATCCTGCTTGTATGAGACATTGATCTTGTCCATTAACATTATTGAAATTCAGATATGTCTTATCAATATCACGTAGGATCCTTGGGATATATTGAGGTTAATTAGTAGGATCATGTTGAGATTTTGTCTATAAAGAATCATCAAGTCTGTGATGAATTCTTTGAGACATCTGACTATTATCTTGGGCGTACTGTTATATCCATGTAAGTTTGTGACTATCTGATCAGTGACTCCTTTTCTTCTTGGTTATTATATGTGACATATGACCACTGATGATGATCAGTCTTAACTTCTTGTACTGCTTTTTCTAGTTTCTTAATCTTTCAGATTTCCTATATTTATTCTTTACTGTATGCATAGCTAGAAATAAGCACATGCCCATGCTTTATGAAAATATATATTCTTAAAACAAAATACTCTCATTGGGGATGTGGAGAAATAGTTACTGTTATATAGACACCTTTGGTGGGAGTGCAAATTGGTAAAGCCAGCTCTAAAACACACATGTCTTCACATCCTCTAGAAGATAATCAAAAAGACAGGTGTTGACTAGGATACTGGTGAGAATATAACATGGTGCAGCCACTTTAGAAAAGTCCAGGAGTTTCATAGAATGTCAAACATAGATCTATCATGACTCCACAGTTCTGCTCCTAAGTATACCCCCAGGGAAACAAAAACATACATCTGTGGGTGCAAAGTCTTGCACGCAGATGTTCACGGCAACGTGATTCATAGTGGCTAAAAAGTGGAAACGTCCAAAATGTCTATCAGCCGGTGAGTGGATAGGCAAATTGGTATATCCCAATGGTGGGATATTATTGAGCAATGAAAAGGAATGAAGTATTGATACATGGATAAAGTACCACATGGATAAACCTCAAAAAAAGCAAGCTAAGTGAAAAAAGGCAAACACCAAGGACCACACAGTGTGTGGTTACATGTATGTGCCATGTCCAGAGTAGATACAGGAAGTGCTGTAGTGGTTGCCTAGGGCGGGGGATGAGCACGATGGGAATGGGGCTGCAAATGGGCATAAGGTTTCTTTTTGGGGGTGAAGGAAATGATTTAAAATAAAATTATGATGGTCGTGTAACTCTTTAAATATACTAATAATCATATTAACATAAATATTCTAATACCCACCCCGAACTTTTAGGGTATGTGAGTAATCCATCAATAAAGCTTTTAAAAGCACACATATCCTGTGACACACAATTACATTTCTAGGAATTTGGCCTTCAGGAATATTCATGTGCACAAGGGTGGTTGGCCATCTGCAGCAATTCTCAGGAAAACAACCCAACTATATAGTTGTAGCTTACTAGATTAAGTATAATACTTCCCTATTTGTGTCTATGGACTATTATTATATTATTGTACATATATGGAAATAAGACTTTGAAGCTATCCTGTTATATATAAAAAAAAGCTGTAGAACAACACATAGTATAATTTCATTTACATGAAAATATTAATATATATTTAATATATATGTATATATAGCAATATGCCCATATATATAGATATAGATATAGATATAGATATATATATATGAATGCTTACAACTAGGACTGGAAGTCTATCGATCATGTCAACAATGGGACAGGGAAGGCAACTGGAATCAGAAGTAAAAGGGGGCATCCATGTTTCACCTGTATATTTTTATATTCAAAAAGTTTTATACAATAAGAATGTGTTCTTGAATCGCTAGTATTTAAAAGGGCATAAGAAGCAAAGAGTTGGAAAATATGTCTACTTCATACAAAATTATCTCTTAAAATTTAAATGCGATTCATTTCATGATTATTTGCATGGAGAGCGTATGTATGGTGAGAGATTACAACAGAATGATTTCAGTGTTCCAAAATAGCAGAGTAAAAGGGAATCCGTTTTAAGAAACTGTCAAGAATCCAATTATTTTAAGCACACAGGCCTATAATTGATGTAGAGGCAAAGAGAAAAAGAGTCCAGTGAAGGAAGAAAGAGAAGCGTAGGCTCCAGAATGGCAGTGAGGAAGCTTTCAGCTCTATGTCGACCCCCAGTGATGGAACAGAGACCTGAGCCATGGCTCCTTGTAAGGGATCCACCTGCAGGCTTCACCATGAAAACAACTTTGCCCTTTAAAATATTTGCCCTGCCACTGGAGTTTTAAGGTACTGTGGTCATAGGATTAACTACATTTTTCCTCCTGTTATTTTTATTGGCCAAGGCCAAGGTGCTTGGGAACGTGAGGAAACGCAGTTCACTAATGAACTTTTAAGGCGCCCTGTGCGCACAGCACCTTCCTGGCCCCTATTCTCTCTTGGATGATGGCGAAACTTCTGTTCACCTCCTCCCTTGACTCCAAATGGGGCCTCCGTCATATTGCTAAGAATACTTCCATGTCTCTTTCTGCTCCTGAATAATGCTCAAGATTTAAGCTTGGAGGAGGAGCTAGCCAAGGACTGAGGAATGGTGACTCTTGGCCTTTGATGGAGGCCTGGTAGAAGCTGGGCTAGAGGTGGGCTGAGGATGGAAGGCACCACAGAGAACACAGGTGGCAGCTGTTGCGACTTTGCCATCGAAACTGGACGTGCACTCCCCTGGGTACCTCCTTGGGCATTTGCAGATGGTTATGTGTTCATTCTAGAGATTCCAGGGGAATGACTGCACCTGTGTCAGGCAGGTGCCAACAAGGAGGGAAGAAGCATGATTAAACCATCACATAACCAGGCGGCCAGAACGTTACACAAGGAACCAGGAACCAGAATCAGGCTTCATAGGGAGCCTCTCTGGAGCTAACAGCCACACCAGGACGTTAACACAGAGAATATTCACTGTGTAACCTCAAATGAGCAAAGACTATTTTCTGGCTACTGTAAATTGGCTTCAGGGTGATGAGTTGGTGCCTTTGTTATCCAGAGATGGTTGTTTTCAGTGTGTGCTCGTTCTTTACATTCCCCTTTCCTTCCTTAATGATTTCAGTGTTTCCTAAAGATAAGCAGCCAGATCAACCAACTAAAATTACTTACTGAATATGTTTAGGAAATATCTTGCTGGGAGGTGATCCCAGCTCTTGAGGGGTTTATAATCTTGTTCAGAGATAAGGCATTGCATAAGACGTAATAAATAATAACAAGCATTAAATAAAATGCCACATCAACACCTACAAGGTAAGAGGCATAGGAGCAAATTAAGAAAATATATACACTAAGTCAGATGGTTTTATTGCTGTGTAGGTGGTCACATAAATGTTCTCTGAGGGAGGCAGTGGAAATGACCAGTTCAGATAATGTTTTTTTTTTTAATTTTTAGTTTTTTAAAATTTATTTTTGAGATAGAGAGTGTGAGTAGGGGAGAGACAGAGAGTGAAGGAGACACAGAATCTGAAGCAGATCCCAGGCTCTGAGCTGTCAGCACAGAGCCCGACTTGCTCCAACCCACAAACCACAAGATCATGACCTGAACTGAAGCTGGAGGCTTAACCGACTGTGCCACCCAGGTGCCCCAGTTCAGATAATGTTTTAAATTAAATGTGAATCTTCTTTATCCTTGATCTTCCCTTCTGCTTCACAGACATTTCTTCCAAAAATAAGACCAGACAGTTTGAAACCTCTGTTTCTTGTGAGTACCAGCAGCGGGAGGGAGATTGTGGAGGGGGGTGATGGCGATCAGCCCACAGTCTCCCCAGTGACAGTAGTATTGCCAGGTAACATCTTTCCTTGTTTCTTTCATTCTTTTTTAAAATTTAATTTATTTAATTAATTTACTTTTTTAAAATTTACATCCAAGTTAGCATATAGTGCGACAATGATTTCAGGAGTAGATTCCTTACCCATTTAGCCCCTCCTCCCTCCCACAACCCCTCCAGTAACCCTCTGTTCTCCAATTTAAGGGTCTCTTATGTTTTGTCTCTCTCCCTGTTTTTATATTATTTTTGTTTTCCTTCCCTTGTGTTCATCTGTTCTGTGTCTTAAAGTTCTCATATGAGTGTCTTCGAAGCCATATGTTATTTGTCTTTCTCTAATTTCACTTAGCATGGTAGCCTCCAGTTCCATCCATGTAGTTGCAAATGGCAAGATTTCATTCTTTTTGATTGATGAGTAATACTCCATTGTATGTATGTACACACACACACACACCACATATTCTTTATCCATTCATCTGTTGATGGACATTTGGGCTCTTTCCATACTTTGGCTATTGTTGATAGTGCTGCTGTAAACACTGGGGTGCATGTGCCCCTTTGAAACAGCATTGGATATTCGTTCCTGCTTTGTCAAAGATTAGTTGGTCATACGTTCTGTGGGTCCGTTTCTGGGTTCTCTATTCTGTTCCATTGATCTGAGTGTCTGTTTCTGTGCCAGTGCCATACTGTCTTGATGATTACAGCTTTGTAATACAGCTTGAAGTCCGGGATTGTGATGCCTCCTGCCTTGTTTTTCTTTTTGAAGATTGCTTTGCTTTGGCTATTCAGGGTCTTTTATGGTTCCATACACATTTTAGGATTGTTTGTTCTAGCTATGTGAAGAATGCTGGTGTGATTTTGATAGGGATGGCATTGAATATGTAGATTGCTTTGGGTAGTATTGACATTTTAACAATATTTGTTCTTCTTAGGAGCATGGAATATTTTTCCATTTTTTCGTGTCTTCCATTTCTTTCATAAACTTTCTATAGTTTTCAGTGTATAGATTTTTCAGCTCTTTGGTTAGATTTATTCCTAGGTATTTTATGGGTTTTGGTGCAATTATAAATGGGATTGATTCCTTGATTTCTATTTCTGTTGCTTCATTGTTGGTGTATAGGAATGCAACGGATGTCTTTGCATTGATTTCATATCCTGCAACTTTGCTGAATTAATGAATCAGTTTTAGAAGTTTTTTGGTGGAATCCTTTGGGTTTTCCATATTGAGTATCATGTCATCTGCAAAGAGTGAAACTTTGACCTCCTCCTGGCCGATTTGGATGCCTTTTATTTCTTCGTGTTGTTTGATTGCTGAGGCTAAGACTTCCAATACTGTGTTGAATAACAGTGGCGAGACTGGACATCCCTGTCTTCTTCCTGGCCTTAGGGGGAATGCTCTCAGTTTTTCCCCATTGAGGATGATATTAGCGTTGGGTCGTTCATATATGGCTTTTATGATCTTGAGGTATGATCCTTCCATCCCTACTCTCTTGAGGGTTTTTGTCAAGAAAGGATGCTGTATTTTGTCAAATGCTTTCTCTGCATCTATTGAGAGGATCATGTGGTTCTTGTCCTTTCTTTTATTAATGTGACGAATCACCTTGATTGTTTTGTAGATATTGAACCAGCCCTGCATCCCAGGTATAAACCCCACTTGGTCGTGGTGAATAATTTTTTTAATGTATTGTTGAATCTGGTTTGCTAGTATTTTGTTGAGGATTTTTGCATCCTTGTTCATCAGGGAAAGTGGTCTGTAGTTCTCCTTTTTAGTAGGGTCTTTGTCTGGTTTTGGAATCAAGGTAATGCTGGCCTCATAGAAAGAGTTTGGAAGTTTTCCTTCCATTTCTATTTTTTGGAACAGCTTCAAGACAATAGGTGCTAACTCTTCTTGAAATGTTTGGTAGAATTCCCCTGGAAAGCCATCTGGCCCTGGACTCTTGTTTTTTGGGAGATTTTTGATTACTAATTCGATTTCTTTACTGGTTTTGGGTCTGTTCAAATTTTCTATTTGTTCCTGTTTCACTTTTGGTAGTTTATATGTTTCTAGGAATGTGTCCATTTCTTCCAGATTGCCCATTTTATTGGCGTATAATTGCTCATAATATTCTCTTATTATTGTTTGTATTTCTGCAGTGCTGGTTGTGATCTCTCCTCTTTCATTCTTGATTTTATTTATTTGGGTCCTTTCCTTTTTCTTTTTGATCAAACTGGCTATGGTTTATCAATTTTGTTAATTCTTTCAAAGAACCAGCTTCTGGTTTCATTGATCTGTTCTACTGTTTTTTGTGGGGGTTTGTTTGTTTGTTTGTTTTTGGTTTCTACAGCATTAATTTCTGCTCTAATCTATATTATTTCCTGTCTTCTGCTGGTTTTAGGTTATATTTGCTGTTCTTTTTCCAGCTCTTTAAGGTATAAGGTTAGGTTGTGTATCAGAGACCTTTTTTCCTTCTTTAGGAAGGCCTGGATTGCTATATACTTTCCTCTTATGACCACCTTTGCTGTGTCCCAGAGATTTTGGGTTGTGGTGTTATCATTTTCATTGACTTCCATGTACTTTCAAATTTCCTCTTTAACTTCTTGGTTAGCCCATTCATTCTTTACTAGGATGTTCTTTAGTCTCCAAGTATTTGTTACCTTTCCCAATTTTTTCTTGTGGTTGATTTCGAGTTTCATAGCGTTGTGGTCTGAAAATATGCTCAGTATGATATTGATCTTTTTGTACTTATTGAGGGCTGATTTGTGTCCTAGTATGTGGTCTATTCTGGAGAACGTTCCATATGCACTGGAGAAGAATGTATATTCTGCTGCTTTAGGATGAAATGTTCATCCGGTCCAGTGTGTCATTCAAAGGCATTGTTTCCTAGTTGATTTTCTGATTAGATGATCTGTCCATTGTTGTAAGTGGGGTGTTGAAGTACCCTACTATTATGGTATTATTATCAGTGGGTCTCTTTATGTTTGTGATTGATTTATATACTTGGGTGCTGCCACATTTGGCACATAAATGTTTACAATTGTTAGGTCTTCTTGGTGGATAGACCCCTTAATTATGATATAATGCCCTTCTTCATCTCTTGTTACAGTCTTTATCTTAAAGTCTAGATTGTCTGATATAAGTATGGCTACTCTGGTTTTCTTTTGTCAACAATTAGCATGATAGATGGTTCTCCATCCCCTTACTTTGAATCTGAAGGTGTCTTTAGGTCTAAAGTGGGTCTCCTGCAAACAGCATATAGATGGATCTTGTTTTCTTATCCATTCTCTTACCCTGTGTCTTTTGATTGGAGCATTTAGTCCATTGACATTTAGAGTGAGTACTGAAAGATATGTATTGCCATTATGTTGCTTGTAGAGTGAGCGTTTCTGGTGGTGTTCTCTGGTCCTTTCTAGTCTTTGTTGCTTTTGGCATCTATCTATCTATCTATCTATCTATCTATGTATCTATTTATTTATTTATTCATCTTTTCTTCCCTCAAAGAGTACCCCTTAAAATTTCTTGCAGGGCTGGTTTAGTGGTTAAGAACTCCTTTAATTTTTGTTTGCCTGGGAAACTTCTAATCTCTCCTTCTATTTTGAATGACAGCTTTGCTGGATAAAGCATTCTTGGCTGCATATTTTTCTGATTCAGCACACTGAATATATCCCGCCACTCCTTTCTGGCCTGTCAAGTTTCTGTGGATAGGTCTGCTATGAACCTGATCTGTCTTCTCTTGTAGGTTAAGGACTTTTTTCTCCCTTGCTGCTTTCATGATTCTTTCCTTGCCTGAGTATTTTGTGAATTTGACTATGATATGCCTTGTTGATGGTCGGTTTTTGTTGAATCTAATGGGGGTCCTCTGTGCTTCCTGGATTTTGATGCCTGTGTCTTTCCCCAGGTTAGGAAAGTTTTCTGCTATGATTTGCTTACACAACCCTTCTACCCCTATTTCTCTCTCTTTCTCTTCTGGGACCCCTATGATTCTGATGTCGTTCCTTTTAATGAGTCACTGATTTCTCTAATTCTTAAATAATGCTCTTTTGCCTTAGACTCCCTCTTTTTTTCTGCTTCATTATTCTCTATAAGTCTGTCCTCTATATCGCTGATTCTCTGTTATGCTTCATCCATCCTTGCCACCACGGGATCCATCCGTGATTATAGCTCAGTTATAGCATTTTTTATTTCATCCTGACTACCTTTTACTTCTTTTATCTCCTCAGAAAGGTATTCTAATCTATTTTCGACTCCAGCTAGTATTCTTATTGTGATTCTAAATTCTGGTTCAGACATCTTGCTTGTATCTGTGTCGGTTAAGTCCCTGGCTGTCGTTTCTTCCTGCTTTTTCTTTTGGGGTAAATTCCTTTGTTTCATCATTTTGAGGGGAGAAGAAGAATCAATGAGGTAAAAAAAAATTAAAATTAAAGAAGTCAAAATGAAAAAATTAAAATTAAAAAATTAAAAACAACACACACACACATACATACACAAATCAAATAAATGATGCTAGATCCTAGGTGTGTTTTGGTGGTGCTGAAAGGGGCTTGTTAGATTAGAGAAAAAAGGGGGGGGAGGAAATCGTTTGAAAATTTGAAAAAATGAATACACTGAAATACAATAAGATGAAATGATGGAAGTAAAATAGAATTTGAAAATTTTACAAAAATAAAAAATAGAGTAGAAAAATATTAACGAAAAATATTTTTAACAAAAATTGAAAATAAAAATAAATTTTTTTTCTGTATTCAAGAAAAAGAAAACAGAAAAGAAAAAAAAAGAAAGTTGAATAGATGGACCAGCGAACAGACTGAAATACGATTGAAATTACTTCGTTTTCCCCTAGAAGTCCAACTACGAAGCACTTTATAGTCCACAAACTAAGTAGGAGGAAAGACTTGTGTTCCTGAAGCGCGAGGTTGGCCTAGTCTGGCGGGGCTTAGTGTAATGGCTCCGTTCTCCACTAGATGGCGCTGCGAGCCTACTGGGGTGGATTGCTGTGGCGCTTGTTGGTGCGTATGCGCATGTGCGGAATTGGTGAAAAAGGCTTCACCCAGCTATCCTGTCTGTAGTGTTGGAATCCTGTTCTCCCAGATCAGCAATCGCGCACCTGTCCTTTGCCTCCGGCTTCCATCCACTCCCCACTTTTACACCGTCCGTGACCAAGCCCCAGGCGGCACCTCCCTCTTGACTTTTCTCTCAGATGCGGCTGTTTTTCCTGACCCCTTATCTCTGAGGGACTGTGGCTTTGACCCTCTGTGGGAGGGTCTCACCGAGCCATGGCCGGTCCGTCTGCACCCAGGGATGTCCGCGGGACCGTGCTTCTGCCCACGCCCAGAGACTGGTGCCAGCCCGCCCCAGAAAAGGTTCACGCTATTGTGAGCAGCGGTGTTTCAGGGATTGGGGCAAATCACAACACACATCTGGCACCAGGCTTCACCCTTAAGGACCTTGCCCCAGAACCAGCGAATGTGGTTGTTCTCCCGGGTCCACTGGAGCTTTTGCCTTTGAGGGAGCTACACAGCCTCTTCCAGATGTCCTCCCAGCAGGGGAGCCACCTCTCCCCGGGTGGCCCGGAGCCTGGACGTCACGCTGCTCCTGGGGATTCGCCCTTCCCACCAGAGCACCGCCAGGTATCAGATGCAGAGTTTCCGACTCTGCGCTCCCCCTGTTAATAGAGTCTTAATGGGATTTAAACCCTCTCCTTTCTCCCTTTTTAGTTCAGCCCCTGCGGCTGTTTCCACTCTTCTACTTTCTCTCCAGTTGCTTTGGGCGGGGGTGCTTTTCCCGTATTCTCCCCTCCTCCCCAGTCTCCGTCCTCTCTCCGCTTGCAAAAGCTGCTCCCTGCCTTCCGTGGCTTCTCTCTCCCCCAGTTCACGTCTCCGTGCTGCGTACCTGCTGGGTTCTGTGGTTCAGGTTGTGCAGGCTGTTGTGTTAATCCTCAGATCGGTTTTCTAGGTGTGCAGGATGGTTCGTTATTGATGTGGCTGTATTTCACGGACGCGAGACACACACAAAAAGTTCCATGCTGTTCTGCCATCTTGCCTCGTCCTCCTTATTTATTTCCGAAGACCTTCCCGGAGTGCTCGGGGTTAGGCTGTGGGTGCGTTTAGGTCTTCTTTCTTCATGAAATCTGAAGCACCGTGTGGGTCGCTGAGGCATGCTTAATACCCACCACCTGGCAGGCTGGGCCCCCCACCCCCACCCCCCGTACCTGAAGTGGGTCCACAGCATCGAGTGGAGCTCGGGTGACAGGTGCATTTCCTGTCGGAGCTGTTGGTCCCTTTTATCACGAGGTTCCGTGTGGGGGATACAATGCTGAGCAAAATCATGTCCGGTCCCTGCCTTTCTGACAGCCGGGGTGAGTGCTCCGAAGGTCCAGCAGGGCTGCAGGAGCCCAGAAAGCGTGAGTGGGTCCACAGGGTGTGTCCAGCCAACAGATCTAGCCAACCGGAAGCTACCGGACAGTCAGGAAGGCCCGGAGGAGTCTGACTGGTGCGAGTGGGAGTGCAGTGATTGCCCTCGGGCTTCCACATATGTTTCGGAACAAGGGGGCTGAATCTATAATCAGGGCTTAGATAAACCCAAATGTAAGCTATTTATTTACACTTGTCGATAAGCTATTATTAGTCTTCAAAAATAAGTCTCTGTCCTCATCCCCAATACAACTCATTGTGTCTCCGCCCCCTCCTCCTCACTCTCCCTGCAATCTGTCCCTGCTTACTGCAAAGCAAGGCACAAGAGATATCTTGACTGCTGCTCATAAATTATTTAGCCAGGTGAAGTCTTTTTTTGCGAACCTGGAACCTTGAGGCTCTAATGAATCAACTTTCTGTGGTGACTACTTTCTTTACCTTATTTTCTATAATGGCCCACGTTTCTAATGTTTATTTATTTTTTGAGACAGAGAGAAAGAGCATGAACAGAGGAGGGTCAGAGAGAGAGGGAGACACAGAATCTGAAACAGGCTCCAGGCTCTGAGCTGTCAGCACAGAGCCCGATGCGGGGCTCGAACCCATGGACCTCGAGATCACGACCTGGGCCGAAGTCAGATGCTCAACCGGCTGAGCCACCCAGGCGCCCCTAATGGCCCACGTTTCTTATGCAGGATCTGGAGGCCTCTTGCCAATGTTGTATTTAGCCAAGCTGTGCTGGCCTTTTCTGCAGTGTTTAGTTTTCCTCCTATCTTACTCTGCACGTGGTAGCTTTTGCCAACATGTGTGTTCCAGAGAAGACTCATTCCTTCCCGAGGCCACTGTCTCCTCTCCCTAGTGTGTTCTCACACTTCATTTTGTGTCGACTCACATTTATTGAGCACCCACTGTGTGTGCCAGTCAGGATGAAGATCATACGGGACCAGAACACAGTCCCCATTCTTGAGCTTATATTCTTGGGAAGAAGACTCTACCAGTAAACAAGAGAGTCCCCCACATGCAAGGAGACTCCCCTGTGTTGACCTTGATGAGAGTGGCTATGGAAAGTGTAGGAGCCATGAAAATGCACATACATTTTTATAAGTGTGAAGCAAGTTCAAATTCAGGTGTCACAAGGTAGTACCATGGCCTTGTCTGGGTCCCCATAGGAACACAATTATCTGCTTATGTAAGAGCAAAATGCCATGAGCCAAAAGCAACAGCCAACTCCTGGTTCTCTGTGACTTCCTTTCCCCAGCTTGCCACTAATTGTTGGACTAATTCTCACTGGCTGACAGCATGAACCAGGAGGTATTTGGGGCTGGCCGCCTTCACTAGAAGGGCTGTGTGTGTGTGTGTGTGTGTGTGTGTGCGCGTGCGCGTCCGTCCCAGGGGAGGGGCTGCTCTCCATAACCAGTGTTTGATGGAGTTTATACTGGGTGTTGCTTTGAAGTTTCGGAAAAATTGAATGGACTATAGAGTAAGGTTAGGTGTGCAGGCTCTGGTTTAAGTTTTAGCCCCACCACCTTCTAGCTCTGTGATCCTGGGAAAATTAATTCTCTGGCGTAGCACCTCATCTGAAAAATGGGGTAATGAATGTACTTGAGTCCGTGAGTTTCTGTAGCAGTTAAAGGAGATCATCCATGCAAAGTTAACATTAGCGATTGTTACTGTTGCCCTTCTTTGTTTATGTTTGTTATCTGTGTGTTGTGTTGCTGAGGTTTGAGTAAGTGGAGGCTCAGTCATCAGAGACCTATGTGGGGTAGAATTGCTGTGGGGCTGTGTTGCCTACAGAATCAAGATCTGCGGCCAAGGCGACGTTCCTTACAAGACCCTCCTAGGCATAGTAGGATTTCTAGCCATACCTACCTGTCCCGAGTTCCTCCTCTAAAAGCCTCTAGCATTAACCTTTAAAATGCCAAACAGTTTAGATCTGCAAAGTTCCAACATGTCAGTACCTGGGGAGACACAACACATTTAACTACTGCAGAGCAGAGGCCTCTTGGTGCATTCTCAAGCACGGGGAACAGTCAGGACAACCCCTCTTGGCCAGGCCATGAGCAGTCAGGCCTGGGGAGGCTGAGCAGGAGCCCTGAGACGCCAGGAACAGGAGTGTGAACGGAAGTGGGTGGTGTGGATGTAAAGGCACTTGAGGGTTGGAGGCTGGTGTTTGGGGCATAATGCTTGGTGTAGAGTAGGTGCTCAATAAATACTCGCCATGAAACAACAGGACCTGGAGAGAGGCAGCTTGGGTACTGGCTGGCATCGGCTGTCTCTCGTGTGCCCTATGTCAGCCCGGCTCAGCAGATGTCAGGGGCCAGGAAGGAAGGCGGCTGGTAGAATTGCTCGCAGCCACACCTTCTTAACTCAGATGAACCTCTAATTTAAAGGCTTGTAGGAGTTAAGGCTTCCTCTGAGGGGCTGCTTTAGTGATGAGGCAAGACAGCCAAATGAAACCTCTTTCCAGTAGGAAGGTCGGTGACGTCAGGCTTCTGCAACTCGGATTAACTCCTTTTTGCTAGTATATTTTAATGTACAGTATTGAGTGGTTGAGAGGCTTAAATAAAATAAATTCAAGCCCTTGCCTCTGTCTATACAGCCCCTCCAAATAGCAGTCAAGTTGCTCTTACTGTCCTGAAAACAATGCAAGATGCTGCCACCTAGTGTGCGTCAGCAGAACTTTAAAAAATTTTAAATTAGCATTGTACTTCATGAATTCCTTTGTTATTTTTATTATCATTTGCCCTGTTGGGCTCAGATTTTTTTTTTTTTTTCGGAACCTTAATCTGTTCTTGGTCTCAGATGAACCAAATGTAAACCAGTCCCCCCCAGTTCGATATGCCGGGTTTTCCAGCTCCAGTGCTGGAGAGGCAGGGGGTGGGTCACGGAGCCTCCTGATGTTCAGTTTTCCTCATCCGGGAAATGGGCTGACCAGATGTGGCCCGTATTATGAGGCTCGCAGCTTCACCCCCTCGCTCCTCCCAGCCGGGGATCAGCCGTGCAAAAGGCTGCCTTCAGCACTGGATCCCCCGGTGGGCAAGGAAGGGAGGCGCTGCCCGCTGGGAGCTGGCGATGCGGGGAGGAAGTCGACGCGCACGGGAAGTGAGCAGCCACACCTTTCCCCACGTGGACTCATCCAAGGCTCTCTTACTCCATTCTCTGCTCACGTCTTCACCCTTTCATAGTAAGAGTTCTCTCCGGAAACCCGAACCTGAGCATATTACTGCCTTGCTCAGAAATCTCTCTGGCACTAAGAGCGGTCACCCCTTATCTGCGGGGACACGTTCCAGGATCCCTGGTGGGAGTCTGAGACCGCAGACCGTGCAGAGCCCAGTATAAATAGCCTCAGACAGTACCCGGCCTATATATAGGGCTCGGCACTGTCTGAGGCAGGTTCTGTTTTCTATTTCTATTTATGTTCAATGTTTTTTCCTATACACACCTACCTACGATTACGTTTAATTTATAAATTAAGCACAGGAAGAGATGAACAGCAATAATCAGTGATAAAATAGAACAATCATAACAACACGCGGTAATAACACTTCTGTGAATGGGTCTCTCTCCGAATATCGCATGGTGCCGTACTCACCCTTCTTGTGACGATGGGAGATGGCTAAATGCCCACGTGATGAGATGAAGGCTGGAGAGCTGGGGGAGGGACGTAGGCACTGTGACAGCCCGAGGCTCTGCTCGGCCTTCCGACGATTCCGAAGGGAGGCGATCTGCTTTCGGACCTGGTTGACCTGGGGTAACTGAAGCTGCAGAAAGCGAAACCAGAGGTAAGGCGGGGCTGCCGTGCGATCAAAGTGCAATTTCCCTGTGGCGGCAGCTAGCGCTGCAGTCGCACCGGCGGGCTTCGTCCGGCTAGCGGCGGCCTTCTGAAGTAACGGCAGCTGATCTTCACCGTGTGTCCGCTCTTCTGCCTGGTGTGGCATCTGCTAACTTTCGCCGCAGCCCTGTTATTACCCTCCCGTTCGTCTATGGGGAAACTGAGGCAGAGAGAGGCGAAAGAACATGCCTGAGGTCACGCGGTCACGAAACAGCAGCCCCGCCAACTGAAACCCAGGTCCACCTGCCTGGAGAGCCCATGCCCTTAAGTCACTCCTATGTCACACACGCTGCCACGTTACTTCCTGCCTCTGCAGGAATGGAAAGGTGCTTGCTTTTCCATTGCCACCTGGTTGAGTCTCACTCATTGCTCATGACCCGGCTCACATATTCTGGCCACCAGGCTGCTTCTAACATCTGTACTCTGCTCCTGCTCTGCCACCCCCAGCCCTGGAGGGGTCACTGCATGCGTCCTGCCCTCTCCTGCCAGGCAGAGGTCGTGCCTATATCTGCTTCCCTTGATGCAGTGCAAGTATCTTTTTTTTTTAATTATTTATTTACTTATTTTGAGAGAGAGGCAGAGAGCGTGAGTGGAGGAGGGGCAGAGAGAGAGAGACACACAGAATCCAAAGCAGGCTCCAGGCTCTGAGCTGTCCGCACAGAGCTGGACGTGGGGATCGAACCCGTGAACTGTGAGATCGTGACCTCAACTGAAGTTGGATGCTTCACCCACTAAGCCACCCAGGCACCGTTGGGTTTTTGCTAAATTGGAGTAAAGGAACAAACAGCACAGGAGAAAGTGCTCTGAAAATGTAAAATGCCACAAGTCAGCACACACTTTGAAAATTTCTTTATAACATATAAACAGATTTAGAATATAAAATGTTCATTTGTTTCTGAGCACGTTCTTTTTGATTTTAGTCCATATTCTACACCAACTAAGGATTACTTCTACCCTTCTAACCAGGGGTCACTACATGGGGAATTATTCCCATTACTTACTGAGAAAGAGATTTGAAACTGTCCCTATGAAGACCTGGCAGAAAAGCAAGCCTGATCTTCCCTGCAGAGCTTCAAGAAACTTCAGTGAAGTGACTCCTTGGGGGGAAAACCTTGCCAGGAAATGGAAGGGACCTGGCTTGGAGTCAGGTACTTGGTTCTGGCTGGAGCCCTGCCTCTCACTGAGGCAGAATTTCATTAACCTTCTCAGCAGAACGAAGGAGTCTCAACATTATTTCTGAAGTCTCTTGCAGTCCTCTGGTTCCTATGTTCAGGTCTTGGCTGTGCAGCCTCATTACTGAGAGTTACTTAATTGATTTTGAAAATCAATTTCCTTGCCTATAAATTAGAGCTGGTCTAACTTATAGTAAAATTGGAGGCATTGCAGAGAAATATGAATGTTAATTGCTCATGCAGTTTAAAATCTGATAAATGTAGAGAAGAATGGAGGAGCACAGTGTTGCCAGAGTTAAGTTAAAAGGGATGGCTCCCTAACCGTGGCCAGTTTGCTCTTTTTGGGAAGACGAATTAGGTAGATGAAACCTGAAATCTTCTTTCTTTAGGGTGACAAACAGATTTATATCCTCTGTGACATCAGAAACTATGTCTCTCATTCTCTAAAAAAGACTGTCTTCCTCTTCCTTTGGTAGCCACCCCCCTCATTTCTGGGCACATCTGTCTCATGGCTCTTCTGACCTTCCTGTGCAACAATTCCAGACTCAAAGTCTAGCAAGCCCAAGGTTTTCTTTTGCCTGTTCATTTGGTTGCTAATAAAAATTGCTTTATATGAAATAATTTGTAATTATAGGGGAAATATCACCTTAAAAAACCAAAATACTCTTCAATAATATGTGCTTTGAAATTTGTTGTTAAGTTTATTTATTTATTTTGAATGCCTTGCAGGCTCCACACTGTCAGCATGGAGCCCAACGTGGGGCTTGATCCCATGAACTCTGAGATCATGATGTGAGCCGAAATCAAGAGTCAGATGCCTAACTGATTCTCAACAAAGATCACTGTTGATCTTTGATCACTTGGATCGCTGTTGAGTGATCTTTGATTCTCAAAGTAATCTCAATAGGTGTGTGTGTGTGTGTGTGTGTGTGTGTGTACGCGCACGTGCACGTGTGTGTTTGTATAATTCAATAAGTAGACTCAATATTTATATGTAAGAATAAAGAGCCAACTGTAACCAAGGCGAAGAGGTCATCCTAGGATGGCTCTTACCAAGGCAGATACCGAGACAAAGTGTAAACTAGACAGCTGACCCCTGAACAACGCAGGTTTGAACTGCAGAGGTCCACTTATACATGGATTTTTTTGGATACAGTACAGAACTGTAAATGTATTTTCTCTTCCTTAAGATGTTCTTAATGACATTTTCTTTACTCTGGCTTGCTTTATTATAAGAATACAGTATATGATAGATATATCATGTAAAATATTAATCGACTGTTGATGTGACCGGTGAGGCTTCTAGCCAACAGTAGGTTATTAATCATTAAGTTTTTTGGGGAAAAAAAGTTATGCATGGATTTTCAATGATGCCCCTAATCCCTACATTGTTCAAAAGTCAAATGTAATAACTAAGATTGTGTGATTATGTGGTATGGATGTAGAAATTAAAAAAAAAAAAATAGAACAACGGAACAGAATGGGTTCCAAAAAACATATCTGCAACAGATATTGTCATTGGTCATACAAGATAGCTGATTTACAAACCTGGAGGGGGAAGGATTGACATTTTAATAAATGTTGCCGAAACAATTATTTATCCAGGTGGGAAAAATAAAATTGGATTCTACATCATACCATACACAAAAATCAATTCCTGGTGGATTAAAGAACCACAATATGAAAGCAAAAGTTTAAAGCATTTTTAAAAGAATATTTTCAGGACTCTAGAATGGTGACATGTTTCTTAAGACAAAAATTGTAAAAAACATATTTGGGAAATAATAATTGACCAAGGGCTCACATTCAGAATATATAAGGCAATCTTATGAATCAATAAGAAGACATGTGGCGCCTAGGTGGCTCAGTCGGTTAAGCATCTGACTGGCTCAGGTCGTGATCTCATGGTTCGTGGGTTCGGGCCCCACGCTGGGCTCTGTGCTGACGGCTCAAAGACTGCTTCGGATTCTTTGTCTCCCTCTCTCTCTGCTTGCTCTTTGTCTCTCAAAAATATAAACGTTAAAAATAATTTTTTTTAAAAAAAGAAAAGACAAAGAACTCAGAAGAAAATTGCATTAAGGCTGTGAACAAATATTGCACAAATCAAGGAAAATTCAGCTGCCAGAAAACATGAAGGACAGCCAGCCTCCTTAGTAATTATAAATGCAGTTAAAACCATAGTGTTATGCCATTGCACGCATGCTAGGTTTGGAATTTTAAATGACTGACAACATCATGTTTGGCGAGACTGTGGAGCAACCAGAAAACTACTGTATACCAGAGTGGGAGTGAGTTTTGCTGCTGCAGTTTGGAAAACAGAGGCTATTGCTTTGTAACACCGTGCAGGTGCCCACTCTAGGACCTAAGAACTTCACTGGTGTGGACGTGTATTAGTTTTGCAGTGCTGCATAACAAAAACCACCACAAATAGATAGCAGCTTAAAATATCACACACTTAGTAGCTCACCGCTCTGTAGGTCAGGAGTCTGATGGGTCGGGCTGGTTTCTCTGCTTAAAGCTCTCGCGAAGCCAAAGCGAAGGTGTCAGCTGGGCTGGGCTGTTGTCTGGAGTCTTGGGGAAGAATCCACTTCCACGCCCATCGAGGTTGTTGGCAGGATTCAGTTCTCTGTGGTTGTAGCCCTGAGATCTCGTTTCCTGTTTGCCGTCAGCGGTGGGAGGGTCCACTCGCAGGTTTTAGAGCCCTCTTAGAGCACACCATGTCCTGCTTTGAATTTCTCTGACTTTTCCTTCAGCAAGCAGCTGGAGAAAACTCTGCTTTAAACACTTGAAAGGTCCATTTGGTTAGGTTAGTCACCCTGGGGTGACTGCCTTTTGATTAATGCAGAGACAAGTCCTTAGGAACCTTAACTACATATGCAGAATCTCTTTTGTCATGTAACTTAACATAATCACGGGCGTACTATCTCCTGACAGTCCCAGTCTCAGGGAATAGGGTGGGAAATCTTGGGAGGGATTTTTTTTTTTAATGTTTTATTTATTTATTTTGAGACAGATAGGCAGAGTGAGAGGGAGAGAGAGAGACAATCCCAAGCAGGCTGTGGGCTGCCAGCACAGAGCCCGAGCTGGGGCTCGATCTCACCAACCGCGAGATCATGACCTGAGCTGAGATCCAGAGTCTGGACGTTCAACCAACTGAGCGATGCAGGTGTGCCAAGAGGTATTTTAGACTTTTGCCGGCCCCATATGTATCTATGAGAAACTTTCCTGTCCATGGGTACCAGGAGCCAAATACAAAAATGTTCATAATAGCCCCCAAATGAATACATGCCCAATGTGTATTGCCATTGGATGAATAAATTGTGATACAATCATGAGGTGAAATTCTATACAGCAGTAAAAATAAGTGAACTACAAGTACATTCATCAACAGGGACGAGCCTCACCAATGATGCTAGGCAAAAGAATTTTTCACAAAAGAATGCATACAGTGTGGCTCTTTTCATACAAAGTACAGGGGGAGGCAAAACAAGACTATTGTGTGGCAAAAGCTAGTGAATGGTGACGTGCTAAAAGGGAATAAAGGACTCTTAACAAAAATCAGGAAGCAGTCACTTCACATACCTCTCTGGTGGGGAAAAAGGATGCCTCAGGGAGAGGATGCTGGGAGTTTGTAAGTGTTTCTGATGTTCTGATTCGACTTCATAACCTGGGTCATGGTTGTATGAGTGTTTGCTTTATGATTATTTATTGCGTAGGCATGGGTTTTATACACTCTTCCATAGGAGGAAGTATTTCACATTGAATTTCTTTTAAAGGGTGAATTTTCAGTGAAGCCTTATGATTGGTGTTATAAGAAGAGCCTCAGCGATCTAGGAAGTGGACACTAACATGTCTGGGAAGGAGAAGGAGACCAGGGTAGTGCAAAGGAGCCAACCAGGAGGCTTTCCCCAAACGATGGCCCCAAAGGCAAGGATCTCGTTTCATCTCTGAGCAGGGCGTTGTCCGCTGCTCTGTAATCATGTCTCGCCTGTCACCCAGGACTCCCAGTGGGTTCTAGCCACTGCCCGCACACAGTGGCAGAAATGCAGAAATGCAATTTTACTGTTCCAAGGAGAGAGGGGGGACAGTGTGGGCACACCAGTATTGCAGCAAAGGGATTCAGATTAGATTTGCTTCACCTTTTAGTTTTTAAAAATCGATAGCACTGGCAACGCTTGTAATAAATCTGTAGCAAATATACTGGCCTTTGATGTTTGTCATTGCAAACCTAAGACCCCTCATCCCCCTTTCACTGGCCCCCTGTTGTGAGGCTGAGAGAGCAGTGCAAGCACTTCCTTCTAGGAAAGTTCACTTGGAATTTTCTGGAAACACCAGATCCCTATAAAAATGAAACAAACAGAAGTGAAGGGGAGGAAGGCCATGCCTAACAATTGCTTATTACCCTCTCTTTATCCATTGTAATTTCTTTTCGCCCTAACATCTATTTCCATGTCTCAGTTAAGTGTTCAAGAGACTTTTCTGCCTACAAGAGCAATGAGGCACTGGACCATGTGGCCATTCAAAGTTGGAGCCTCCTTTGTTCTTTGAAGGTGAACTTTGGATGTTCCCAGTAGAAATGTGGCAAAGGGCCCTCAGTGTACATCATTTGGGGAGATAAAATCCATGTGGCAACGTCTTAATTCAGTCAGTGCCATGCATAAAGGAACTCAGGTCATGATCTCCAGGTTCATGGGATCGAGCCCCACGTTGGGTTCCATGCTGACAGTGCAGAGCCTGCTTGGGATTCTTTCTCTCTCTCTCTCTTTCTCTGTCTCTCCCCTGCTTACGCTCTTTCTCTCTCAAAATAAGTAAATAAACCTTTTGTTTTTTTCAAAGACAGACTTGTTTTCCAGCTTGCCATTCTGTGAATTTTGAATGAAAAAGAAAAAAAAAGTAACAATTTTCTATTGCACCAAGCACGGAGGTCGTAAAAACCCTTCGCTTGAGTTTATGGTACTAAGATCTTCAGGGCTCAGGATTCTGAGTCGTTTCTGTATCAGAAATGAAAAGTGGAGTTGTGCTAGTTAATGCGGAGCAGCACAGCACATATCTTTCCCCCTAAAATGGGTTTATTAAATGAAATGCAAATATAGTGGGTGAGTGGGGATGGCCTATGAAGGTAATGTAAAGACATGTCCTGTACTGCTAGGCTCCAAAACCTTGCATTAGGTCCGAAGAGTATTAAACCTCGAAACTTCCCCTTGATGGTTGTAAAAGCAGATTCCCGTGTCATGAGGAAAAAACAAGCAAGCAAGCAAGCAAACAAGCGCCTGCCTATAGAGGTCACTCATCACATTTCAACCATAGATTTCCTTAATAAACACAGGAAAATCAGAATTTAAGCCAATGAACAGTCAGTGTGAAATATATATGTATTTCCTGCCTGGCTCCTGCCTCCCGCTGAGGGCTGTGGCTCCTCTTGGGCTGCCTGAGCACCTCTTTGGCCTCTCAAACATCCAAGTGCCCAGGAATCAATACCTGTGCTGCTCCACAGAGCCCACGGGACCAAGGTCCAATTGCATCAGTAAGTAAACTTCCTAGAATATATGGCAGGTGAGCCTTATCCCCTGCCCCCTCCCTCCCTCCTCTCCTTCCTTTCCTTCATTTCCTTCCTTCTCTCATGCTCTTGCTTTTTGTTTTTTAATTTTTTTTAATGTTTATTTCTGAGAGAGAGAGAGATAGTACAAGCAGGGAAGGGGCAGAGAGAGGGAGACACAGAATCCAAAACAGGCTCCAGGCTCTGAGCTGCCAGCATGAAGCCCGATGAGGGGCTTGAACTCGTGCACTGCGAGATCATGACCTGATCCCAAGTCGGACGCCCAACCGACCGAGCCACCCAGGCGTCCCATTTCATGCTCCTGTTTTGATTCATAAAGACAAGAGTGTTGTGGCCAAATCTTCTGAATCTTGATTCTACAAGCATTTGATAAAAACGCCACCTCAGCCTAGAAAATCACCTGTCATCTTTTGCATGACATGTGCCAGTCACAGCTTCCCCTTTTATTGGAAAATGGCTTCAAGCCAGCTAGAGGTTCAGGGAGCACGCCGCAGTGAATGTGACCATGCGAGGGCATTTCACGCCTGAGTGAAGTGCTGGGCAGCCCGGAGGCTGTGGGAGGTCATAGTTTTCCAAGTACGAAGATCTAGACTCAAATCCTGCTTCATTTCTGCATTCACTTCACAAACATTTGAGTGTCTGCTCTGGGCCAGGTTCTGATCAGAGAGGGAGGGAAGAAGGCTCACTGGCTGCATACTCTAGGAACTTTACTCACTGATGCAGTTGGATCTTGGTCCCATGGGCTCTGTGGAGCAGCACAGGTATTGACATATCGGTAGACAGACAAATTCTTTGTCTTTATGGAGCTTGCAAACTAGCAGAGGGAGCGTGTAATAGACAAAGCGAGTAAATTCCCGTACTTTGTTATTGTTGATTCTGGGAAATACAGAGTTTCCCTTAAGCAGTTCTGAAGTTGAGATGCCTTCTACAATCACTGGTACGCTGGAATTTCTGTTGGCCAGGCAGCTCTCCCTTTACGTATTTGTCATTGCCTGTGAATGTGCAAGCCCGTGGATAGCTGTTCATATGGTTACTACTTCAGTTCAGGTATGCATGTTGTTTGTATGTGTAGGACTTAATGCACCATTTAAAATGTCTTCAGGGGGTCACCTGGGTGGCTCAGTTGGTTAAGCATCAGACTTCAGCTCAGGTTTCACCATTCATGGGTTCAAGCCCCACATCGGGCTCTGTGCTGACAGCTCAGAGCCTGGAGCCTGCTTCGGGTTCTGTGTCTTTGTCTCTCTCTCCTCCTCCCACACTTGTACTCTGTCTCTCTCTCTCAATAAACAAACAAACAAACAAACAAACAAAGACATTAAAATGTCTTCAGGGGCACCTGGGTGGCCCGGTCAGTCAGTTAAGCGTCTGACTTCAGCTCAGGTCATGATCTCACGGTTTGTGGGTTCGAGCCCCATGTCGGGCTCGCTGCTGTCAGCCTGTCAGCATGGAGCCTACTTTGGATCTCCCCTCTTTCTCTGCCCCTCCCTTGCTTGCGCTCTCTCTCAAAAAATAAAACATTATAAAGATAAAATAAAAGTATAAAATAAATAAAATAACATAAAATGTCTTCAAAAAAGATTCTATGATAATTGTGCATTAAAACAAAATGTTATCATGCACCCAGAAAGGTGTGAACACCAAGAAGCAAATACTCATTCTTGGAGAATGATCACAATTTCATATTTTCTAATAAACAACCAGCAGTGTTTTGACACAATAAGAAAGTGGGGGGGTACCCCCAAGTGGAAGAAGCTGTGTCCCATCTTATTAGTGAGCTATATTTGCAGAAGGATGGGCTGTCACATGCCAAGGAATTCAACCAAAGGCAGGAAAAGTCTCGTAAAACCTCTAAATTGCTAAAGGAAACTTGAGAGTTTTGACCTCACGTTAAGGCCATGACTCACTGGTAAGTCTTAATGGCACACAACATATAGTGTGCCCTGAAATTCATGCTGCCTCAGCTGAAATAAGATATTTTGTGTGTCAGATGCGTCGTGCAGGAGAGGACAACAGGGGGTGATGCAGGGAGTGGTGTGCAGGTTTCAGTGGTGTGGATGTGCTCGCTGAGAAGCTGGCCTTTGAACCAAGACCTGGAGCTCAAAAGAGCCTTGCTTCCTTCCAGCGGAGGACTGTGCCGGGAAGAACAACTGAAAAAGCAAACTTACTTAAGGCTATACTCCAGCCAAACTCGAAATAATTTAAGGCTCTCGCTGGCATGTAAGCTCTACGAAAGACAGAGACATTGTCCCCTTGTTATCACTAGATCTCCGTGTAGCGTGTGTCCGAGGCATTCAGTATTTGTGGATTAAGTGAATAAACTCACCAAAGGGAAAGAAATGCTACCGTGACCAGTGAAACTATTAATACTTGACGTTACATTTAAATAATAGCTGTTAATGTAGTTGTGAGGTTTAACACTGTTGTAGTCTGAATATTTGTGTCTCCCCAGATTCATATATGGGAACCCCAATGCCCAAGGGGGATGGGATCAGCAGGTGGGGCCACGGGGAGCACTCATGGATGGGATTAGTGCCCTTGTAAGGAGACCCCACTCAGCTTTCTATGTTTTTCTGCCACGTGAGGCAGACAAAAGTGTGCAACCCAGAGGAGGGCCCTCACGTGGCTGTGCACACACTCTCCTCGGACTTTCAGTAGGTGAACGGGTAAATAAACTGTGGTGCATCCACACAGTGTAATATTATGCAGTGCTAAAGAGAAATGACCTATCGAGCCATGAGAAGACACAGAAGAAACTGAACATGCATGTTCCCAAGTGAAGGAAGCCATCTGAAAAGTCTACCTACCTTATCATTCCCACTATATCACATTCTGGGAATGGCAGACTATGGAGAGAGTGAAGGATCGGTAGTTGCCGGAGGTTGGCACGGTGTCGGAAGGGATGAACAGGCAGAGCACAGAGGATATTTAGGCAGCGAAACTACTCTAAGGACACTGCAGTGGTGGATTCATGTCATTATACGTTTGTCCAGACCCACAGAGCACAATATACCACGGGTGACCTTGAGGTAAACTAATAATGCGTCAATGTGGGTCCATCCATTGTCACAAATGCCCCACTCTGGTGGGTTACGCTGATGATGGGGGAGGCTGCGTATGTGTGGGGGCAGGGGGCATATGGGAACTCTCTGAACGTAACCCTCAATTTTCCTGTGACACTGAAACTGCTCTAAAAAAATAAAGTCTATTTGGGGCACCTGGGTGCCTCAGTCAGTTTGAGTGTGTGACTCTTGATCTCAGTTCAGGTCACGATCTCACAGTTCATGAGATTGAGCCCCACGTCAGGCTCCACACTAACAGCATGGAGCCTGCTTGGGATTCTCTCTCTCTCTCTCTCTCTCTCTCTCTCTGCCCCTCTCCTGCTCATGCGCGCTCTCTCTCTCAAAATAAAATAAACTTAAAAAAAAGTCTATTAGAAATAAAGGAAAAAACAGTACAGAAAAGGCCTACCAATAATATTTATAATATTAAAACTAAAAGTCCACATGATTTCAACAAAGCTTAAGGGCCAGGGGCCAGTAAGACCAGGAGGACGTAGGGGTGCCCGGGTGGCTCAGTCGGTTGAGCTTCTGACTCTTGATTTGGGTTCCCCTCACGATCTCATGGTTCATGAGTTTGAACCAGGCCTTGGGCTCTGTGCTGACAGTGTGGAGCTTGCTTCTCTCTCCCTCTCTCTCTCTCTCTCCCCCTCCCCCATTTTCTTTTCTCTCAAAATAAATAAATAAACTTTAAAAAGAAGATGAGGGAGTATAAGCAGTTGTGAACATCTCATCTTGTTTGAGTAGAAGAGAGAGGTTATAAACACTATTCAATTATTGATGTTGCTAGAAAAATGCGGGTTGAGTTAGTTAAAAATTGAAGTAAAGCTAGTGGAATAGAAACAGAATGTAGAACTTCAAAGAAAAGTACAGAAAAGAATAAAGGAAAACTTAATGAATCCAGTGTATGTTAGGAAAGTAAAAGGAAAATACTGGGAAAATATAAATTGAAAACACAACCGGCAGGCAAGAATAGCATGACCCCTCCTAGCAGGGCAAAGGCGAATTCCCCCGTTAAGGGAGACGGACAGGCCAGTCCTGGGTGTGGTGAGGGAAGAGGAGGGGACTGCAGGGGACATCCCTTAGGGCTCCTCCTCGGGAGCGGGTGCTGGCAGGGGGACGCTCTGGGGGTGAGACCCCTTCATCTGAGAAAGCTTGCAGGTAGCAAAGGAAGGGAGTTTGCAAAACCTGGTTCATCCCTTCCCAGCGCCCGCCCCCCTCCCCCACTTCCCAACACCCACCCCGCCCCTTGGGAGGTGTCCGGATGTTGCTAGTGGTGGGAAATCCGGAAGGCCTTAACTCACGGAAGCAAAGACATTATCATCACCTTTCCCTCCTGTGCACGGTGTAACGCACACGGCTCCCCCTTGGGGACCGCATACTCTGGCTCGCTGGTCCCCCATCGATGTTGGTATTCTGTCCAGCAAATCCTCCCTCGCCCGGCGAGCTGTGGGCCCTGCGTGAAGCTGACGGTGTGGACCCGGCGCCCGTACAATCACAGCAGTGTTTCTGTCTATCCCCCGCCAAATGTCCCTTTGGCACCGTCTTGTCCCGGGCAGCTCTGAGCTGGAGGACTTTGCGGGGCTGTGTTGGGGAAGGGCTTCTGCTTCTCAACCAGGCTTCGCTCTGCAGGTGCTGACTCACGGTCCCTCAGCCCGGATTTGTTTTTCCGTCGGTCCTGCCCCATCTGCCCCACACCTCTCCACAGTGCTCCCAAAGTTTCTGGCCTGCTGATGGTCCGCTTGGCTATTTCCCAGCACTCTGTTCTTTGCTAATTTTTATGCCCTCTGGTCATTTCAGTGGGAGTTTGAGAGGAAGGGGATGTGAATGGCCATCTGAAGATGTAAGTTACAGTTGCAAAACGCAACCTTGTTATATGGAGTGTATTCTGCTTACTTTGAGGGTGGCAGCACTCAGTGGGGTGTACCAAGTCTGGTACAATATGTTTGTTAAGAAACAAAGCCCAGTCTTGTGAGCACACCAACCGTGCTTCCCCAGGGCCTTTGCATAACTCTTCCCTCTGCTGGGCTGACCTTTCCACCACGTGCTTGCATAGCTTATTTCCTCTTCATTCACTTCTCTGCTCAGATATGCCCTCCTTGGAGAGACAGTTTCTGAGTACTTTTATCCTCTCTCTCCTTCCTTGCTTTATTTTTACCCTCTGTCTCATTCCTTGCTTTATTTTTATTTCTTAGCACTTATCGCTCCTTGACATAGTATATATTTATCTGTTTGCTTTTGCCTTTCCTGTCAATAGGTATAAACTCCAAAAGGGCAGGGGCTTTGTTTACCAACTTCTCTATCCCTAGCATCCAGAACAGTACCTGGCACACGGACGTACTCCATCCACATTTGTGAATATAAGGATCTGTGATCCTGGAGGAGGGCAACTAGTCCATCTGGGTTGGCTGGACCGCAGTCCCCACTTCCCTTTCTGTAATATCACATTCACACAACAGCTTGCCTTATAGTTTTAGTAGTTTTTCATTTCTGGATAAAAAAAGTATCTTGCATTTCACTGCATAATAATACATCGACATTGTGGTTAACAAATCAGCCCTCTGTGACACTGAGTTACAGAGCCCAGAGATGTCACCATGTCAGAGGTCTAAACCCTGCCGCCAGTCTTCCTGGTGTCTGTGGTGTCCCTCTGAGTATAACCTTTTGTCTGTGAGCACGTAGCTCGGATCTGCCAGCTGGACAATCAGTCAGAGATAATAAGGCGATATAGCAGTTCCCAATGGCTATGTTTGGCTGGTTCTGTCCTCGGCCGACATGATTTTATTAATACCAGCCATCACTCTTTACCATTCTATTATTTTCCAGTGTGATTAATGGTGAGACTATGGATGAAAGGAGCTTTACAATAGTAAATGATTATTTAAGTTATGCTTTGACTACCTCCAGCTGCCTGTTCAAGTGGAAACCGACTGTTCAAGGTGGAAGGTAATTGCTAGATGTAGAATTTAAGTACCAAGAAGTGTTCAAGTAGGAAGGAAGGTCCTAAAGAGGGCTGTGCATTGTGGCACACGGCAGGCTGGCCTTCCAGGACAGCAGTCAGCCATCCTGCCAGCAACCTGCAGGCACCACAGTCCTCCAGGAGAGAGACATAAGCCAGGAACAATAATCGTTGTGAAGGAGGAAGGAGGGAGCAGAAGAGGCAGAGAGGAGGAATAAAGAAGAAATTGTTTTGGTTGGGAAGTAATAGAATATCATCACAGAATTTTGCTCTCTGACCTCAGTATAAGCACTTCTATCCAGAACGCTTATCGAGGAGGGCAAGAATCGGTCCTCACTTTTCTATTGACTTCTGGAGGTAATACAGAAACCAGTGGAAGTGCTCAGATGTTGTCAGAATTGCTCTGGACATCTTCAGCCTGGAAGCAGCATTTCAGGACACAGATAGCAGACACCGAGAGGCTTCCAGTTGTGACGGGAAGCTGGTACTGAGGGAGAGAAGTGATAAACATGCGGATGGCTTCTCCCAGAATTCCTCCTTTTTCCATTAGTAATTCAGAGTCTTGGGTTAATGTCAAGAAGCCAGAGTCTGCCCTGGCTCTCAGAATGACTTCCAGGATATGTTATTGATCTCTAATGATGCCATATTGGAGCCAAATAGGGCTATAGGTTAAGACTAGCTTAGGGGCAACTGGGTGGCTCAGTTGGTTAAGCATCTGACTTTGGCTCAGGTCATGGTCTCACAGTTTGTGTGCTGACAGCTCAGAGCCTGGAGCCTGCTTCAGATTCTGTGTCTCCCTCTCTCTCTTTCCCTCCTCCACTTGCACTTTGTTTCTCTCTCTCTTTCTCAAAAATAAATAAACATTTAAAAAAAAAAAAGACTAACTTAAAGGGTAGTTTTAATGAAAGCTCTGTTACAGGAAAATCCCACCTCTCATTGGAACAGTCCATAATTCCCTCTTGGTTGATCGCCCCCTGTTGGCACCAAAACCAGATGTGATGTTAACAGATGGGCTATCATCAGGGAGGATGGAAAGATTCCCACAATACAAGTTTTGCCTGCAGTTCAGCCTTAACGTTGCCTTCTTACATTCTTCTGGTTTGTGCTCAGCCTATTCAGACGGGTAACACTCCACCCCCAGCCCTTAACGCTTTCCAGACTGCGTTTAACATGTTGGCAACAAAGATACTCCTTGAATCCTCCCCCACCGTGTCTAGTGGCAATATCTGAGGAAAATAACGCAATTACATAGATTTTAGCAAAAGGGGTACATCATCAACAAGGGGCCTTGATTAATGACTAAAAAAGGGGAAGACTGTACATGGTTAAAAACATGGACTTGGGAATCCCAAAAATCCAAGAGTTCCTACCTACTTGGTGGCATTGTGAATTTTAGCTAATTACCTGGTTTCAGCAAACTTCAGTTTCTTTATCTGTGAAATGGGAGCCTCTGTCATGTGGGTTCTCAGATAAAGGTTCTCAGTGCCAGGCCTTGCATATTCTAAATGCACAATAAATAATTGCATTTACAATCACTGCCATTGCCATTAATTCCAGAGAATAATGGAAAGAAATTTTAGCCTAAACAAAGTTGACTGGAAATCTTCTCTGGCCAAATTCCCCAAAATCGAATTGAAGAATCCCTGAACAGGTTGTAATTGTGATCAATGCAAACTGGGCGATCTTGTGTCCCCCCAATCCATCTTTCATACAGTCTCCAGTTTTTATTTAAACAGTGAAAATCTTACCACGGAGACCTCTGGAAAAAGGTCTCCAGATCTCTCCATGGGGCCCTCTGTATTGGTCCCCCTGTAATTCTGTAGTTCTCACTTGCCTTTAAGAGAGACCGCAGACTCCTGAGCGGATTCTGATCACACGGAGCCATTTGTAGTGGTGCCTGTAGATGCCGGGCTTCCCCCAGAGTGGCCCCCTCTTCCTCCCTCCCTGCCTTTGTCCACTTCCGGCACCACCATTCATCATTCAGGTACAACCCATAGGTGACCCCCTCTGAATCCTTGGCTCAGACCCGGCCATTCGTTCCCTCCATTGTGCTGGAGCCCTGGGCGTAGCTCTCTGGTGGCATGTATTTCATGGGTTAGTGGGTGGTGGCCTTCCTGTCTCCTTCCCCCACAAGACTATGAGTTTCTGAGGCGTTCAGGCCATGTCTTGCTTGCCTTGGAGGCCTCTGTGCAGGACCTAGTGCCCAATAACAGAAGATGCTCAGCAAGGTAGTGGAGTGAAACAACGAATGACAACCAGTGGCAAGCGGGATGGGCTTCCCGTCGATCTTGACGCGCTAGCTAGAAGCGCTGCCATTTTTTAATACGGTTCAGTCCTAGGTGCCATGTGCCCCCTTGCCCTGATTATCTGTTGGTCCCTGAGACAGAGACTATATCTTCCCTCTCTGTAGTTTGGAGCCCGATCGAGTGCCTGGAACATGGGATTTATTCCATAAATGTTTTTTGAGCATATAAGTGAAAGATATGCACTTAATATTCATTTGGGACTTACTTGCTATTGGTATTTTTGTTGACTTCTTAGGTCTTAGACTTCTCGAAATCACTTTTAGTTTCAATCCCAGGCATGAAGATTTAATAGGCCCTTAATAAATAGCATTTGGTTGCTTAAGGCTTTCCTTAATATTGTATGTTACCACTTATATTCTGTCACTATTACATTTCTTAAAATTATCCCGGAAGTGAAAGACAAACGCTTCTATTAAACCTTTAAAGCCAGGCTTGCCCCGAGAAACAGTATTGTGATAATCCTAGATAAATAGATAAATCCGCAAGTAGTCCTGCTGGGTAGCAGAAAAGTAGCTCAACACTAGAGGTCCCTCTCTGCATATGATCCAGTGGCCCTTCCCAGGATCCTTGCCAACTTCGGTGGCTTCTGGCTTGGAACAAAAAGTGAGGAGCAGAGGAAATTTGAACCAGTAAATTCTTTGTGGCATCGCAAATTAGATCTTACACATCAGGCCTGCGTTGCCGAGGCTCTGGCGGACCCACAAGAAAAGTACTATTTTCTGCCCCCAAATCCTAGGCCCAGTTTAATTTTATTCTATTTATATCTGGCTCTTGAATTAGCCATGTGACTTTATTCAGCTCTTTTTATCTCATCCCCATCTGGGAGGCAATCTGGGTTTGGTTGCTAGTTTTACACTGAATTATCACGGTGGCATATAAGGAAGGAACGGTGTTCCCCCGTCCCTCATAGTGGCAAATGACAAAACTAGGACAGTGTGATAACGACTTGGGCATCCTTACTCAAGGGAAAACATGGATGGAGGAGAATGGAACCTCACAAGCGGTAGCACACTCTTCCCGGTAACCGTATCCATTCTCCCCTTTGAGAGTATTGATCTTCCCGAGGGATTGTGGACAAGAGCAAGTTTTAGAGTCTTAGAAGAGGCAATGTGGAAACAGGGCATGATAGACTAGGAGGTCAGGGATTTCCTCTTAAGGTAGCAGAAGGTGGCCAGCAGAAGGTGAGCTAGCTAAAGCTATCATAGAGGATTGTGATTGGTGTGCATCAGCTGTCCTTGACAGCTGTTTTCTGTAAGCCAGGCTCACTTGGGTTTAGATTTGCCATGTGGGCCAGGCCACTGGGGTGGCCTCCATTTTGTGGGGTCCAGTATATGAAATGAACTGTATCAATTCCCCCCTTTGAGAGTCTTGGTCAAAATTTAAGATATTAGTGCCGCTCTGAGCTATCACTTTTTGTTGATGTTGGAGTCGGGTTGGATCCCCAACTGGAAATAATGGGTTCGGATATCAAGGTCTCTGTCCTTTAAGTGACCATTTTCTTCATCTTGTTTTTGGCATTCTAGGTGAAGGGAGATCATTTGTCTGGTCACCAGTGGCTGCACATATGCATATAAAACTTTTGAGAGAACACAGCGTATCAGGGAGACTATTCAAATGACCATAAAGAGGATAATAGCCAATGTTTGGAGGGTATTCTGAAGCCACAGTGCCTGTGACCCAAACTAACTTAGATCAAAGAAAGGCCCCTGTTGAAGGAGTCGCTTTTGGGTTTTTTTTGTTTTTTTTTAATTTTTTTTTTTTTTAACATTTATTTATTTTTGAGACAGAGAGAGACAGAGCATGAATGTAGAGGGTCAGAGAGAGGGAGACACAGAATCCGAAACAGGCTCCAGGCTCTGAGCTGTCAGCACAGAGCCTGACGCGGGGCTCGAACTCACGGACCACGAGATCATGACCCGAGCCGAAGTCGGCCGCTCAACCGACTGAGCCACCCAGGCGCCCCCGAAGTAGTCGCTTTTGTAAGCCAAACGGCCTGTCCAGTGATCTCATTTAGTGGACTCTCAACCTCCCCAGATGTGTCACTCCAAGTGCAGTCAGACGTGTTGGCCACAGCACAGACACCCCTTTGCTCAGCTACAAGACAGTCAAAGGCTATCCTATTGTCAAAGACAACTCTGGCCAGAGAGTTTAGGGATTTTTGTTGGACACCTATTACTGCAGCAAGAGATTCCACAATACCTTCAAGAGTTAAGGAGAGGTTCCTACTCATAGCCTCATAGATACTTACTCTGAGCCAGGGTAGTAGGGATCTGCCAAAGGAAGTGATTTTTGAACCATGAATGCCTCCTGGCAGTTCCCATTTGAGTCTGTGAAATGGGTTGAGAAGTGTAAGCCCATCACGAAGGTTTGGTTGTGGACCAACCTTCCAACCATTTCCATCTATTTAAACATCGAGCTGCCCATCAATGGGAGGTAGGGGGGAGATAGTCCTCCACAGATAAAGGTAAGCCCAGGAGGAGCACAGTGCCTAAAAGTGTCCCATGGTGGAGGCTGTTGAAACAGCGGAGTGCATGGCAACCAGCCGACGCTCTGAACTGGAAAGATTACAGGCCCTGGAGGCAAGTCCGATCGAAGGGTCTATAGGCCACAAGACGGCATTGTACCAGTTTCTCTTTCTGTTACAGAGACGGGATGGGAAGTTTCTCAAGTTCGGAGTTTTTAACTGGAAGCAGGGGCATTCACTTACAGGGGACAGGGTTGGGGGGTCTGACACTATAGAGAGTGGGCTTGGTGTGGACCGGGAAAACAGCCATTGGAAATCAGACAAAAGTGTGTAACAGGCAGAACAACAGGATCACCAGCATTATGGACTGACCGGGGTGTTTGGTGGCAAACCCATCAAGCAGATAGGTTTCCCCCTCTCTGTGAGCTCCAGAAATGTGGATGACAGCATTAATTTTCCAGGTGGTAGAAGGAGAAAGAACAGCAAAGCAGATACCAAAAGGAGAAGGGGTTTTGTGATGAGAGGGGAAGGGACCAGGATTCTTGTTCTAATGTCTTGGGTGGAAGGAGGCTACTTTGTGATTCCAGTGGATTCTCATCCTAGTGAGCCTGATTTTGAGGTCCCCTCCAGTGTTTGCACCAGACCCGGTGTCACGTGGGGCTTCTTCAGCTGCGAAATATGTACCTAAGTTTCAACGTCTTGTAATTTGGCAGGGAGTCAGGGCTCAGGAGCTCTTGGTAGCGTTCTTTCCATGAATGTCACTTTTGCAAAAGCATTACAGTGAAACAGTAACTGTCTGTAAATGACAAATGGCTTAAAAATGCCCATGGTTAAAAATCTGAGGGAGATGGGGCACATGGGTGTCTCGGTCGGTTAAGTGGCCAACTCTTGATTTAGGCTCAGGTCATGATCTCATGATTCGTGAGATTGAGTCCTGCATCAGGCTCTAGGCTGACAGCATGGAGCCTGCTTGAGATTCTCTCTCTTCCTGTCTCTCTGCCCTTCCTACACACACACTCTCTCTCAAAAGAAATAAATACGCTTAAAAAAAGGTAAACTTTATTAAAAAAAATCTGAGGGAATTCATTTGATAAGGAAGTATAGTTATTTCTGTGGCATAAAATAATTTAGGGTAATAGTTGGACAGTAAGAATATTGACAAATTTCTAGACTTTAACCAATTTTTGGAATACCCATATTAGGAACATATATCCAAACACATGTAACCTAAAGTTTATCATCACTTCTTATTTGACAATGCTACCAATGAAATTTAACATACCAAATAAATTTAATTAGTTTGACATCTCTCCTTTACAAGGTGAGAGGCAAATCCTTTGACATTTTCCAGGGACTCTCTGGGATATCTCAAAGTTACTTTGAGGTCGAAAGACTCCGTTCAGAATTTGGTTTGGCGAAGCTATCAAATGGCAGAAGGTTTGAACATTTGACTAAATAGGATCACAGATCATTAGAAAGTAATACTTAATTGCCTATTTAATCAAAGTGACAGTAGAAGATGTTAGAGGCAAATGCAGAAGGTTACGTAGTGATGAACAAAACTCAGCTCCTTTAATATTGAGAAGATTGGATTTTGTTAAGTAATCCCACCTAAGAAAGACAATATGAAGCCCAGTCAATTATTTTGCTAAGACACAAAATCTTTGTTGTCCAAGTAGATTACTCAAAAGGTTAAAAAAAAAAAAAAACTTTCACAATCTCTTATGCAGAACAGACTAATAGTTCAATAGTTCAATAATTCAAGAACTTTGTCCTTTTAACAGAGAGAAAACCAAATTCTAATTTTGTTCCAGTGTACTTTTTATATTAAACTCGTTTTTAAAAACTTAAATAAATCCATTCCAACCTTAGCCAGCTTAGCCACACCTAGCATTCCTTTCCCAAGATTCCTTTCTCATAAATACTTTACAGTTTATTTTTAATATCCATTCAAGTTTGTCTTCATTTTCCCCTCTTTCTCATTCTGGATCAGTAATTTTACTTTAGCACAAAATTACTCTCTTTTCCCCTTAACAAAAAACACATACCCATACGTCAGACATTTTCTTACCAAAAACACATCTTACTTTCCTTGCATAAAGTTGCTAACTTTATTTTTTCTAGTAGTTTTAATTACATATATTGATGAGAATTCTTAACCCTTAGAATCATTAATTTCTAGTGAAAACCAGAAAGTAAGCACTTATAGACTGTCAAACTACAATTCTGTTTATTGGCAAATTGATATATATATAATTTCTAGAAGTACATTCTTGTAGTAAATTTTTCAATGTGGCATAAAACATGTTTATGAATAGACTCAAATATCTTTAGTTCCTCTGTAAAAGGAAACCAAAAAGTGGATAAACCTATGTTTTGTAATTAATGTTTCAGTATTTTATCTTATGTGGAAATCATCTAGATATTCAATGAATATTCATTATTTAACTTATTTCAGTATAGAGGTGCCCGGGTGGCTCAGTCGGTTAAGCGTCCAACTTCAGCTCAGGTCACGATCTTGGTGTTCGTGAGTTTGAACCCCACATTGGGCTCTGTGCTGACAGCTCAGAGCCTGGAGCCTGCTTCAGATTCTGTGTCTCCCTCTCTTTCTGCCCCATCCCTGCTCAGGCTCTGTCTCTCTCTGTCTCTCTCAAAAATAAACAAACATTAAAAAAATTTTTTTAATGAATTCATTTCAGTATAACTTTAAGGTTTCAAGTTACCATATTTTTAAAGTAGACATCCCAAGAGCGTAATTATTGCTGAAAAGTTTATAAACTTTGTATCTTACTTATATCTATTTGATTTACTTGTTCTTAACAGTTATGTTTAGATTACTCATGAAAGACTCATGAGACATTAAACAGCTAAACACTTTAACTCATCTTTCTTGCTGACAAATTTTGTAACAGAGATAACATGAACTTATTTGATTGTTAGTTAACCTACAATAAAAGTATCATGCAGGATTATATTTAATATTGATAGCTCTAAAGACATGCCTGTTTTAATTAAACTAACAAACTAGCTCTTATTTACTGAAGATTATACTAGACCATGTGAACTTGAACATTGGCATTAGTTTCTACATTTCTAAGAGTATACTTGATTTTTTTTTTTTTAAGTAGGCTTCATGCCCACCGTGGAGCCCAACGTGGGGCTTGAACTCATGACTCTGAGACCAAGACCTGAGCTTAACTGACTAAGCCACCCTGGTGCCCTGAGTGTATACTTAATTTATATAAATGTTTAATTTCTTTAAGCTAATCAAATAGAATTCTTTGCAAATTAACTTTGACGATAGCGGGTAGAAGAAAAATCACATGTTTATAACATACATACATAGACATACATAAGTAGGCAAATGAAAATAGATCTGATAGCCTTGTTTTAAATTTTTAACCCTGAGACAGGTACGATAATGTAAAACTCACTAATTTATAAAACAACGGTTGGATCCAAATTGTGTTCCTAGCAAATAGAATAAATTAAGCTTATTTGCTCAGATGGCTTCAACTTTATAAGGATTTTTCATTTGCCAAGTTTCCAAATTGCCTTTTCCTTTTCTTCTCTTTTTTCCTTCCCATAAGAATTACCTCCCTGAAGTTTGCATTTCAAAAAGATGGTCCTCAGTTCCTGAAGAAAACTGGGTAGAAGATTTACATCTCAAAGGCACAGGGAAATAACACTAGCCCCTCCAAGAAGGATTTTGTTTCCTAAACTCAGAATTTTATAACATCTCCAAGCCTTTAGAGATGAATTGGGGAGGTTTTGGGATTGGTAAAAAGCATAGGTGGGCTCAAAATGAGCTGAATTTTAATCTTAAGGTGATGCAGTAAGATAAGGACAGTTATTTTTAATTTCTCAGGATTGAGTTGTTATCTGAGTGACATCACAGGTGGACCCACCGACTCCACATTTAATCTTTAGTTTGCTTCTTTATATCAGAGAGAAGATCTTCAAGTAAGATGGAGATCAAAACATTACTATGTTCTCGATTTAGAGCTGTTTGTCTTTGGAATGTTGTTTTCGTTTTGTTTTGTTTTTTGTTTTTTCTTTTTTTTTCCTTCTGGGTGAGTACATAGCTTAATTTAGCTTAGGGGAAGAAGATGTAAAAAAAGTTCCTATTAGGCTCTGATTATCAGCTTTCAATCTGGCCAATTTCTGACCATAGAGCTATTTAAAAATCCTTTCAAATATCTTGTCAGGTTTCACCCAAAACAAATGTCAATATTTCTGGCAGTATTGAACAACCCCTTGGATGCAAGAGGCATCCTCAGAGAGGGTGCACAAGTTCGTACCTTCTCGAGATCCAGAGACGCTGCCCAAGATCACCTGAAGAAAGAAAGATTTAGACAATTCCCCCAAGAACCAGAAAGAGTTGAGAGGACGCCAGCCACAAATGGAGAAAAATCCACATTTCTGTTTGGCCAAATCTAGCCGCAGGCGGGCTGTGACCCACATTTTTGTCTGGTCTTATATTTGGAGCCCCCAACGTGATGTTTGCCAAGCCAAGTTCTCAGGACACAACACGAGACAAACCAGAAGGCAACAGTGTTCCTGGGAGAGAAAGGATCAATAGCCAGTGGGTCTGAATTTGGAAGGGAAGGGATGTGAAATTTTACCTTCCTCTTCACTGGGTACAGCAGAGGTTTGAGAGAGCTGGCTCTCGTAAGGATTCTCACCCTTTGCCCACTTCTGCCAGTTTTCCCAGGATCTTGCCTATAGGGTGTGGAGCAAGTGGGGGGTAGAGCGGAGAGTGTGGCCCTGGTATCTACCAGAATTTGGCAAGGTTTTCCATTAATTTTAATTTGAGTTTCCCCTTGGCTGTGTAAGGGAATAACTGGTAGCAGTTAAAAGAGAATCCCTTGGAGTCCTCTCAGTCTGAGAAGGGCTCTTATGGGGCCCCTCCATTGAGTGTAGATATGGGGTGCCTGTAAGACCACTAACTGGGCGGACTTCTAACTACAGTCATGTATCTCTGCAGAGTAGAAAGACAGTTGAGATAGAGGATTAGTAGTCTGTAAGTACTCAGGCAAAGGAGGATAAAGGGGGGTTGGGAGTCACATCGGCCCTATGGTCTTTGGTTTTAGATACCTCTTGTGTCTTTAATTTTTCATTAGCTTTTTGCAATGAGTTTTTCCATGAAGCTATTTTGGAATTTTGAAGCCTTTTGGAAACTTCTTCATGCCAATTAAAATAGGTACCCCATTCTGTTGTTGATTTGGGAACAATTTGTAATTTTTCCCCAGTACTTAAGGGGCCACTTCCCCCCATACAAAACTAATCACAGCAAAATTTTACATTCTTCCATCAAATTAAAAAGGTAATCAAGGTCATGTTTCAGGCCATGAAAAATAATGTAAAGACCTAATTTAGGATTTGACAACCTGAGAGGATTTTACTCTGTATCCAATGTCTCCTTTTATAGATAGGGAAATTGAGCCCCAGGGTGGTTCAACGGATTCTCTAAGTCCATATAGTCAACTGGGTTAGAAGGCTTCAAAGGATAGAACTAAGATCAAAATTAAGAACTAGGTCTCCTGGTCTCTAGGAAATTGCTCTACACTGAGAAAGAATGACTTGACAGCTATTTGTGTGGATTCTTTTATAGATTCAGATTCTTTCTGAACCAAGTTTCTTTCTACTATTTTCAGCAAAAGATAAAGTTTTTTATTTTATTTTTTAATGTTTGTTTATTTATTTATTTATTTATTTATAATGTTTATTTTTGGGAGATAGAGCAACAGAATGGGGGAGGGGCAGAGGGAAGGGAGACACAGAACCTGAAACAGGCTCCAGGCTCTGAGCCCATCAGCACGGAGCCCCACATGGGGCTCGAACCCACAAAGCGCAGGCTTATGACCCGGGCCGAAGTCGGATCCTCAATGGATAAGTTTTTTAAATCACTGGCCACTCTCTGATTCATTCTCTCTGTCTCAGCATCACTATTAAGAAAATTTTTATTTTAATTTGAAAACATCCCTAAGCTAAGTAGAATTATTTAAGAGAATAAGTTACATTAATTTCATTGGTATTCTTGAAAAAAGGTAGAAAACCTTTTTAGTGAATAAAGTGACGATGTAAACCGATGAGGCACTGGACAATGTCAGTGTCAAAATAAAAGACAAATATACAGATGGAAAGAGAAGAAAAGAGAGAAAAAAGAAAGCAGAATAGAAATCTCACAGAATATTTTATTTCTCATTTTTGAAAAATGTTTGGAGGAAAATTTTAAGAAAGTAGAGTGAAATGAATCAATCTATAAAGCAGGAAACAACCAAAAACCGAGCAGTATTTTGACTTCAACCCACTCAGACCAGCGGGGCCAGAATGTCTTTATTGCCAAAAAGCAGCTGGTGTCTGAGTATAACCACCACTGCCCTTTTTAAAAAATTGGGGTATAATTGACATATAATATTGTATTAATTTCGGGTGTACAACATAGTTATTCAGTATTTGGATACACAGCAAAATTATCACCACAATACATCTACTTAGCATCTGTCATCATACATAGTTACAAAAAATTTTTTTTCTAATGGGAACTTTTAAGATCTCTTTTAGGAACTTTCGAACATGCGATACAGTATTATTAACTATTGTTGCCATGCTGTACATTACATGCCCATCACTTACTTATTTTATAACTGGGAAGTTTGTACCCTTCACCCATTCCATCCCTGATTCCTGCCTCTGGCAGCCAGTGATCTGTTCTCTGTGTTTATGAACTTGTTTTTTCTTTTTCTTTTTTTTAAGATTCTACTTATAAGGGAGATCATATGGTATTTGTCTGACTTATTTCATTTAGCATAATACCTTCAAGGTCCATTCATGTTGTTGCAAATGGCAAAATCTCATTCTCTTTTTATGGCTAAATAATATTCAATATATATTGAATAATATTTATATATTATGTAATATTCAAAATACTGTGTAAATATACCGCATTTTCTTTATCCACTTATCCACTGATGGACACTTAAGTTATTTCCATGTTTGGCTATCATAAATAATGCTGCAGTGAACATGGGGGTGCATATATCTTTTTGACTTGGTGTTTTTGTTTTCTTTGCATAAATACCCAGAAGTGAAATTGCTGGGTCGTATGGTAATTCTATTTTTAATTTGTTGAGGCACCTCCATACTGTTTCCATAGTGGCTGCACCAATTTACATCCCCACCAGCAGTGCATAAGGGTTTACCCTTCTCTACATCCTTGCCAACACTTATTTCTTGTCTTTTTGAGAACAGCCATTCTAACAGGTGTGAGGTGATACCTCATTGTGGTTTTGATTTGCATTTCCTTGATGGTCATCTTTTCAAATGCCTGATGGCCATCTGGATGTTTTGTTTTTGTTTCATTTTGTTCTTTTGAATAACATCTATTCAGATCTTCTCATTTAAAAAAAATTTTTTTTAATATTCGTTTGAGAGAGAGAGAAAGACAGAGTGCGACTGGGGGAGGTGCAGAGAGAGAGGGAGACACAGAATCCGAAGCAGGCTCCAGGCTCTGAGCTGTCAGCACAGAGCCCAATGTGGGGCGTGAACCCACGGACCATGAGATCATGACCTGAGCTGAAGTCAGATGCTTAACCAACTGAGCTTCCCAGGTGCCCCTCTTCTGCCCATTTTTATTGGGATTATTTATTTTTTTAATATTGAGTTGTATGGTTTCTTTATATATTTTAGATATTAACCCTTATCAGATGTATGATTTGCAAATATTTCCTCCCATTCAGTAGGTTTTAAATGTACTTCTGAAATGAACGTGTCTAATTAGAACATTCCGCATAATAGCCATTATAATTCTGCTAAGATTTTGCATTTTGTAGATCTGTACAACTTCCAGGACCACAGTTCTTAGACATAAAATAAGCAGTTGTGCTCAAAGGTGACACATTTAATTCTTTGAAACTTGGGGACCTCATTTCTTTAGCCAAGCCTTGGGTCTGTTGGAGCCAAATTAATACATAAGGGGATGTGCCCTTGAGTTAGGGATTTTGTGGTGTTTTAGAGTGTACCCTGTTGCACAAAGACTTTCTTGAGATTGGCGGGTAACCTACTGTCAATGTAACCCATTTCATGAGCAATTTATTCTAGCACAGAGACCTTAAAGTTAGGTGGCAAACACTCTAACAGCTTTTAAGTTGTTGACCCATGCCCACCAATTCTGCAGCTGTGGCTGTCAGACTCCCATGAGCAATAGATCTATTATTTCTTTCACAAGAAGATTTCTTTATAGTGGTGGATGCCCTCGTGGCTATTAATAGTCCTGACTTAGGCCTACTTAGATTTTGACATGGTCAAAAATGTCTAGATTTCTCCTCTAAATTTATTTCTCCAAGTCCCCCAACAGTTTATGCTGTGATCTTAGCCTCAAGTCTCTGTGAGTCCTCTGATGGCTGCCATCTTGTTTTCTTAGACCGAGGGGTATCCATGATTTTCCGTGTTGAAAGAATCCTCTCTAATTCAACTAGATTTACTGTTTGTGGCTGCCTGCGCACAGTTTCTGAGATCTGTGAGGACCTCTTGAAGGCATTTACCTGGTAGATGAGATTCAACACAAACCCAATGTTGTGAGTTCACTACATCTCACCTGGAAAATCTGGAGTTGGAAGGATTAAGACAAACTCAAGGAGCTCAGAATACAAATTAAACAGAGCTCGATCTGAGAGAAGCTTTTGGGAGATCCTGGAAAGCAGCCTAAAAGGCAGAGAATCAAAAGGGCTTTGTAGGTGCCTTCACCTGTATCTAAGAGCGGTCCCTGGGAACTTCAGCAGCCGTTTCTGAGTCCCATCTTGTCACCAAAACTGTCCAGTGACAAGACTAAGACAATTAGTAATGAGTTTGATGTCCTTTATTCAAGGCAAAACAGTCCATGGATGGGGGAGTACAGTGCCTCACGAACAACAGAACATGCTTGCTGAGGGATTCGGGGCAAGAACAAGTCGTATGAAGTGTTAGGAAAGGGCGTGACAGGCTAGCAGGTCCTATCTTCTACAGCAAGGTGAGCTAGCCAAAAGCTGAGTCACAGGAGTGAGACTGGTGTATGTTAGCTTTCCTTGACAGGTGTTTCCCATAAGTGAAAGCTGACTTAGGTTTAGGTTTGTGATGTGAGCCAGCCCACTTGGGTGGCGGGTGAGGGAAGGAAAGCTCCATTTTGTGGGTCCCGACATACAAGTTAACTTTCTTAGACAGGAAGGATATAGGAATAAACTCAAGGGTTGCCAGGGTCTCATAGCTCAGGCTGTGCCTTATCCAGGGCTGGTTTCACACCTTAAGAGTCAGGGCTCCTCACAGCCATGGAACACTTCATTATTAAAAAAAAAATGTTGTTTGAAATGTTTATTCATTTTTGAGAAGGGGGGGGGGATGGGTAGGGGCAGAGAGAGAGGGAGACACAGATTCTGAAGGAGGCTCCAGGCTCCGAGTTGTCAGCACAGAACCTGACAAGGGGCTCGAACCTACGAACCGTGAGATCGGGGCCTGAGCCGAAGTCAGACGCTTAACTGACTGAGCCACCCAACTGCCCCTGCACCTTCCTTACTGACATACAACTGTATGTGCTGCAGAGGAGAATCAAGGAAAGAATCCTTATTCTTTCCACCAAGGATCAATGACTCATAACAAGAAACCCGTAGAGGAGCACACGAAAAGGATAAACACTGCTTTGAAACGACGGACACGTTGGAACTTACGTTATAAAGACTAGAAAGACGACTTTCAAGGAAAGAAGAAAATTAAGTTTCAGGTTTTTGCCTCAGTGCTGATGGAGTCAGTAAGGAAGAGAAGGCAAAGGTGAAGAAGGAAGGGTTCCCTGGAGCCTCCTTGTTGCTAAAGCAAACACAGCTTTTTCGGGACTGACTTTGTATGATCTCCCAGTTGCACCACTGCAGGCCTGGGAAAGAGGCCACCCCCTTCTCTATCTGTACCACAAGGGGCCTTCACCCCCCTTTCCCTGTGTGCACCTGCCCCTTGGCACTGTGTCCCCGGTGATGCACACGGGCAGCGCGGGCTACCCTGTAGAGCCCAGAACTGGGGAAGAAGTTAGTGGCAGCCCTTCATGTGGGCTCTGGGCAATCTGATCATGGAATTCTGGGGCCTAGAAGTTGCGAGGAGCTATGGTCGCTGATGGGGTGATATCCTCTCAGCCTTGTGGTCCCCTGTCTCAGGGCCTGGACCCTGACTGTCCAGGTCTAAAGGTGATCTCAAGGTCTCCATTCTTTTCTGGTTCTACGTTCAGTGCTCCCTGACCTCAAGCCTTCCCGACTCAGGGCCAGGGAATATCCCATGACTGATCTAACCACATCCGGTGGCTGAGTTCTTAAAGATTTTTGCCAAATCCGGTGGCTTTGGGCTTGGCATGATATGTGTCACTAAGGAAATACAAACCAGCAAATATTTGGTCAAGGCGAGCTTTCTTCTGATGGAGAGTTGAGAAGGGGTGGGAAGTGTTAGAAAATTATACAACTTTTCAATGCAATTCTGTATCCAGGCAAAACTCATTTTACTGCACTTTGCAGATGTAGCGGCAAGGGAGGGTCACCCCAAGATGAGCCACTTTGGCATGAAGGTTATTTTGAGTTAAAAAGCAATCAAAACCCAACAGAGTCAGGAAAAACTCTTCCCCTCTTCCCCCACAACTGCCTAAAAACAATTTAGAGGACCTGCTCCGGGAAGAGAGCGATCACCATAGATAGCGACATTTTGATAGAAACCAGGTATGCTGGACAGGGAGAAGCCTAGCATGGCCGCTGATCTAAGTTCTCTCTTTGTCCCATGGGTTGTGAGTGGCCCAGCAAACATTCGTTTGCCAAACACTTGCTCTTTTTCAACTACCTATGAATTGCATTTCTTCCCTTTAAAGTCCCAGGCCCCTATTTCCTTCCCCTTAGATCAGAATAGCTTACATATCTCGTTTTACCTGTCTTTGAAATTTCCAGGTCTGTGTGGATTGTGGATTCCCTGAATGTATACTATTTTTTTTAAGTTTATTTATTTATTTTGAGGAGGGAGTGAAGGGCAGAGAAAGAGAGAGAGAGAGAGAGAGAGAGACAGACGGAGAAAGACAAGGGGACAGAGGATCCAGAAGGGGTTCTACATTGACAACAGCAAGCCCAATGCAGAATCCCAAGCAGGTTCCGTGCTGTCAGCGCGGATCCTGACACGGGGCTTGAACCCACCAATGGTGAGATCTGAGCCAAAATCAAGAGTTGGATGTTTCACCGACTGAGCCACCCAGGAGCTACCCACCCCACCCCCCAGCCCCGCACTCCTTTGTGCCTTATGTATGCTATTAAATTTGATTTTCTTCTGTTAATCTGTGCCAATTTGATTCTTAGTCCAGCTAGAAGGACCTTGAAGGGGGACAGGAATTTTTGCTCCCTGACACAGATTCTGTGTTCTTTCACAAACGGAAGTTTTGTGGCATTGTGCAACCCTGCATTGTGCAATTTTATTGGTGCCATTTTCCCAACAGTATTTGCTCTATTTGTGTCTCTGTGTCACATTTTAGTAATTCTCACAACATTTCAAACTTTTTCATGATTACACTTGTTATGGTGATCTGTGATTAGTGATTACTAATCCTTCACTGAAAGCTTGGATGATGGCTAACATTTTTTTAACAATATTTTGGACATTAAGGTACGTGCATTCTTTTTTTAGACACAGTGCTATCGCACAATTAATAAACTACAGTATAGTGTAAACATAAATTTTTTTATGCACTGGAAAAGCAAAAACTTCATTTGACTTTCTTTATTGCGACACTTGCTTTACCGGGGTGGTCTGGAACCGAACCCGCGGCGTCTCTGAGGTGTGCCAGTATATCACCAGTGCCCTGGCTTGTTCCAGAGGGATTCTTGACACTTTCAAACCAGGCTACATCAAGAGAATGCTGAGGGTCTGCAAGTGGAATTTAGAACCCCCTTGAAGCCAAACCCCTTTGCCTGGAGTGTGGCCAACCAAATTACAAAGGGTCAGGGTGGGGGTGACGCCACAGACACAGCCTCTCATTGGGAATGACGTTACATTTCTGACGCCTTAGTTTCAAAGGCTGTGTGTCAGATTATAGACGTGTTAGTTTGCCACCCTGGAATTCTGCTTGGGGTCTTGGCAGAGTCTCTTAGCTGGCTGTGACCTGGCCACAAACTGGGAGGAAGTTAATGTGTTTCACATGTTATTGGCAACCCTGGGCCCTCCTACAGTAGTGAAATAACTCAGGAAATTCTTTTGCTGACTCCTTACTGTTTTTTTTTTTCCCTACAGAGACACAACTCAGGGGCCTCTGTGATTTCCAAATCAATGAGCAAGAACACCTGTGAATTGCTAATGGCTTGAAACTTTGGGGAAAGAAAGCTCCAAATGTGACAGTGGCATTCTGATTAATTTAGGGAGGGGAAAGGTGCAACCTTGGATCCAGAACGAGCTGGATTTTCCCAGCATCTTGTACCTTGTTTGGTTATGAACACGTACAACCTCCTATGAGGTGCGCAGATTCTGAAATGGAATCCAATTAACCTTTTGCAGAGTTTCAGCTAGGAGGCTGTAAAGCACATTTGTTTCCCCTAATTCTGCTGTTGTCATGATGCTAATCGATGATAGCACATTGAGGGACCTAACAGTCATTGCGTTTTTATAGTCTGGCAATTAACTTCTCCATTTTCCTGCAGGCTGGAAGGCTGGAATCCCAAGGCAGGGTTCTCCCTCACAGCTTCCCTTGCTTCTGAGCTGTGTGTTTGGCAGGTGCTGGAAAAGCCCACCATACTCTCCCCTCACTGGGATTATAGCAGAGCAACAATTAAGCCTCAGTAAGAAGAATGTTGGCTTCAAAACATTACAAACTCTTTTTATATGGAATGCTTATATTTTGGAATCATAGAGCCTCTACTGTGCCGGTAATTTGAAAATTAGTATTTCTAGGGCTCCTGGGTGGCTCAGTTGGTTGAGTGTCTGACTTTTGATTTTGGCTCACGTCATGATCTCAGAGTGGTAGGATCGAGCCCCACGTCTGGCTCAAGGTTGAACATGAAGGCTGCTTCGGATTCTCTGTTTCCCTTTGCCCCTCCCCCACTCGTGCACACACTGTCTCTCTCTCTCTCTCTCTCTCTCTCTTTCTCTTTCTAAAATTAAAAAAAAATCACTTCTGAGAGATTAGGGTATTCTGGTTATAAATTGCTATGTTGCAAATTACGCCAAAAACTTTAGTAGCTTAAAACAAAAATATTCATGTATCACCACTGTACTGGTGTGCTGGGCAGCCATAACAAAGTACTGCAGACTGGTGGGTGAAACGAAGACATTTTTTTTATGTGTGTGGTTCTTGAGGCTGGAAGTCAGAGATCAAGGCGTAGGCAGGGTTGGTTTCTTCTGAGGCTCCTCTCCCTGGCTCTTCAGTGGCCATCTTCTCCCTGTATCCTCACATGGCCAGTCTCCTCTCCACTTGTCAATGTCTTAATCTCCTCTCCTTATAAGGACACTAGTCATACTGGATTAGGGTCCACCACAATGGCCTCATGTTAACTTAATTACCTCTTTAAAGGCCCTGTCTCCAAATACAGGCATATTCTTTTTTTTTTTTTTAATGTTTATTTTTGAGAGGGAAAGAGAGAGAGAGAGAGAGAGACAGCATGAGCCGGGGAGAGGCAGAGAGAGAGGGAGACATAGAATCTGAAGCAGGCTTCAGGCTCTGAGCTGTCAGCACAGAGCCTGACATGGGGCTCAAACTCATGAACCGCAAGACCATGACCTGAGCCAAAGTTGGACACAACTGGCTGAGGCACCAGATGCCCCAAAATACAGGCATATTTTCAGGTACTGGGATTTGGGGATTCCACCTGTGAATTTGGGGAGAACACAATTTAGCCTGTAACAGTCATGCGTCTACCATTTGGACATAAGTCAGTAGAGACGACTCATTTGTGCTCCACAACATCTGGGGCATCAGCAGGGATGACTAGAACAGCTGAGGCCGTCCAGGATCTCTCTCTTCATTGGCTCTCTCCCTATGTGCCTTTCCATTACTGGCTGCTTCAGGATGGCTGACTCCTTACTTACTTGCTGGGTCTGGGATTCAAGAAATTGAGGGAGAAGATGCTGCGAGACCTTTTACAACCCGGTCTTAGAGGTCATTGTTAGTACTCCTTTAGTCAAGGGGGTCACACAGGGCCAGCTCCAATTCAGCATGAGAAGGGTTTGGTAAGCATGTGAATACTGGGAGGTCTGAATCATTGGGATGCCGTCTTGGAGGCTGGCTCCCACGGGAAAGAATATGGGTCTAACACACAGAGCTGAAAGGAGGGTAGACTCTTGGGACAGACAAGATGATCATGAGTCCGGTCATGGCAAAGGGAGAAGGGAGAGATTTGAGGAATGTTTTAGAATTAAAATTGAGGGGCGCCTGGGTGGCTCAGTTGGTTAAGTGTCCAACTCTTGATTTGGGGTCAGGTCATGATCTCAGGGTCATGAGATTGAGCCCTGTGTGCTTGGGATTCTTTCTCTCCTTCTCTCTCTGCCCCTCCCTTCCCCTCCCTTGCTCTCTCTCTCTCTCTCAAAACAAATGACTAAACTTAAAAAAAAAAAGCATTTTTCAAAAAAAAATGTACAGGGCTTTGCCACTGGCTTGAGTATGAGTGTGTGTGTGTGTGTGTGTGTGTGTTGGGGGACATCATATCAACAAAATCTCCATGGAACACTTGGGGCCAGATTGGTCTCAATCTTTAAATTACCCTAGGACCCCAGAGATCTCTAGCTATGGAGAAAAGAACCTTAGTGCTGTGACAATGACCCCTTGGTAGGGTTTTCAGGAGGATTAAATGAGGCTTATTTCATTCCTATGAAGGGCCTGATAGCTGGTAAGTGATAAACTGAAGTTCATTTCTTTCCCTTTATGGTCTTATGATAATTTATGGTCTTAAAAATTTTTCTTAAAAAAATAAGGTTTTAAAAATAGTAATTCCACTTCCTTAGTAATTTCAGAAAGTTTATTTCTGGCTTAGGCAGTTTCTAACTCTGTGTAATAGATGAACCAAGGCACTATAGTTTAGCAGGGTGTCAAGCCAACAGTCACCCCAAAGGTATTTGAAAACCAACTTGTGAAAAATCTTTCCATGATTATAGCAACTGTATTTTTTTTTTTTTTTAGTTGGCTGGGAAACAAGTCCCAAGAAAGTGCATAAAATGGTTCCCAGAGAAACGATAAAATCCATAGGGAAAGACGTCAAGAGGCTATTCTTCCGACTTGCCCACAAAAAAGAATAAACACTATGGTCTGCCCTGAATCCAAAGCACAGCTTTTGGAAAATAAAGATTTATGATCTGGGTATAAATGGTGATGAATCACTTGGCGATACATGTTTTCTGGCACAACCTGTCAAAAGTAACGAGCCGTAGTCTGTTCCAGAGTTCATCTGTTTGTAAGTGTTCCCTGTAAAATATGGAAGAGAGTGGAACACAATTTGTCTGAGTCTTTGTGCGACTCTCGTCCAATTACTGCACTTCTGTCCCTGTCACCAGTAAAAATAAATGGGCTGATAATTACAGCCTCAGATAGTCTCATAGCCTGCATTTCCCTGAGCTTCACCAGCCTGTGTGTCTAATGGGGTCACATTATAAGGCATAACTCAGATTTTATTATGTCCTACCGATGCCCCCTTGCCCCTCTGCTCCCCCCGCCCACACTGACCTCCATTTCAGTGCAAGGTTCTCCCCTTCTCCCTGGGGTGTGCCATACTTGCCCTTGGATTAAGTCTGCTCCTTGGATACCGTCTCTGTTCTGGGCATGCAGTGTCCTCCTGGGTGCATCTGAGGTCCTACTATTTTTGCTGGGCATTATGGTCTTCCTTTGTTACCATCACATCTTTTCCTGGGTACTGCCCCTAATTCCTGGGACCCTCCTGGTGCCAAAGCTGTGTGGTGGTCTGTGGCAAGACAGGCTAGAACCAACACCTCTCTCTTTGTTATTGTGTGGGGTGTGTGTGTGTGTGTGTGTGTGTGTGTCTTTAATCTATAATGCTTGCAACATAAAGGTTTACAAAGATATTAATGAAAAAGGCTATCTGGTTTGACTTGTAGCCTTCTTTCTCCCTCAGACCCAAGTAAGAGCCAGTGTGCCCCTCCTAGAACCCTTGCTTTCCATGCCTGGCTCCTTCTCCCCCCACCCCCCACTCCAGAATGAATTCTCTCCCGGGAAACGCTTCAGTACCCAGTGCAAATAGTGAGTCTGTCTTGCCAGGTCACCATATAGGTTCAACAAATATAAACCCCAGATCAAGCTGGGACTTGCATACATTTTCTTTTTAATGAAATATTTGTAGTTCTTTTGTGAAGGTTTTCATGGTTACCCATGAATCCCTTCTTGGGAGGTGGAGGAAGGAGCCATGTGAAAAGTGGGGCACTATAGCACTTCTCCAGGCTGGCTCCCAGGGCGTGCTTGACCATTTCGTGAGACCTTGACCCTGGCTACGTTGCTCTGTCTGTCCAATAGGTAGTGGACACCACTCGTTCTCTTTGATTTCTAACTGGCTCTGTTAGCAATGCTGTGTCCTAGGAAAGCCACTGTGAACAATCACAGGTATGACATTCCTGCTGGCTGTTCGGAGGAACAATGAGGACAGAAGGATGCCTGTTTGGCATATTCTGATTTTTATTGCTTCTATTTTTAAAAGAATATTAGTGTTTATTATTTTTTTTGAGAGAGAGAGGGAGAGAGAGAGGGAGAGAGAGAACAAGCATGCGGCACAAGTAGAGGAGGGGCAGGGAGCAAGGGAGACACAGAATCTGAAGCAGGCTCCAAGCTGTCAGCACAGAGCCCGACATGGGGCTTGAAATCAGGAACTGCAAGATCATGACCTGAGCCAAAGTTGGAGGCTTAACTGACTGAGCCACCCAGGCGCCCCTGATTTTTAATGCTTTTAAATCAATTTTGTTTACGTATCTAACTTCAGATAATGGATAATGGTCCTTTTTTTTTTTTTTTTTTTTTTTTTTTTTTTTTTTAATTATGAATAGGGAAATTGAGAAAAAAAAAATCCAGGAAGTTAAGAAAAACCTCTGAGCCCTTCCAGGGCGTCTTTCTCCTAATCTTCAGTGACCTGCCCTGGAAATGAACTTGCAGCAGGGCTTGAAAATGGAGAAGACGTTAGTACCAAAGCAGACCGATGCTCCCTTCTAAAGTTTGGGCCCCATTCCAGGGTTTCAGCACACATGGTCTGTCTTCTTCCAGGATGACTTCATGACATACTGTTGATTTTCACGAGCCATGAAGGACACCAGTCCAGGTCACAGATGGCTGGTCCTAGTGAGTCACACTTGCAGTTCCAAAGATCTCTCTCTGAGAGCATGATTGATGGGAGCTTAGGGAAGACGGCACTTAACCTTTCCAGAGGTGACCATGGAGCCACTCAACTGAGCTGAGATTAAAAAAAAAAATCTCATGAACCACGTTACAATAGCAGTAACAGGGATTTGAAAAAATAAGTACCCAGAATCCCAATATACCAATAAATAGCTATTTTATTTTTTCTGTGTTTACCTAAAGTATAAGAAGCAAAAAAAAAAAAAAAAAGTATTAAAAAGAAGGGGAAGGCTTTGAGTGAATGTACAAAATTGACTAAATATACATGTAAAGAGAGCTACTTGGGTAAAAGCTATAGTTGCTATTGGATACCCCTAATTTATTAAAAAGGCTTTAAAAAGCCAAAATGGGAGAAAGCTGTATTATTTTCACATATCCTGCCTGAGTTCCCTTTTGTCTAAGAGGAAGAGGTATCTGAATGCCTTTTATTTTTAAAAGAAACCAATCAGTTTATTGCTTGTTAAGAACTTTTTACTAATGATAAAAGTAATATACACTATGGCAGAAAATCAGTAAAAATAATAAGAAAGTAAAAATCACTAGTGATTTCACCACTAGGGACAATAGCTGTATTTTGTTTATTATTTTTTTAATAGTGTCTTCTCTGTGCATGTATGTGTACTTTAGAAACTGAATTTGGTTGGTCATGCTCTCCTGACAATGTTTATTTCTGCTATTTTTACTTACTGTTATATGTACAGTGTCTCTTCAGTGCCATTAAATATTACTTGAGGGCATCATGTTAAATGGCTGTATCAGCATCCATCCCAGAGACTTCTATCACTGAACATTTGATCCAACGTTTTTCATAATCACTTCAGTGAACAAGTTTGTACATTGACCTTTGCTTGGATTTCAGGAAAATTCCTTAGGGAAGATGCTTAGAAAACATCCTGCCATTAGCATGAACAGTGACATTCTTTGTTTCATACTTTTTATTATCGTTTTGGTGGTTATTTTAGGTTTTACAACATAATCTTTGACTTCTCAAAGCCTAATTAATATTTGGTGATTTTACCTTTCTTTGGGTAAGACAAGGTCCTTATAACACTTTCCAGCTTATAGGTGATCATGGTATCCTATATGAATTCTCTATTTTCTATCCCACAAAACTTTTTTTGGGTTTATAACTTGTCAAAAGTTACTCATATTTACTCACAGATTTACCCTTCTCTTAAAAAAAACTTTTTTTAATGTCTATTTTTGAAGGAGAGAGATACAGAGTGTGGGGGGGGGGGTGGTCGGCAGAGAGAGAAGGAGACATAGAATCTGAAGCAGGCTCCGGGCTCCAAGCTGTCAGCACAGAACCCGATGCAGGGTTTGAACTCACAAACCACGAGATCATGACCTAAGCTGAAATCGGACGCTTAACCGACCAAGCCACCCAGGCGTCCCAGATTTACCCTTTTCAACCTGCCTCATTTCTTCCTACACCAGTGAACTTTATCTGGGATAACTTTTCTTCTACCTGGAGAACACTCTCGGTGTCTCTCATAGTGCGTGCCTGCTCGGGGTGAGTTCTCTGCTTTTTTTTGCAGGGAAATGTCTTTCTTCCCCTTATCAATGGATGCTTCCACTGGACAGAGTTGGGAGCTCTTTCATTTCTTTATTTTCTACCTTACTTTTCTTTTTCTTTCCCGTCTAATTATTGCTCCTTTAAAGATAATTTGCCCTTCTTTTCAGACTGATTTTAAGATTTTAATTTTTATATAGTGTTTTAAAGTAGTTTTACTAATATGTACCCAGGCAAGTGTTTCTTCCTTCCTTCCATCCTCTTGTTTGGAATTTGCAGGGCTTGAAATTTGTGGCCCCATATCTTTTATTAGTTTGAGACAGTTTTACCCAAGTATTTCTTCTCTCCATTTTCTTTCCAATCTCATTCTGAGACTCCACTTACATGGCTATAGACCATTACCCAGCAACCTGTATGTTTCCTACCTGTGTTTTTTTTTCTTCCTGTATTTTTTGTCCTTCTCTGTGTTTCATTCTGGAACTTTTGTTGTCAGCTACGTGTAATTTGTTAATTCTTGCTTCACCTACCCCATCTGCTGTTACATTCTCTGAGTTTTCAATTTAAGTTATTGCAGGTTTTAATTCTTTAATTTTAATTTTTTCCTTTTACATTTCAAACAGTTTTGCCTTCTCTGTTGAAATTCTCAGTCTTGTTTCTCCCCTTGAAAGGTTTTATCCTAAAGTCTGTGTCTGGTAACTCCAGTGTCTAGAATCCTGTAGGTCTGCTTCTCTTGTTTGTTGTTTCTGCTCATTTTTATTCATGTTGCCTCATCATTATCTGTGCTGGGTTATTTCTGATTGTGAATTTAGACTTGTTCGCAGAAATACTGTGAGGCCAAGAGGGATTGTATCTTTCTTTGCCACTAGGATGGGTGACATGAACCATCTGAGAGTTTCTCCATATGATTTCAGGGATTGGGATCGTTCAGATGACTCAAAGGGCCTCCTGTGTCTCCACATTATTTTGCTCTGAAGCTGGAGCCTTTTACAGCCCTGACCCAAGAGAGGGCATTCACCAGGACATCCCTGTTGTCAGACTCTGGATCCCAGCCCTTTTTCTCCGTCAAAAGCAATGCTCAGTCTTCCAGTGATGGCCATAGAAGTTGGCAAATACTTCTAGGGGAAATCAGCCCTAAATACCAGCTGATGTCCCTGGACCTCTACCCTCTCCCAGGTCCTGTCCCAGTAATTCCTCACTCTCTTGTCACCTCCCTTTTCTCCCACAAGGCCAAGAGCAGAGTTGGGAGGGCCCCGATGGGTCCCTCTGCCTCCTTTGAAACCCAGAACAGCAGCTGGGGAGGACATTGCAGACAAATCGGTGACACCACCATCACCCCAGCGCCAAGACAGAAAATCCATTTCATTACCTACCTGAAATAACTTCCCTTCTTTCATTCTGAATTTCAAGTGTTATTGTTGGGGTTTTGTTTTCTGCCTTAAAATTAAACCCAGTGAAATGCCATTCTTGATGACAGTATCTTGATGCTTATGTCTTTGGCAGATCTGCTTTAAGTGGGAAGGGAAATTTCTGGTAGGGCTTGGGTCCTTTTTCATCCTCGTATTTCTTGAAGAAGGTGTATCAGATAACAACCCAGGATAGCAAAAACGGAAAGTGTGAGGCCAAAGCCAGCCATCTCCCTGGCTGATCCCAGTTCTGATGCGTTCCAGATCCTCAAAATACCATGGCTTTATTTTCCCCCATGCCTATCAGCCAAGTCTGACCTTCAGATTGACAGAGAAAATAAGCATACTCTCAGGAAGGGAATGATGTCAGCTCGGTCTTTGTTGCTTTTCATCCCTGGGGGGCGGGATGCACAGCACATTTCCCAGGAAACCACCCTGGTGCTATCTTAGCCACAGTCTCACAAGCTTTACAAATGTTAGGGCCCGAGAGTGCAGGATTGCTCACGACTTCAGGGTAGGCACGACCTGACTTCTCTCACTCGTGCTTGACAAAATCTCAGGCTGTCAATGGGAATGAAAAGAAGAAAGTAAAAGTTAGAGCGACCGCATTTTGTACTCTGCTTCCTTTTCTTTAACGACATTTATCCAGCTAGAAATGACCAAGGGGGAGCTGGGAGCTTGCGGAGCTGGGCGGAGAGGCCTGGCCACACTGGGGAAGGCCTGTGTGATGACGTCTGAGGAGCCCCATTGCTCTGCTCAGAACTTTGCTCCCCGTGCCACCTGGCACATTGGTTCCTGGCCTGTGGCGAGTGCCTGACAGGAGGGGAGTTGGCAGCGTGGGGTGCCCTGTGCAGGGTGGATTTTGTCCTCATCCTTTGGGGATGGAGACAGAGGGTCACAGCGGAGCTTTTCCAATGGTGCTCTTCATTCCTCTGCTTCTAGACCCAGGAGCCTTTCCCATGTTCTGGTTTCTATCTTGTTCTCCACTAGTCCCTAACTAATGGTTAGCTGACTTAAGTGTAATCCCAGATCTACTATAAGTGTCATCTCCGTCCAGCCCCCAGCCTCTGGGATTTGCCCGCAGGAAGGTGCAGCCATGCGGCCTCTACGATGTGGCAGACACGTGCTATATGCTGGGGGTACGTGAGTGAGCAAGACGCTCCCTACTTGTACGTTCTAGTGGGAGAGATGGACGAGTGAGGGATATATGAAGGCTACAGGAAGTACTCTTAGGACACATAGTGTTCTCACGGGAGACGGAGTCATGGAAGACTGGCACTTTCTACAGGGAGCTCAGGCGGGGCTCTCTGATAAGGCCACGTGTGAGCAGAGACCTGAGGGGAATGGGGGAGCAGAGATCGTGGGCATATATGCAGGGAGGGTGTTCTCGGTGAGGACCCGAGGCCAGACCTTGCCTGGGGACCGGAGGCCCTACGGGGAAGCAGGTGGGGCTGGAGCAGGATGGGTGTGGTCGTGTGGGAGCCAGGGTTATGGGGGTCAGATGGCGCCGGGCCCTGAGGGCCGCGGTAAGGAATCTGAATTTTACCCTGCCAGATGGAGAGCCTTGGGAGGGCCTTCGGCAGGGCAGTGACAGGATCCAGGGTGTTAAGCCGGCTCACCACGTCTGATGGCTGGAGAAGGCACCAGTGGGCAAGAGGAGCAGCAGGGACACCGGTTGGGAGATTATCCCAGCAGTTCGGTGGCTCCAGCGTTCTGGGGATCAGCATCCAGTGATCTTCCCTGCTAGTCCTCATGACTGTAATTTTTTCTTGTTTGAATCCTGCCTCTCTTTGATTCTCTGGGGACTGGCCCCTCCAGGTCTCTGTGCCTGGACACTGATTTCATACCTTACCTGGAGCCACAGGGCTTCCTTTTCTTACTCATCCCTCCTCCCCACCCCAGGGAGGGGGCCTGTCCTTGGAGCCCTGGCCTGTGGCATCAGGTTCTTCCTGCTTCTCTGTGCCAAGAACTGTGCAAGAACCTGGCGATTCCGAGCTGGACAGGACAGACATGAAGCCCGTCCACAGAGGGTTATAGTCTCACAGGGGAGACACAACATCAAAACATCAAGGAAACTAACAAATACACAGCTGAAACCAATGAACACCTTAATTATATGTTTATGAATATTTAAGTCCTGTGAAAAACCAAAGAGACATGAGAGGGTGAGTATATTAGTCAAGGTTCGCCCAAGAACATATATATATAATGTATTTCTGTAGTATAATATACTGTATTATAATCATAATATTATATCATATAAATATATTATATGAATGCCTTATATTATATAAACAATATATAATATATTATGTATAATATATAAATATTATATTATATATGATATTCTATTTAAAATTTTTTTTAATGTTTATTTACTTTTGAGAGACATAGAGAGACAGAGTGCCAGCAGGGGAGGGGCAGAGAGAGAGGGAGACACAGAATCCAAAGCAGGCTCCAGGCTCTGAGCTGTCAGCACAGAGCCCGATGCAGGGCTCGAATCCATAGACTGTGAGATCTTGACCTGAGCCACCCAGGTGCCCCTATGTATAATATTCTATATATATGTTATATATGAAGGGAGGGAGGAGAGAGGGAGAGAGAGAACGTATTTATGCCTTTCATATATATGTTAGATATAGATGTATAATATATATACTATTGAGAGAGAGATTGTCAGGAATTGGGTCATGGGATTATAGAGGCTAGCAAATCCAGAATCCACAGAGCAGGTCAGCATGCTGGAAACTCAGGCAGGATTCCTATGTTACAGTCTTGTGTCAGAATTCTTTCTTTTCTGGAGATCCTCAGTCTTTGCTCTTAAGGGCTTCAACTGATTAGATGAGGCTCACCACACCAGGGAGAGTAATTTGCTTTACTTAAAGTTAATTGATTGCTAATGTTACTCGTATCTAAAAAAAATACCGTCACAGCAACATCTAGACAGGCGATGGACCAAATAGCTAGGCACCATACCCTAGCCAAGCTGACACATAAAATGGACTTATGTGGGGGCTGACTTTAGTAAAGGAGACTTATTTTAGACAAGGTGAGTGTGGAAGCTTTCTGTGAGGAGAGGACATTTATATGTGGATTAAAAGAATGAGGAGGATGTAACCATGTGAAGGAACGGGAGAAAGTCCCCAGGGAGGGGAAGTCATGTGCACGGGTCTTGAGGCAGAGAACCTGGCGTGTGCAGAGCAGTGGAAGCAAATCTGGACAGTGATGAGAGGACGGAAGCAGAGTTGGAGAGAGAGATGGGGGCCAGGGGCTCACTTGTGCAGGCTCTTGTAGTCCTGGGTAAGGGGTCTAGATTTCATTCCAAGTACATAGGGAACCTAGTGTGAGGTTTTAAGCATAGGAATACTGTGCTCTTACTTAATTTTGAGAGATTCCATCTTTCTACTCTTTGGAGAGTGGCGTGGGTGGGGAGGGCTGTGATTTGGGTGAGGTGAGTGAGGGGCCTGCCTCAGGTGCAAAACGTAAGGAGGTACAAAAAGCTCAGTCATCAGGATAAATGATATTTTGATGCAATAATTTCAAAACTCAAAATTAATGCCCCCCAAAACCCAGGATGTGCAATGTATACAAATTGTAATTTTTTTAATGTTTATTTTTGAAGAGAGAGAGTGCAAGCAGGGAAGGAGCAGACAGGGAGACAGAGGATCCAAAGCAGGTTCTGTGCTGACCGCAGAGAGCCTGATGTGGGGCTCATACTCACAAACCGTGAGATCGTGACCTAAGTCGGATGCTTAACCGACTGAGCCACCCAGGCGCCCCACAAATTTTAAGTAAAGATAGGATCCAACGGTGCCACCCTGAGCCATACTGAGGCCTGAGGCAAAAGGGAAAACGTTGCTCTGATATACATGTTTATATATATATATATTTTTTTTTTAATTTTTTAATATATTTTTTAATGATTAGGTTTTCAGGACATTATAGCAGTTGCAAAATGTTGAGAAGTGGGCAAGTGGGTGTGCTAAAACTCACATGATTATTTTAGATAGAAATATTTGGAAAATTTGGAAAAAAAGATATCAATATATCTTTTCTAAAATTTAACATTCACGGAACACTCTTTAAAAGTCACTTTCTCCCATTTGGTGTCGCTTACAACTCCCGACAGAAAAGAAAATGAACAAAGAAGTAGATTTGGAAAATACTACAGATGTGTTCACTTCCAATATATCTAGAAAGCTAAAACGATAATAAATTCTGTTTGGGATAGAAGTAAAATAGTTAAACTTTAAATAGCATTGCAAGTTTTAATTCCTCTAACTTTCCAGTGTTTCAATATTTTCAACTACATTAATGTTCTGATAAACATTACTATTGACACTTTTCCATAAAAACCTGTGGATAGAGGTGAACATTTTTCCTTCTGCCCTGACTTCCAGTATAACTTCGTGTGGCTGTTATGTTATGTCTTTATTTATAATTCTTGTATTTTGTTCCTCATGAATACATGTGATTTTTAAAAAATGTTTATTTATTTTGAGAGAGAGAGAGAGAGAGAGAGAGCACGGGGGAGGGGCAGAGAGAGATAGAGGGAGAGAGAGAATCCCAAGTAGGCTTCACATTGTCAGCACACAGGCCGACACGGGGCTCGATCCCACGAACCGTGATCATGACCTAAGCCAAAATCAAGAGTCAGACTCTCAACTGACTAAGCCACCAGATTTTTAAAAACTGTTGCACTGAAATAGAATTTATCCTGATCCCTGCATTTTTCAGTATGTTTCGCATCCAAGGTGAGCACCTGCCTCACCTAATTTGGACCCTTATGGGGAGTGGGGTGGTCAGTGAGAGCCTCCTGTACAGCCCAGGTGAGGGGGGTGGTGGCTTGGGCCTGGTGGTGGAGGTGGAATTGGAGAACAATCTGAAAAGTGTAAATGAGTATAACCACGTGGACAGCAGTGTTATGGTTCCTTGTTGCTCTAAGGATAATCATTTGCTGGTTCTTACTCTGCCTTCCTTGGCCATGTGGAGTCAGGATGTAATTTTCCTCTAGCGGTATAGTTTTCCAAAGCCGTATTTCAACATCACATACTCCTAGGCCAACGTTTTACATCAGCAATTTTCTTTTAACACTTTGGACATTGGAGTAAGAAGGAAATATATTCTATAGGCAGTTCTGTTTCACAGTCAGGCTCTGCAGACTGAATAAATGTGGCACCAAAAGCAGCTGACCATAATCACATGAAGGAAATAGTACCTTCCCTTCAAGAGACCCGTGCGATGAATAAACCAATGTGGCCTCTGCGGCCTTACGGGACCGTCTCCCATCTGAGACTCACAGATGTGGATGGAAACTCAGCCCATGGTGACTGCTATGAGCATCTGATGAGTGATTTTTATTAAGTCTTCTAAATTTTAAATAGTGACAGGTGTAGGGGGTATAATAATGATACTCTGAGCATAGTTCCTATGGATATGATGATTCTGGCATGGATGGGGGAATCTTCCAGTGATGGTTTTTTTTTTTCTGAATGTCTCATTAATTTTCTTTCTTTCATTTCCTTTTTAATTTTTTTTAAGGAAGCTTATTCTAGTTTAAACGATATTCTCCCAAGGAAAGAGCATGTGCAAATTATCTTTTGTTAGAAGTAAAAGGGCATGTCATGAATGCTTTTCCACTGTAGGGTTTCGAAGAATACATTCACTCTTCTGGACAGAGAAATAATTGACTCTGAATTAATTATGCAATGAAGATTAAAATGTAATTTTCATAGCCGGGGTCCTCTGGGTACTTTACCTTTCCATCACAGGTGAGGCAAAACTGCTGGGTTTTCCTTCTCTCTGAGGTACCACGTATCGATATGGGCCATGTGTCAAATCTAAGAGGAGATCCCATTTGGGGGGCACAATGGCAGTCATCAAAGTGACAGTGACCGTATTTTTTTTATTTTTCTACACTCACTTGGGATCTAGTTTTGGAGCTAATGACCATAAACACCCCAACTGTTGTGTCTTAGGAGAACTGGTGACGTTAAACGCCTCTCTTTATTGCATTCATTCAATATGTGTCATGTGCCCACATGTGCCCTCTGTGGTGCTAGAGCTGAAGGTGTAACACTGAAAGGAATGTTTTGTTAAACACCTGTGGATTTAAAGCCTTACGGTGTATGTTTTGAGTGGTCAGTCAGACTGTGCCTTGTAGGGAGAATCCTTGGTTTCCAGATGGCAGAGAGGTCCCTGTCTTAGTCAGCTCAGGCTATTATAACAAAATACCACAGATTGGGAGGCTTCAGAAACAGACAGTTTTTCCTCATCGCTCTGGAGGCTAGACATCCAAGGTCAGTGTGTGGGCAGATGTAGTTGGCGAAGGCCTGTAGATGGTCACCATCTTGTATGCCGCATGCTCACATGACCTCTTCTTTGTGTGTGAGGAGAGAGGGAAATCCTCTTCTCATAGGGACATTTACCCCATCATGGGGGCCTCACCCTTGTGACCACATCTAAACGTATTTTCTCCCAAAGACCCCAGTTCCAAATACCGTCACCCTGGGAGTTAGGGCTTCTACCTATGAATTTGATGGGACACAAGCATTCAGTTCACAACATTTCCCTTGAAGAAGGAACCAGCCCAGGAAGTGCTGCTCGAAGGGAGGTATGTCTGATCCCTGCCTGATCTCAGAGGAACCTGAGGAACGAAGGGGGAATTGTGTGGGCAAACCCCTTCCTCCTTCTGTCCCTCAGATTCTCCACCCTGAGCAGGCCTGTTGACAATTCTCTCCACAAAGTGAGGAGATTTAGTCGCGGGCATGCTCCCCAGGCCCAGGCTTGCTGGTGGCTAGAGTTTTCTCCACCCTCATTTAGCTGGGGTGCATTGGGCCACTCTGTGATCTGAGGTGCCCTGTCAGCTACTCACTAATTTCCCCCATACTTCCTTTCAATTCCAGCTTACCATGTCTTTGCTCATAAAGCCTTTTACTTTTTTAAGTTTATTTATTTTTTAAGTTTATTTATTTATTTTGAGAGACACAGAGAGAGAGAGAGAGAGAGAGAGAGAGAGAGAGAGAGAGAGAGAGAAAGCAGGGGAGGGGCAGAGAGAGAGGGAGGGAGAATCCCAAGGGGGCTCCGCACTGTCAGTGAAGAAGCCAATGTGGGGCTTGAACCCACAAACTGCGAGATCACGACCTGAGCTGAAATCAAGAGTCAGACACTTAACTGACTGAGTCACCCAGGCTCCCCATGCCTCTCAGCCTCTTTCCTTAGTCTTCCTAAAACGGAAAGAGGCCATGCCATAGCCCACGTGACCAGCACCCTTTAGAAGAAGAGTGGGATCCTTGCTTTCTCTCAGGAGCCGTCCTGCTTGCTCCATCACCAGAGGCTTCCAAAGAGCATCTCAAGGCACCTGGGTGGCTCAGTTGGTTAAGTGTTCAACTCTTGGTTTCAGCTCTGGTCATGATCTCATGGTTCATGACTTCGAGCCCTGAGTCAGGCTCCACTCTGACATCATGGAACCTACTTGGGATTCTCTTTCTCCCTCTCTCTCTCTGCCCCTCACCTGCTCACTCTCAAAATAAATCAATAAACGTTAAAAATAGCAACAGAAAACCAAAGAGTGTCTCTATTGTGAATGAGGAATGCCCGAAGGAGGAGTTTCAGATGTTGGAACTCCCATGGATAGAATTCAAATCCCAGCTAATGGGATGGCCTCAGGCAGGTCATTTAACACTCTGAACCTCATTTTTCTCTTTTTGTAAAGCAGAGAAAATAGAATCTACCAGGATGAATTGTTTTTAGGATGTAAGATTATAATCTCTGTGAGATGTAGGTATAGACGCACACATACTTCCCCTAGAGGCAATGAATTAGTATTCACTAATTCAGAGGTCAGGTGACTTTCTAGAGCATACCCACTCTGAATAACCAGTATTGACTGTAAACCAAAATGCTGAGCTGGCCTGGAGATTGGTTAGCTGACCTCTCTCAACCTGGAAGGGTGTGCCTTCCAGGCAAGGAAGCTAAAGCCACAAGTCCTCGACATGTGACTTTAAAAAGCTCCTTTGTCCTTGTCCTGCTGGGTGGGCTGGGCCCTCCATGTCTGAGGGGGAGACTCTGCTGGACGAGCCAGGCAGGACTGGTCCACTTGGAGGCTCACAAAGACTTGTTCCTTCCTGAAACAGATTTCCCACACAGCTCTTCCAGGGAGGTCTCAGCTGAATCAAAAGGACCCATTTCTATTCATGTGGTTGGGATATCAGATCCAGAAACTCCTCTGCATTTGGCTTTCTCTTCTGTTTCCTTTACTGGAATGAAGTGTGATTGAGCATTAAATATCACAGTATGTGCGTATGCACCTATTTGTGTATCTCTTTGTGTGTGTGTGTGTGTGTGTGTGTGTGTGTGTTCACGTATGTGGGTACGTGTATGTGCTTGAGGGATTATGTGTACATGCATGTACACATATTATGTGTATGTGCGTGTGCATGCATTAATGTGTGACCCATGTATGCATGTGTTTTCTTGCACGTATGCACACATGTGTATTTGTGTGTGTTTATGTGTTTTTGTATGTCTCGTGTATGTGTGCATGTGTGAGTATGCGTGTGCCTGTGTGTACGTGTGTGCGCGTATGTGTACTGGAGGTTGAGTGTTAAGATTCAAGGCAGGGGAAGGCAACCAGCGCAAGTAGTGAATTTAAAGGTGGCAGAGAGACAAGTGACATGAATTTCTGCAGCGAGGCAGCTTCCGGGGCTGGAATGAACTTGAAAGATGTCAACATCCTTTCCTAGCTCAGCGTTTGAACCACAGCCCAGGTGGCGTCTTCAGCATGATCAAAGGGAGACAGACACCCCCCTCCCTTTTATCGTTCCTCTTCTCTCCTCCTCCTGAGCCTCTCCCTGTCCTGCCTGCTTCCTCCCCTGTCGTCCCCTCTCTCACCCAGCCCGTGACTAGATCTCTCTGTCAATTACTATGGCTTTAAAGCCAGCTCCTGTCACACGTCCCTGCACCCGTGCCCAGCCTCACTGACCTATTCCAGTCGAGAGCAGAACGTTCACTCACCCCCCGCAAGCCGGTGGGGGTCGTGGGCCAGCAGCACCAGCCTCCCTCGTCCTTCCCAAGGCTCTGGGAGCCGTCACTCAAAGCTCCGACACGGGAGGAGGTGGCGGCCATAAGGTACCACGAGCGAACGAACACATTCAGCATCCGTGAAGGAAAGCATCCTCCAATGCGGGGACACCTGCTTCCACACCCCAGTGTGAAAAGACATATGGGGCGTCCTGCTTTCACGTTCATTCGCCCGGTGTAAACACTGCAGACTGGCTATGAGAGGGTCCAGGGCTTAGGTGCCACGTGGGGGAGTGGGGAAGGTAGCTCTGCTCCCTCAATACTCGTTCATTCGCTGGTTTGTTTGTTCACGGTGGATAATCACGGAGTGCCCACTCTGCCAGGCACCGCTCCAGGTGGTCAGACCCTGGACTCTGCCCTGACTCAGCCACCCAGCCTTGAAGATAGTGACTGCGTGTTTGGGAACAACAGAACATCATAACATTTGGGACCCGATTCCCAGGAGATCCCCCGACTTAGGCCTCCCCCTCACTTTCAGCAACCTTCAAGGTCAGGAGGAGTCTCCAGGTGTGGCCATCGGTCCCCCTTTGTCAGGGCAGGGACGGAGCTAACAGTCCCCAAATCCTCTACACTCCAGCCAGGGTCGCTCAACTTCTATTGGACTTGTTAACACTTTGCAAGACTTTAATGCACAAAGAGTTCTGGGGCTTGCTTTATTTTGTTTTTAAAGATTACTTTTTCAGCTTCAGATCTGGAAGGAGACTTGTACATACGTTTCTAACCCTGAAGCAATGTCTAACCTATGGCAACTCACTTGCCTTGGTTTGGCCTCACTGTTTTACCCGGGGGATAGGGGGAACAATAATTGGGAATAGCTTACATAGCTATCCCTTTATATATTCAAAATAATTTATATACAGTATGCCATTACATATACATTTCCTTTTTCTCGTGGTTGTAGAAACAACGGACAAAATAGTTATTGCTGTTTCTGGAAGAAAGAGTTCAGAGCACGTCTAAATGGATGGTTTCTGTGTAATGACAGAGTAGGCTATAAGGATATATTTTTTTTTTCCATAGCACACATTATTGAAAAAGAAGTCTGTATACATTTGGGTCTTCAGCATATCAATAATTAAAGAGGATCATCAAATAAATATTGCAGCCATCTCCCCTTTCCCCTCTTTCTTTCCACATGGGCACCCTGACATTTGTGCTATAGGAATGGCTGACAAATCTGTTTGCTGTTGAGAAATAAACTGCTTTTCCAACCCAAAGGGGCGCCCACACAGGGTCTGCTCTTATAAGGAGACGTAAAATATATATTTTGATTAAAAGAAAATGTCAACGAGGGGAAATATTGGGCTTTTCTCCTGCCTGCAGCCAAGAGCCCTAAAGCCAAGGTTGAGACTATGAGAAATTAAAAGTTGTCTACAGAAAAAGCCCCAAGCCCCATAGCACTTTGTAACAAAATGTTCTCAAGGTAGGCTTGGTACAGAAGTGAAACTTTTCTGATCCATCTAAATTCCATGGCTATTCATTTCCTCCTTCATTTCAAAAAATACTTTTGTTTGCTAATTTAAAAGTTATTGTGATGGGGCACCTGGGTGGCTCAGTCAGTTGAGTGTCCAACTTCAGCTCAGGTCATGATCTCATGGTTCACAAATTCGAGTCCCTCATCAGGCTCTGTGCTGACAACTCAGAGTCTGGAGCCTGCTTCGGATTCTGTCTTCCACTCTCTCCCCCTCCCTGCTGGTGCTCTGTCTCTCTTTCTCCCAAAAATAAATAAACGTTAAAAAAATAAAATAAAAAGTGTGATATAGTTTAAACATAAAAAAGATTTTCTGTATCCATGTTTAAGATATGAAGGATGATTAATAACTATATACCCATCGTCCAGTTTGAGAATATTATGAGAACTCGGGGTGCCTGGGTGGCTCAGTCAATTAAGCATCTGATTTCAGCTCAGATCATGATCTCGTGCTTTGTGGGTTTGAACCCCACATCAGGCTCTGTGGTGACAGCTCAGAGTGTGGAGCCTGCTTTGGATTCTGTGTCTCCCTCTTTATGCCCCTCCCCTGATCACACTCTGTGCATCTCTCTCTCTTTCTGAAAAATATATAAACATAAAAAAAAATTTTTTTAAAGGAGCATTATGAGAACTCTATGATCATATTCCTCTGTGTTAGCCCCTAGCAATAAATACTATTTTAATGTTTGTGTTCACCATTCCCTTGCTTTTGATTACAGTTTTACTAAGTATGAATCCCTAGACTGAATGGCTTCATTTTTGTATTTTTGACCGTTTTATGAATAGTATCCTACTGCTTTCATTCTTTGGTGACTGCCTTTTTTGCATTTCATGTTTCATAGATGCATTCTTTAAAAAAACTTATTTATGTATGTAATTGTAATTAGTTAATTTTAACTGGTCTATATTCCATAGAATGAAGGGGCCACCATTTATTTACCCATTTTCCTTTGGAAGGACATTGATTCTAGTTTCTTTGTTTTGTTGTGTGCATTTGAATTACAAATAGCGCTATTAGGAGCATTCTTGACCAGGCTCCCTGGTGCTCCCGTGCCAGAGTTTCTCTAGAGTAGATTGTCTAGGAGTAGAATTAATCACAGGAGCATACAGCGTGTGCCTCTCCAGCTTTAGCGAATAATGTCAAATTGCCTCCCAAAATATAACAATTTACACCCTAGCAGGGTATAAAAGTTTCCATTGCTCTCCAAACCTGCCAACACTTGATATTCTGTAACTTTAAAAATGTTTGGTTGGGGTGTGTGTGTGTGTGTGTGTGTGTAATACATTGGTATTCATGTTGTTTCTATTTATATTTCCTAGGTTACTATTTAAGTTGAGTACTTTTGCATGCTCAAGCATTGATCGTTTCTGTTTTCATTACTGGGAAAATGTTCTTAATTTTGTCCATGTTTCTGTCCTCTCTTTGTTAATATTGTGTCACTTCTTTATAGATGCTGTTATATAGTTTACATAGTTCTTTTTAAAAATTTTTTTAATGTTTATTTTTGAGAGAGAGAGAGAGCGCGCGCGCGCAAGTGTGAGTGGGGGAGGGCAGAGAAAGAGAGGGAAACACAGAATCCAAAGCAGGCTCCAGGCTCTGAGCTGTCAGCACAGAGCCCGACGTGGGGCTCAAACCCGCCAGACATGAGATCATGACCTGAGTTGAAGTAGGACCCTTAACTGACTGAGCCACCCAGGTGCCCCTATATAGTTCTTTTATAGATGCTGAGCACTAATTGTCAGTTATACTGCATATCCTCTGGCTTGTGGTTTGATGTTTAATATCTTTAGACTGTTGTTTGATAAAGAGATCATCTTAATTAGAATGTCAGCATTGTCAGTGTTCATTTTATGGTTTGTCCTTTTTGCATATTGAGCCAGAATGCCTTCCCTGCCTAAAGCTATGGAACTGTGTTCATTACAGTTAATTCTCTATTCTACCTGGGATTAATTTTTCTGTATATTGTGAAGAATAGGTCAAATGTTATTCCCTAAATGGATAACAGATGTTCTACCACCATTTTTGAATAATCCGTTTTGTTTCCATGATCTGCAATAGCATGTCTAGGCTTTTATATATATATATATGTACATACATATATATATATGTGTGTGTGTGTGTGTGTGTATGTATACACACACATATATACACATATATATAATTTTTATATATTTAATTAATATATAATTAAATGATATATAATTATTACATATAATATAAATTAATATTTAATTAATAATATATATTATTGGTTCATGCAAACTCTTCTATTATCTACCTCTCTTCCCGCCACCCTTTCTGTTTTTCTGTTATTTTTACTTCTATTTCCCCACTCCCATTTGCCTCATTTTCTCATAGGCAACCTTTCTAAACAACATAATGTGTATCCTTTTGCTTTTGTTTTGCACATGTACTTATCACATTGCATGTGTGCACCATGGGCTTTATTGAGCTGTGATTTATATATAATAAAAATTCACCTATTTTAAGTGTATACTTAGATGAGTCTTCGCAAATGTATATAAGCATGAACTACCACCACATTCAAGATACAAAATGTTTCTAGCACTCCAAAAAGTTCCTCCATGGGTCTTTGTACTCAATTCCTCCCCTCCTCCCCAGCCTCTGGCAGCTGCTGATCTGCTGTCTCTATATTTTTTTCTAGAACTAAATATAAATGGAGTAATATTATAGTCTTGAGTATCTGAGCTTTTTGTACTTTGCATGATGCTCTCAGGATTTCCCCATGTTGTTGTATGGCTCAGTAGTTCATGCCTTTTCACTGCTGAGCAGGATTTCATTGTATGGATACATCACTATTTGTTCCTTAACACCATGACGGATGTCTGAGTTGTCTCCAATCTGGGAGGCTATTGTGAATGAAATAGCTATCAACATTGTATACGAGACTTTGTGTGGAATGCATTGTCATGTTTTAGGTGAATAGCTAGAAGGAGGTTTTCTAGGTTGTATGACAGGTGTATATTTACCTTAATTAAACCCTGTCAACCGTGTTTTCCAAAGTGGGTATGTAAAGTGATTTCTCAACAGCAAAGAATGAGAATTTCAGGTTGTCTGCATCCTCACCAGTAAAAATATTGTCAGTTTTTAAAGATTTTTGCCATTCTAATGGCCATGTTGTGGTACCTTCTTGTGTTTTAATTTGCATTTCCTCAATGACTTGAGATGTAGAACATTTTTCCCCCTCTTTGGGCTGTTGGCCATTCTTAAGGCTGTGAAGTATTTGTTCTCATCTTTTGCCTATATTGTTTTTTACTAGTTGATTTTTCTCATTGCATTGTAAAAGTTCATTATATATTCCATTAAAAGTCCTTTATCGGATATATTTTTTGCATATATTTATTTTCTCCAGGATATGACTTGCCTTTTTATTTTCTAATAGTGTCTTTTAAAGAGTAAAAATATTAAATTTTGATTTATTGGGGGACCTGGCTGGCTCAGTCAGTAGAATATGTGACTCTTGATCTCAGGGTTGTGAGTTTGAACCCAACACTGGGTGGGTTGGGGAACACTGGGGAAACCTACTTAAAATTAAAAAAAAAATTAACTTATTAAATCAAATTATCCTGTAGTTCTTTGATGGTTTATGTTTCTGTGCCCTACCTGAGAAATCTTTTCATTTTTTTTGACCAAAGTTCACAAATAGGTTTTTCCTATGTTTTCTTCAGTAAGTTTTATACTTGAGATTTTACATTTTGGTCTTTGATTCATTTTGAGTTGTTTTTTTAATGGTATGAAGTTGAGTTTTAGATTCAGCCTACTGGGATTTTGAGTAAGGTATGCTGAAGAATCTCCTGCAGGAGACTGGTACATGATTTTTGTGTTAATTGTAATCTAAATTCCCTCTTGCAGGGGAGACATATCCTAGGTCATTTTGCTTTTTCATTAAGGAGCTGATATTTCACTTCAACTTTCCAATCCTTAAAGTTCAAACAGTGCAAGTAATTTTCACTTTTGAAATGAAAATTTTTTATACTGTAAAGTGCATGGTGAAAGGCTATATAACGATCTTGCATTTTAAGACAAATATTCTTTTATTTCTGTTAAAGCAAATATATAATTATTGTTCCCTCGGCAACTAACTTTAATTTAATTTCACGTTAACCAAACACAGACAGTGAGAAGACAACTCTGTGAAGATCTAATTATAATAATAAATAAAATAATTTATGCAAGGAAAAAAAGAGGATACTTACATTTATTTATTTAGTTAGTTATTTAAATTGTCAATTTTTTTTTAGCTTTATTAAGGTATAGTTTACAAAATTGTAAGATTTTTTAGGTTAAGCCAGCTCTAGTTGGTTTCTCTCTTTACTCACTGAAAGTGTCCTAGAAATGGTCAGGGGAACACTAGTACTTTGTGGAAGGGTAAGGTTGATATTATGTTTCCAGGTAAGTCCAGATAATCGAAAAGGTCCAGGAGTCTGAGGATGATGGAAAAATATAGTAGAAGGCAGAAGCCAAGTGTTATGGGTTGAATGTGTCCCACCCAATTTCATGTGTTGAAGCCTTAACCCCCAATGTAATGGTATTGAGAGGTGGGGCCTTTGGCAATAATTAAGGTTAGATGAGGTCATGAGGATGGGCACCCATGGTGGGTCAGCACTGAGAGAAGGCCACGTGCAGACAGGAGAAAGTTGCTGTCTGTAAGCCCAGATGAGAGCCCTCCCCAGGAACTGAATCAACTTGCACCTTGACCTTGGACTTAACAGCCTCCAGAACTGTGAGAAATAAATGTGTATTTTTTAAGCCACCCCATCTGTGGGATTTGTTATGACAGCCTAACCCGACTAAGACGGCAAGTCATATGCTTTCTGCTCCATTCACTCTACTCAAGCCTGATCAGGGCAGACTCCACCCTGGGGGTTAAGCAAGGCCAGAGGAAGGATGTAGGAGAGACACTGAGCACGAAGGAATAGAACTAAACAGTCTGCACACTCGCTTCCTTTCGACTTTGCCATCTTCTTAGCTTGCCTCTGTAGGTCTAGGCATCACTGCCCTCTCTCTCTCTCTCTCTCTGCCTACTTTTCTCCCTCCTTTCCCCAAGACACAGGTGTACCCCTCCACTCCCCCCACACCACCTACACACACCCATGTGCCCACACTCCCTACACCCCCACAGGCCCCCCCCCATTGCCCTCGTCCCTCCTCCTACATCCCTCCTGCCTCCAACTTTGCCAACATGCCTTCAAATGCAGTAGATTCTGTGGTGATGAAGAAAGTCTCTATTTATGTCCCCTAACTTTATTAAAATATAAAGCAATGAAGATTAGCTCAGACACAGTGTTTACTTCCAACTTAAGTTTTTCTTTGTAGCAACTGATAGACATCCTCAACTTCCCTGACTCGGCTCTCACTTCGAACTTAGAGGGTTTAATGGGACGGTTTAAGTCTAAGGAAGATGTCCCCATGGTGCTCCCGGCCAAATTTGCCTAATTCATTGCTGTTGCTCTGAGGTCAGCCACCAGCTACCAAATCTTGCAAATTTGCAAAGAATTGAAAAAATCTCTGGAGAAGAAAGTCAAGGAAAGTAAACGTGTCCTCCCATGGCCCTTGCTCACTCGATCTGACAAGTGTAGATGATGTTGTTTGAAATACTTTCCAGTCTGCCAAGAAGTGTCCCCTAGTGGAGTCTATGGAGGGAATAAAGTCCTTGAATTGTTACACACTGCTTTGCTATTTATGAAATGGCATAGATTTGAAATGAAAGACTTATTAAGTCATTGGGTCCGCTATGGCAGCACAGGCCTCTTTCTTTCTAGTATTTCATTCAGCCTGCAGTGTTTGGCTATTTTATGTCTATAATTTAAAAAAAAAATTTTTAATGTTTATTTATTTTTGAGAGAGACAGAGACAGAATGCAAGTGGGTTAGGGGAAGAGAGAGAGGGAGACACAGAATCCGAAGCAGGCTCCAGGCTCTGAGCTGTCAGCACAGAGCCTGACATGGGGCTCGAACTCACGAGCTGAGATCATGACCTGAGCCGAAGTCGGATGCTCAGCCGACAGCCACCCAGGAGCCCCTATTTTATGCCTATAATTATAGCAAAGTAGCACAAGGCCTAGGTCAAATCAAATTCATCTTCGGATCTGCGGTACCTATGTTGGTAAAGGCAGCTCATAGATATTTAATGAATGTTTGTTGAATAGAATTAAATCGACATTTTATCTAAAGCCCAGCCTTTGGCATATTGAATTTTTCTAGTTTGCTTATTGAATGAACATTTGTTATCTGCGATACCTGAAGCACTGGTTACTTATTTCTTGATAATTCTTTGATATACGCACAAAAACAGATTCATCCATCTTCACAAATAAATACAATGAAACACATGGTACAATGGAATTCTTAACAACCAACCTCATGCTGCCTAGCTAAAAAAAAAAAAAAAAATAGCATCAACTCTCTTTTAAAAATGAGCGAGAACTGTGTGTAAAGAATGTAAAACAGATTCTGTTTTGTTTCTTTTTTCATTTGAAAGCAAGTCTTAATAGACACCACAGGCAAACAAAAAAGACTAATGAGAAACTGAAAACTACAGAACTTATAAAATGTTCTTTGTGATATGACCAATCTTACAGAAAAACAGGAAAGATATAAACGGCTCCTATAAATGGGGAGAGTGAAATAACTAAGGGGCTTACCTTTCGTGCTGTACATTACTGCTCAATTTTTCATCGACAGGATAAAAAATTTTTTTTTTCAAAAACAAATACATAAACTTATGCTGTGTGCAGACTATTTTTAAAGACATGCTTATGGGTAATGCCTGCATTTACCTTCTATGATTCTCCAAAACCGTTCTTACAAGGGATTGTTATAAGGTGACTTCTCTGTGCCCAAGTTGTTACTTTGTGTATTTGTTGCTCTCTGGAAATGACGAGGGAAGAATAGAGAATAAGGAGTATGATAAAATTAAACATTGCAGAAGCAGGGCACCTGGGTGGTTCAGTCGGTTGAGCGTCCAACTCTTGATTTCAGCTCAGGTCATGATCCCACGGTCATGGGACTGAGCCCCATGTTATTGGGCTCTACTGAACGTGAAGCCTGCTTAAGATTCTCTTTCTCTCTCTCTCTGTCCCTCACCCCCACTCACACTCTCTCTCTCTCTAAAATTAAAGAAAACATTTTAAGAAATTGCAGAAGCAGAGATTTTCCCACATGTTAAGCATCCCAGAGCTATTTGGCATTCCTTGCTGTTGTCATAAAACGGTGCTATCAGTTTTAAAGAGAATTCCTTTCCTTGCGTCAATGGCTTTCCTCAGAGTCCCTGAAGGAAAAGCACAAGGTCCTGAAGAACCATAAGCTTTCCCAGAACTGCTTTCCTTTTTGCTAATTCGAACCCGGTTGGTTTCACCTGCAACTTCAGTTCTTTTCACTCTTGCTATGCCGCCATTTGAAATCCTTGGTGATACCTGGTGCCATCACTTGATTATAGTTAACAGTGCTTGGGAAATTCAAATCCTTAAATCATCAGCTCATGTCATGCTTCATTATCAATCTGAGTTTGCACTGAATATTCTTCCGTCTTATTTTCATTTGCAATAAGAAATGTGAAGGGAGAAAACATCTCAGTGCATCACCACCCTGCAGGGCTGGCTTCACGGCCACGCTCCCCATAGTTCTTTTAATGCTCTCTTTTGCCATCTTGAAACTCTTCATGCTTATTGAACAAGGGACTCGCGTGTTTATTTTACTCTGAGCTCCTCAAATGATGGAGCTGATCCTGTCACCAGCTGCCCTGATCTGTTTCTCAGAGAAGCAGAAAGCTGGAATTAAGTGAAACACTCTAAAATGCACTCCCTCAATGAGGCTGAGAACACAGTGGATTTTGCTCTGTTTGTTCATATTTGCTGAACACAGCATCTTGGCGGGAATCCCAATTCTTCCAGGGAAATGGAAGTAGGGGTCCTCCAAGCCGTTGGTTATTATTCCTTAAAATGTACTTGAAGTCTAGCATGTGTTGCCAGCAGCATGAAAGGCAAAAACAGAGTTGCATATGAACACAGGGTGGTACAGGAGGAGACTGGTGTTGTTCATGCTGCCATACTTTTGCCAGACATTTGGCTACTCTAGAGCACAGAGTACGGCCAACTATTTTAATGCACTTTGTGTTAAACTGTGATATTAAAGTCAAGTCAATCCGTGTTTCTGAGTCATTTATTCCTAACTCATTGAAATATTATTCTTAAGGCCCTTTGAAGTCTAGAAAAACCTCAGAAGTTCACAGATGCATTCTCAACTCCTTTTTGCTAACATTAAAAATAGAAAATTGAGATTAGAGAGAAAGGCACACTTGGGTGCTGTTGGTGGAAATGCAAACCAGTGCAGCCACTGTGGAAAACAGTATGGAGGTTCTTCAAAAAGTTGAAAATAGAACTATCTTATGATGCAAGTATCACACTACTGGGTATTTATCCAAAGAATACAGGAGCCCTATTTCAAAGGGATGCATGCACCCCGATGTTCATATCAGCATTATTTACGAGAGCCAAGATATGGAAGCAGCCCAAGTGTCCATCGATCAATAAACAGATAACAAAGATGTGGTATACATACATATACAATGGAATATTATTCAGCCATAAAAAAATGAAATCTTGCCATTTGCAACAACATGGATGGAACTAGAGGGTATAACGCTAAGCAAAATCAGTCAGTCAAAGACAAATACCACATGATTTCACTCATATGTGGAATTTAAGAAACAAAACAAATGGAAAAAATAAAAGACAGACAGAGAGAGAGAAAGAGAGGAGAGAGGACAGAGAGAGAGGGAGAGAGAAATCAAGAAACAGACTCCTAATTGGAGAGAACAAACTGAAGGTTACCAGAGGGGAGGTGGGGGGTGGGGAATGGGTGAAGTAGGTGATGGGGATTGGCGCACTTGTGATGAGCGCCAGGTAATGTGTGGAAGTGCTGAGTTATTATATTGTACATCTGAAGCGAATATAACACTGTATGTTAATAGACTGGAATTAAAACTTAGAAGAAATACAAAAATAAAAAATTGAAGATTATGCCATATAACTGAAAATAAGAAGTTGTGGAATGTGGTTTGGGACTCAAAAAGTGGCCAAGTGTTTTCAGTTAACCAGGGTATCTGACTTCATGCTCTCCTGCTTTCACCTCCAGCACAAACTCTGTCACTTCCTGCAAAAACATGGCCACTCTCTTTAGCTCTGGCTGACTTGCACTGCATGTAAACCAAGATAACCCAGTCACCTCCTCCAGGACTGCCTTTTGTCATAGAGCATAGTTCTCAATGATGGATCTAAATAGAATTATATCTGGTCTCAGATGATCAGATGCCACAGGAAGTATGCATTTCATTTCTGTCTCTGGATTTTTGGTGACCTTGGGTGGGTCTTCACTCTTGTAGGACCTTGAGTCTCAAGAGTAGACTTAAATGTTCCTCCATCCAAACTGCCACCAAGATTGCCATCTGCTCTTTGATTCCCATTTTGGTTCCCATCGTGCACACATCTGAACCACAAGCACCACTCTCTGCAATTCAGTGGAGGTGCTGTTGATGGTATGACGTGGCCCAGCTATTGTAACATAGAGATGACAGTATTTTCCTTTGAAACCATGGTGTGGGTGTAAACACCAAAGGGTACGTTTGCAGATGTCTTATACATGTTTATATCCCCTCACGCTTCTTAGCATAGTTCCTTACCACAGAAAACTCTCTCATTTTACATTTCCGGTACGAATACAATGCTTTTAATATCGTGAGTAGAAACTCAGATGAACTTCTAGTGGTGATTTCTAAGTACGTGCCAGAAAAAATTTGAAAACCCTTTTGCGATCCTCAACACTATGGCAAAATTTTCTGCTAAACAGAAGTAGGTCGAATAATCAAAAGGAGTCTAAAATAAAACTTTATAATTTCCTCCAGAATGGAAGCCCCCGGAGAACAGGGCTATTTGTCCGTTTTGATCGCTGATGTGATCTATCAGCTTGATGGGTACTCGAGAAAAATTTGTTGAATGACTGTCATTAGGAATGGATGGGGGACACTTAGAGAAGCCGTGACTTCTCCGCAAGGATGAAAGCTACGCTTCACTACCTACCTTAATCCCTTTTTGCCCTCATCCCAGTTAAAAAAAGAAATCCTCAAAGGAAAAAATCTCCCTCTGCTGCAGATGACTAGAAGCAGGTCAAAGTGGTCTCTGGACCAAGCACATAATAGCTTTGGAAAATGTTACAATTATTAATGAAACATAACTATTTGAATCATAATTATTTATAGGAAAGTGCAGTAAAGAAGGGATTGAGGCTTTGGAAATATATTTTGTTTTTCACCAGGGCCCAGTTATGTTTTTCTGATACATGTCCACTCATGTCTGAATTAGCCTACTTCATACTTTGTACCAAGATGGACACTGGTCCCTGAAGCAACATACAAACACTTTCATGTAATTGACGTGGCTTTGGAGATGAGATTTCTTTCAACCTTTTGGTTGCAGCTCCATTCTCAGCCTTTTCATTTATTTTCCCAAATAGGAGGTTTTAAAATCCAGAAAAAATTACAGGACTGTTAAGAGCTCAACTGGAGCATAACTGGAAGCCTGGGTGACTCATTTGGTTAAGCATGAGCCTCTCGATCTCTGCTTAGGTCATGATTTCATGTTTGTGTGTTCAAGCTCTGCATCGAGCTCTGCACTGACAGTGCAGAGCCTGCTTGGGATTCTTTCTCCATCTCCCCCTCCCCTCTGCTCATGCTCACATTCTCTCTCTAAAAAAATTAAGGAAAAGGCTCTTCCCATTCATTTTCTCTTTTAATGGGTCTCTATGATGTAGTGATAATGAGCCAAGCCCAAGTACTTGTGGCCACCGCTTACTAATTACTTCATTATTCCTGTATGTTTCTTAGAACAGTTTGCAGTTAGGCTGGGCCGTATGACTAGTTCTGGCCAATGGACTGTGTCAGGGCTAGGACAGTCAGGATGATCCCTTTCTTTCCCTAGTACAGTGACCTTGTCCACTGTTGAGATGGCAGCGCCATAAAATAGCAGAATCCTTAATCCCTGAGTCACCAGGTGAAAAAGAGTCCCTGGCAACCTGCAGTGGTCCTTTATTCTGTTAAATCGCCAAGGCTCTGGGCCTCATCTGTTAATGCAGCCAACATTTAAAAAAAGCTTTTTTTTTAATGATAAGTTAGATTTTATTAAAATGTAAAACTGCTTTTGAAAAGACAATGTCAAAAGAATGAGAAGACAAAACACAGATTGGGAGAAAATATTTGCAAAAGGCTTATCTGATGAAGGAATGTTGCCCAAAATATGCAAAGAACTCAACAATAAGAAAACAAAACAAAACAAAAAGACAGTTAAAACATGGGTCAAAGACCTTAACAGACACCTCACCAAAGAAGATACACAGACAGCAAATAGGCATAGGAAAAGATGCTCCACATCACATGTCAGCAGGGAAATGCAAAAATTTTTTTCTTATTTATTTATTTATTTATTGTTTAATTTCCATCTGAGTTAGTTAGCATATGGTGCAACAATGATTTCAGGAGTAGATTCCGTAATGCCCCTTACCCATTTAGCCCATCCCCCGTCCCACAATCCCTCCAGTAACCCTCGTTTGTTCTCCATATTTAAGAGTCTCTTGTGTTTTGTCCCCCTCCCTGTTATATTATTTTTGCTTCCCTTCCCTTATGTTCATCTGTTTTGTCTCTTAAAGTCCTCATATGAGTGAAGTCGTATGATATTTGTCTTTCTCTGACTAATTTCACTTAGCATAATAGCCTCCAGTTCCATCCACATAGTGGCAAATGGCAAGATTTCATTCTTTTTAATTGCCAAATAATACTCCATTGTATATATACCACATCTTCTTTATCCATTCATCCATTGATGAGTGGCCCCTTACATACTTTGGCTATTGTTGATCGTGCTGCTATAAACATGGGGGTGCATGTGTCCCTTCGAAACAGCACACATGTATCCCTTGGATATGCCTAGTAGTGCAATTGCTGGGTCGTAGGGTAGTTCTATTTTTAGTTTTTTTGAGGAACCTCCATACTGTTTTCCAGAGTGGCATCACCAGTTTGAATTCCCACCAACAATGCAAAAGAGATCCTCTTTCTCTGCATCCTCACCAATATCTCTTGTTGCCTGAGTTGTTAATGTTAGCTGTTGTGACAGGTATGAGGTGGTATCTCATTGTGGTTTTGATTTGTATTTGCCTGATGATGAGTGATGTGAGGCATTTTTTCATGTGTCAGTTGGCCATCTGGATGTCTTTGGAGAAATGTCTATTCATGTCTTTTGCACATTTCTTCACTATATTATTTGTTTTTTGGGTGTTGAGTTTGATAAGTTTTTATAGATTTTGGATACTAACCCTTTATCTGATATGTCATTTGCAAATGTCTTCTCCCATTCCGTTGGTTGCCTTTTAGTTTTGCTGATTGTTTCCTTCACTGTGCAGAAGCTTTTTATTCTGATGAGGTCCCAATAGTTCATTTTTGCTTTGGTTTCCCTTGCCTCCAGAGACGTGTTGAGTAAGAAGTTGCTGCAGCTGAGGTCAAAGAGGTTTTTGCCTGCTTTCTTCTCGAGGGTTTTGATGACCTTACATTTAGGTCTTTCATGCATTTTGAGTTTATTTTTGTGTATGGTGTAAGAAAGTGGTCCAGATTCATCATTCTGCAAGTCGCTGTCCAGTTTTCCCAACATCATTTGCTGAAGAGACTGTCTTTATTCCACTGGATATTCTTTCTTGCTTTGTCAAAGATTAGTTGGCCACACGTTTGTGGGTCCATTTCTGGATTCTCTATTCTGTTACATTGATCTGAGTGTCTGTTTTTGTGCCAGTACCATACTGTCTTGATGGTTACAGCTTTGTAATACATCTTGAAGTCTGTGAGTGTGATGCCTCCAACTTCGGTTTTCTTTTTCAAGATTGCTTTGGCTATTCTGGGTCTTTTCTGGTTCCATACAAATTTTAGGATTGTTTGTTCTGGCTCTGTGAAGAATGCTGGTGTGATTTTGATAGCTATTACATTGAATATGTAGATTGCTTTGGGTAATATCAACATTTTAACCATGTTTGTTCTTCCAGTCCAGGAACATGGAATATTTTCCCATTTTTTTGTCTCTTCAGTTTCTTTCATTAGCCTTCTATAGTTTTCAGTGTATAGATTTTTCACCTCTTTGGTTATCCTAGGTATTTTATGGTTTTTGGTGCAGTTATAAATGGGATTGATTCCTTGATTTCTATTTCTGTTGCTTCATTGTTGGTGTATAGGAATGCAACAGATGTATTTGCATTGATTTTATATCCTGCAACTTTGCTGAATTAATGAGTCAGTTCTAGAAGTTTTTTGGTGGAATCTTTTGGGTTTTCCATATTGAGTATCATGTCATCTGCAAAGAGTGAAAGTTTGACCTCCTTCTGGTCAATTTGGATGCCTTTTATTTCTTCGTGTTGTTTGATTGCTGAGGCTAAGACTTCCAATACTATGTTGAATAACAGTGGCGAGACTGGACATCCCTGTCTTCTTCCTGGCCTTAGGGGGAATGCTCTCAGTTTTTCCCCATTGAGGATGATATTAGCGTTGGGTCGTTCATATATGGCTTTTATGATCTTGAGGTATGATCCTTCCATCCCTACTCTCTTGAGGGTTTTTATCAAGAAAGGATGCTATATTTTGTCAAATGCTTTCTCTGCATCTATTGAGAGGATCATGTGGTTCTTGTCCTTTCTTTTATTAATGTGACAAATCACATTGATTATTTTGCAGATATTGAACCAGCCCTGCATCCCAGGTATCAACCCCACTTGGTCGTGGTGAATAACTTTTTTAATGTATTGTTGAATCTGGTTTGCTAGTATTTTGTTGAGGATTTTTGCATCCTTGTTCATCAGGGAAAGTGGTCTGTAGTTCTCCTTTTTAGTAGGGTCTTTGTCTGGTTTTGGAATCAAGGTAATGCTGGCCTCATAGAAAGAGTTTGGAAGTTTTCCTTCCATTTCTATTTTTTGGAACAGCTTCAAGACAATAGGTGCTAACTCTTCTTGAAATGTTTGGTAGAATTCCCCTGGAAAGCCATCTGGCCCTGGACTCTTGTTTTTTTGGGAGATTTTTGATTACTAATTCGATTTCTTTACTGGTTTTGGGTCTGTTCAAATTTTCTATTTGTTCCTGTTTCACTTTTGGTAGTTTATATGTTTCTAGGAATGTGTCCATTTCTTCCAGATTGCCCATTTTATTGGCATATAATTGCTCATAATATTCTCTTATTGTTTGTATTTCTGCAGTGCTGGTTATGATCTCTCCTCTTTCATTCTTGATTTTATTTGTTTGGGTCCTTTCCTTTTTCCTTTTGATCAAACTGGCTATGGTTTATCAATTTTGTTAATTCTTTCAAAGAACCAGCTTCTGGTTTCATTGATCTGTTCTACTGGTTTTTGTTTTGTTTGTTTTGTTTTGTTTTGGTTTGGTTTGGTTTCGATAGCATTAATTTCTGTTCTAATGTTTATTATTTCCTGTCTTCTGCTGGTTTTAGGTTTTATTTGCTGTTCTTTTTCCAGTTCTTTAAGGTGTAAGGTTAGGTTGTGTATCGGAGAACTTCCTTCCTTCTTTAGGAAGGCCTGATTGCTATATACTTCACTCTTATTACCACCTTTGCTGCCTCTGAGAGTTTTTGGGTCGTGGTGTTATCATTTTCATTGGCTTCCATGTATTTTTCAATTTCCTCTTTAACTTCTTGCTTGGCCCATTCATTCATTATAGGATGTTCTTTAGTCTCCAAGTATTTGTTATCTTTCCAAATTTTTTTCTTGTGGTTTATTTCGAGTTTCATAGTGTTGTAGTCTGAAAATATGCATGGTATGATCTCGATCTGTTTGTACTAGTTGAGGGCTGATTTGTGTCTTAGTATGTTATCTATTCTGGAGAATATTTCATGTGCACTCAAGAAGAATGTGTATTCTGCTGCTTTAGGATGAAATGTTTTGAATATATCTCTTAAGTCCATCCGGTCCAGTGTGTCATTCAAAGGCATTGTTTCCTAGTTGATTTTCTGTTTAGATGATCCATCCATTGTTGTAAGTGGGGTGTTGAAGTTCCCTACTATTATGGTATCATTATCAATGAGTTTCTTTATGTTTGTGATTAATTGATTTATATACTTGGGTACTGCCACATTTGGATCATAAATGTTTACAACTGTTCGGTCTTCTTTGCTGATAGACCCCTTAATTATGATATAATGCCCTCTTTGTCTCTTGTTAGAGTCTTTATTGTAAACTCTAGATTGTCTGATATAAGTATGGTTACTCTGGCTTTCTTTTGGCGACCACTAGCATAATAGATGGTTCTCCATCCCCTTATTTTCAGTCTGAAGGTATCTTTAGGTCTAAAATGGGTCTCTTGTAAATGGCATATAGATGGATCTTGTTTTCTTATCCATTCTGTTACCCTGTGTCTTTTGATTGAAGTGTTTAGACCATTGATGTTTAGAGTGAGTACCAAGAGATATGAATTTATTACCATGATGTTGCCGGTAGAGTTGGAGTTTTCTGGTTCTTTCTGTTCTCTGGTCCTTTCTAGTCTTTGTTGTTTTTGGTATTTTTTTTCTTTTTTCTTTTCTCCCCTCAGAAGAGACCCCCATAAAATTTCTTGCAGGGCTGGTTTAGTGGTCATGAACGCCTTTAATTTTTGTTTGCGAAACTTTTTATCTCTCCTATTTTAATGACAGCCTTGCTGGATATGGCATTCTTGGCTGCATATTTTTCTGATTCAGCACATTGAATATATCCTGCCACTCCTTTCTGTCCTGCCAAGTTTCTGTGGGTAGGTCTGCTGTGAACCTGATCTGTCTTCCCTTGTAGGTTAAGGACTTTTTTCTCCCTTGCTGCTTTCACGATTCTTTCCTTGCCTGAGTATTTTGTGAATTTGACTATGATATGCCTCGTTGATGGCCAGGTTTTTTTTAATCTAATGGGAGTCCTCTGTGCTTCCTGGATTTTGATGCCTGTGTCTTTCCCCAGGTTAGGAAAGTTTTCTGCTGTGATTTGCTCACATAAATTTTTGTGCTCCTTTTCTCTCTCTTCATCTTCTGGGACCCCTATGATTCAGATGTTTTTTCCTTTTTAATGAGTCACTGAGTTCTTTAATTCTTAAATTGGTGCTCTTTTGCCTTAGTCTCCCTCTTTTTTTCTGCTTGATTATTCTCCATAATTTTGTCCTCAATATTGCTGAATCGTGCTCTGCCTCATCCATCCTTGCCACCGTGGCATCTATTTGAGATTGCAGCTCAGTTATAGCATTCTTTATTTCATCCTGACTACCTTTTACTTCTTACATCCACAAAAAGGGATTCTAATCTATTTTCAATTCTTATTTCAATTCTTATTATTGTGATTCTAAATTCTGGTTCAGACATCTTGCTAGTATCTGTGTTGATTAAGTCCCTAGCTGTCACTTCTTCTTGTTCTTTCTTTTGGGGTGAATTCCTTCATTTTATCATTTTGGAGGAAGAAAAGGAATTACTAAACTAAAAAAAAATTAAAAAATTAAAAACAACACAAAGAAATAAAATAAAGGATGTTAGATCCTAGGTGTGTTTTGGTCTGGTTGTTGAAAAAAGCTGATAGATTAGAGATAAATGGAAAGATAAGAAAATTAAAAAAAAGAAAAAAGGAAAAAAGGAAACTGTTCGAAAAGTTAAAAAAATTAATACAATAAAATAGAATAAAATTAAATGATGAAAGTAAAATAGAATTTAAAAATTTACAAAAAAGGAAAAAATATAGTAGAAAAAAATTTTAAAAAAGCTTTTTAATAAAAATGGAAAACAATAATAGTCTTTCTCTTTCTGTATTCAAGAGTAAGAAAAGAAATGAAAAAGAAAAAAAAGTTGAATAAAAGGAGCAGCAAACAGAATGAAGTACGATTGAAATTACATCTGGTTTTCTGGAGAAGTCAAACTATGAAGCACTTTATAATCTGTAAACTAAGTAGGAAGAGAGACTTGTATTTGTCAAGAGCGTTGTTGGCACAGTTGGGTGGGGCTTAGTGTAATGGCTCCGTTCTCCACTAGATGGCACTGCTCAGCTTACTGGGGTGGATTGCTGTGGTGCTTGTAGGCGTGTACACCTATGTGCAGGTGGGGTGAAAATGGTGTCACCCAGCTACCCAGTCTCTAGTATTGGAACTGTGTGCTCTCCACGACTGGCAGTTGAGTACCCTTACTTTGTCTCTGGCTTCTTCTCACTCTCTTCTTCTACACTGTCTGTGACCAAGCCATCAGGCTACCAGGTGGCACCTCCCTCCAGAGTTTTATCTCAAACGCAGCTGTGTTTCCCGACCCCTCACTTCTGAGTGATTGTGGCTTTGACCCACTCAGACCTTCTGGGGGAGGGTCTTACCGAGCAATGGCCTGGTGCTTGCCTGCCCCCAGGAACATTCACAGGACCATGCTGCTGCCAATGCCAGAGACTGCAGCTGGGTGCTGGCCCAGCCCAGAAAAAGTTTAGCCATCTTGTAGCAGCAGTGTTTCAGGGTTTATGGAAAATCACAGCACATATCTGGTGCCAGGCTTCCCCCTTAAGGACCTTGTTCCAGTGCCAGAGAATGTGGTTGTTCTCCCAGGTCCGCTGAGAACTTTGCCTGTGGGGTGGCTGCACAGCCTCTACCAGATGTCCTCCCAACAGGGGAGCCTCCTCTCCCCGTGTGCCTTTCCCCATGTCCGGGCCCACCCGGACTTCACTCCGGTCCTGGGGATTCACCCTTCCCACCAGAGCACCACCGGGTATGGAACTGTGGAGTTGCAGACCCTGTGCTCCCCTGTTTATAGAGTCTTAATGGAATTTAAACCCTCTCCTTTCTCCTTTCTCCATTTTTTATTCAGTCCCTGTGGCTGTTTCCACTTTTCCACTTTCTCTCGAGCTGCTTTTCCCGTACTCTCCCCCCATCTCCATCCTCTCTCCACAAGCAAAAACAGCTCCCTGCCCTCTGTGGCTTCTCTCTCCCCCAGTTCACCTCCCCGGGCCGCGTACCTGCCAAGTTCTGTGGTTCAGGTTTTTCAGATTGTTGTGTTAATGCTCAAATTAGTTTTCTAGATGCGCAGGATGGTTTAGTGTGGATCTGGCTGCATTTAAAGGACAAGAGACGTAAAAACAACTTCCCTACTGTTCCGCCATCTTGGCCCCTCAAAAAGGATTTTTTTTAATGTTTATTTATTTTGAGAGAGAGAGAGACAGAGTGTGAGTGGGAGAGGGGCAATGTGAGAGGGAGACTGAATCTGAAGCAGGTTTCAGGCTCTGAGCTGTCAGCACAGAGCCTGATGTGGGGCTTGAACCCATGAACCATGAGATCATAACTTGCGCTGGTCAGACACTCAACTGACTGAGCTACCCAGGCACTCTGATGCAGCCATTAACTCCCTACATGAGTGAAACATCACTACCATGTGAAAGGGGAAGGATTAACCATAGGTTCAAAGTCTGATTGATCTTTTCCTGCCAGTAGAATTCATCACAAGTCTTGAATGTGAACCTATAGGCTTTAAAAACAAAAAACAGAGGGTAAATACCAAAAGAAGTTACAAATATTTGTTTACTCATGTTCACAGCAGCATTATGACAATAGCCAAAAGGTAGAAGCATCCAGGTGTCCACAGATGAATAGATAAACAAAATGTGGTGAATACATACATTCGAGTATTATTCAGCCTGCAAAAGTGGTGGACTTGTGATACAGGCTGTGGTACAGATGAACCTTGTAGACCTTGTGAGACGTGAAATAAGCCAGTCCCAAAAGGAAAAATAGTGAGTCCACGTGTATGAAGTACCTAGAGTGGTCAGATTCACAGAGACAGAATGTAGAATGGGGGTGGCCAGTGGTTGAAGGAGGGAGTTGTTTAACGAGTACAGGGTTACACTTGGGAAGATTAAAAAAACGCTCTGGAGATGAATGGTGGTCATGGTTGTACAACCATTCGGATATGCCTAATGCCACTGACATGTACACCTAAAAAGGTGAAAATAGCACATTTCATGTTAGGTGTATTTACCACAGTTAAGAAAAAATTGAGAGAGGGAAAAAAGAAGAAAGGAGAAGATTATTTAACTTCTGTTCAGGGGAGAGCTCTCTGATTCTTTAACATCTCTGGGCCAGAAAATTCTCACATTTTCTCAACTCCCCTTCCTAGGTTCTCCACGCACTCTTCTCTTGTAATCCTCCTCTCCAAGCCGTCATCTCTATGACTGAGAGGTTTAGGGCTAGCTCGTATCCCCAAGTCCCTGCCTCTCCCACTTGCTTCCATGTGGGAGTCACCCAGCTAGTCGCTGGGTTATTTTTCTGAGAAAATTGTTCTGCAGGCAGTTGTAGATTTGGTGTGTCTGTGAGACGAAGTGAGTTTGGGACCCTCCTAGTCACCACGTTGAAGGGCAGTTAAGTTCTGAGTGAAGGTGCCATTTTATTTTAAGTAGTCTCTACACCCAACGTGGGGCTTGAACTCATGACCCCGAGGTCAAGAGTCCACAGTGCGCTACTGAGCCAGCCAGGTGCCACCTGAAGGTGCCATTTTAAATGGGCCGATCTGAGGGACCTCCAGAGAAGCGGAGTTTCCACACAGCGTGATGAAGGTGAGTGAACCCCTGGTGCTCACCTGGGAGGAGAGCATCCTAGGTGGAAGCAGGAAGGACAAGTGCACAATTCTTTGTTTCTAAACTATATTTCCATTGGGACCACAGTTCTTATGGACATCGTGTTATGAAGCAGTACTTGCTTTTACTTGTCTATCATCTTCTTTTTTTTTTTTAATTTATTTTTGAGAGAGGGAGAGAGAGAGAGAGAGAAAGAGAGAGAGAGAGAGAGAGAGAGAGAGACAGGGAGGGGCAGAGAGAAAGGGAGACACAAAATCTGAAGCAGGCTCCAGGCTCTGAGCTGTTAGCACAGAGTCCGATGAGGGGCTCGAACTCATGAACCGTGAGATCATGACCTGAGCTGAAGTTGGATCCTTAACTGACTGAGTCACCCAGGCATCCCTTGTATAACATCTTCTAACTAGCGCCTGGACCAGCCAGTGCTCACAGTGTCAGCTTTCAGTGATGCTCTGAGCCTTGGTATTCCAGGATGGGCTACAAAGGTGCATTCACCCTATGTTTCTGAGGTCATGAGCTTCCAGGGCTGCTGTTCCTATCCCCCATCCTTAGACCAAGGCCTGTTTTCTTCTTAGTGTCTCTTACTGTGCCCTTTATCAAAGGCTAACTTTACCACCTGCCTGTTGATTTCAGTTGTCATCACCCACGTTCAGTGCAGGATTTTGTACAAGACTAGGAGGATAATATCTTAGGTTTCATTTCCAATCATCATGCCTGATGAAGCAAAGAGCATCACGTTTGCTTTCTGAGATAGATAACTCATATTATTGAGTTGAGTGCTTTGGGGAGGAATTAAAATGATTCTGCTCTTCTTATATTTATTAGCCACCATCTTTATCAGGAATTGTTTCATTGCAATGAATGGGAGCCAATTTATCAAAAGTCAAGATCCATGGGCAGCCTTCTCCTGCCACCCTGGGGTCATTTGGAAATATGTAGAAGACATTTTTTTGTTTGTTTGTTTTTAAAGTAGGCTCCACACCCAGTGTGGAGCCCAACAGGGAGCTTGAACTCATGACCCTGAGGTCAAGACCTGAGCTGAAATCAAGAGTTGGACATTTAATCTACTGAGCCACCCAGGCACCCTGGGGGCACTTTTAATCATCTTATCTCTGTATCTCCTATGGTCCCTGCTTTGTTAACCTTCTTTCTCAGCCAGCCTCCTAGTTTATGCCCTCCATAGCTGCAATAGACTGAATGGGTCCCCACAATATTCATGTGTTGAGACCTAACCTCCAATGCGATGGTATTAGGAGATGAGGTCTTGAGAGGTGATGATTAGGTATTGGGAGATGATGAGGTCATGTGGATGATACCCTTGCATGGAATTAGTGCCCTTGGAAAACAGATAGTAGAGAGCTCCCCTACCCCTTCCAGCACGTGATGTGAGAAGGCTGTCTATGAACCAGTGGCTCTCACCAGACACTGAATCTGCCAGCATCCCTGTCTTAGACTGCCAGCCTCCAGAACTGTGCGAAATGAGTTTCTGTTGTTTGTAAGCTACACAGCCTATAATGTTCTGTGGTAGAAGCCCAAGGCAACTAAGACAGTAACTTTGGTGGGTCTAACTTGACATGAATGTTAGTTCCAACACCATGTGACTGATTCAAGCTCTGTTTGTCAGTTGCACATGCCTTTGTGGTGTGGGAGGAGCTGATGGCCATAGATCAGGTTCTGCCTTTCCCAGTCCAAATGGTGGTGGTGAGTGGAGTGGCATCTTCCAAGCTGCAGTGAGGTAGATTCTTTAAGAAGGGGCTATTGATGGGGAATGAATGGTGGGTGTCTTTGGCTCAGCAACATAAGTCCATGTAGTTCATGGGGACACTTAGTCAATATTAGTAAATTCCAGCTTCAGGTTAAGACATTATCTTGAGCTCATTATTCTTCTAAAGCAACTAAACTAATCCTGCCAGCAGATTAGCATAGAAGTAGAGAAGCTTAACCTGATGTGCTTCCTTTATTTCTGGCCCTTTATGATCATAAAGCAGGTTCAAAGCTGAGTTTTAGTCTTCATTTTGAGTTTTTCTGGGTTTTCACCTAGCTTGGTCAGAATATTAATATTTAACTTATAATGTCAAAGGTAGTCAAATCATAAACTTTAAGAAAATTTTAGAGATAGTGCAGAGTTTTAAAATGGAGATAAGCCACTTACTTTGTAGTGATGCATAAACTCTGGGGCACTGGAGATGTTAATTAATTTTAATAGCTCCAAGGACATTAATTAATATTTATTGAGATCCAGCGAGGTTTATTCAATTTGGTGCAATTTAAAAAACAGTAAAGTTCTTTGCCTCTAATATTTGTTGAATGTTAATCACATGAGACAACTATCATTGCCATCACTGAATTAGGAATAAAAGTAAAACCATTTTTACATAGACAAAAAGTTTTAAATGTCTGTTTTTCTAGTTATTATTCCCTTAAATCAAATTGAAGACTTCAGAAGTGCTTCTAATACAATTAAAATTCTTCTTTCATTGAAATATAGAAAGATAGAGTCAATTGTTACCTTATAGACTTAATGGTAGTCCCTGGTTGTTTTATGAGAAAAATGAAACCTAATGAAGGGGCTAAGTGACGAGTTTTAAGTCACATGGCTAATGGGATATCTTTCCTGATTAGTTTATTCCCTTAATAACTATGCTGTGAGCTTGTTGGATGCTCTCTAGGAAGAGGGGAAAGTTGCTTGGAAAAAGGGCCCATCAGTATTGCAAACTGGAGACAAACAAACTGGTGTTTCCTTAATGAGATGTTTTATGATTCCAAAAACACTGAATGATGATCAACTTTATATATATATATATATATATATATATATATATATATATATATATTGACGGGGAGGGGGCGAAGAGGCAGAGAGAGATGGAAAGAGAAAAGAGAGAGAAATCCCAAGCAGGCTCTAAGGAGCCTGACTTGGGGCTTGAACTCATGAACCTGTGAAATCATGACCTGAGCCAAAGTCAAGAGTTGGACATTTGACCGACTGAGCCATTCAGTTGACCCCAACTTTATATTGTTTTTAAGAAATCTGTTGTAACATATCTAAATGTGCTTGAAAATTTATGTACTGATGTTCTTTTAGGTTTTTATTTTGAATCTTCAAACTGTTTCCCCCCCTCCCCAGAAAAACAAAACAAATTCAAAGTTATCAGGGAATTATCAATCATGTTACGGAGGAACTAGTGGGAAATAGGACCAATATGTAAAAACTAATCAAATCGATAAATAGGTTCAAGAATAAAGGATCCCCCTGAAACAGTAGCAAAGAGTCTTCTGAATGGAGAACAAGGCAGATTTTCACAGAGATCAGAAGCATAATGCTGTAATCATTTACTTTTTTTTTTAAACTGAGGCTATTATAGATATACATAAAATGTAATACTAATCTGAAGCATTCATCTGGATGAATTTTTGTACATATAGTGTGTGTATTTCCATGTAACTACTACCCAGATCAATACCTCCAGCATCAACCAAGATGCCTGTTCCCAGTCTATACTTTATCCCTGCTAAGGAAACTACCATCTGACTGCCAGCATCATTGGAGCATTATATTTCTTAAAGTTTGAAACTAGGAAATTATCATAATTTATTTGCCATTCATTAATTTAATAAATATTTAACGACTATAATAAACTTTACACAGGCATTGGACATCACTGGTGAAAATGACAGACACCATTTCTCATTAGTGTAAATAATGCTGTGATCATTTTTACTGCATTTTGAAAGTCTTTTTTCCCTTAAATTTCATTCCAATTGTGTATCTTTAGGAAAGATATTACATATATCATTTTATATTATCTCTTATAGTTTTAATATGTGATTTGAACTTTAAAAAAATTTTTTTTGAGAGAGATAACCAGAATGAATGGGGAAGAGAGGGCAAGAGGGAAAGAGAGAGAGAGTGAGAGAGAATCTTAAGCAGGCTCCAAGCTCAGTGTGGAGTCCGATGTGGGCCTTGATCCCACAATCTTGTGTTCATGATCTGAGCCAAAATCAAGAGTCAGATTCTCAACCAACTGAACCACGAAGCACCCTTAAAACTTTTTTTTTTTTGAAGTGTAAAGAAGAGAATTATGAGAACAAGAGGATATAACTTTCTTAGTTGACCCACTGGGAACACTGGCTCTCAGGACCAAGCAGCTATAGCACTTTTACCAACTTGGGGCAGCACCTCTTAGTGAAGGTAAAGCGCCCAAACAGAATAAAATGCACGGACCTGTGCATTATGCCCTAAGTTGCTGTGATGCAGGAGAGGGGCCAAGGCCAGCTGTAGGAAGAGGAAGACAGAATGTCCCAGGGGAAATGCATGGGCTCCCGCTGTCTGTAGGTGGAACTAGATCTCCACAGCTGATTTCACTTTTGAAATATATTAGTTGTACTCAGAGGGCAAAATGGGCAGGTGAAACTCTTTTTTAAAATTGAGTATAATTAACATGCAGTGTAATATTAGTTATAGGTGTACAATAGAGTGATTCAACAATTCTATACATTACGCATCTAGTTAAGTGTGCTCTTTAATACCCTTTATCTATTTCACCTGTTCCCTATCTACCTCTCCTCTGGCAACCGCCAGTTTGTTCTCTGTGTTTAAGGGTCTGTTTTTTTTCCCTTTTTTAATTTGTTCTGTTTCTTAAATTCCACATATGAGTGAAATTATATGGTATTTGTCTTTCTTTGACTGACTTACTTCACTTAGTGTTGTACACTCTAGGTCCATCCATGTTATTGCAAATGGCAATATCTCATTTTTTATAGTTGAGTAATATTCCATTGTGTATATATGCCACATCTTCTTTATTATACATCTATGGATGGACACTTGAGTTCTTTCCATATCTTGGCTGATGTAAATAATGCAGAAAGACATAGGGGTGCATATATCTTTTCAAATTAGTGCGTTCATTTTCTTTGGGTAAATACCCAACAGTGGAGTTACTTGTACACTGTTCGGAATGCTAATTAGAGAGTCTTGACTGTTCTATCAGAAGTCTCCCTGCAGTCCCTATATCTAAATGATGACTAAAAGCTTGCTGAGTGTATTTCCCAGAAAGAAACACACTCCAAAGTTTACTTAATTATATGTACTATTCTGTGCCAGTATTCTTGGATATTTCAGCCCTATCATAGGGAGTCAACTTATGACTTTCATACGTGAGAACTGAAGTTAGACACAGTTGTTTTTGGAAAGGGGAAACACACCTTTCAGTTTTTTAAAAACAATTTTGAAAGAGATGTCCACTTTCACTCTTTCTAATAAACAATTGGCACCAGTGAAAGCTAACCAATCTATCTCCATAGGAAATGGCTTGTAGAGAGTGGGGCTTGATCTATATAGATTTATGGGGTCTCCAAAGCAATCAACAGACAGCCATTTACCATTTACCAAAAAGGCTTGGGAAGGAAATAGTAGACAAGTTCACAGACTAATGTCCCAAAGAGCTGTTGAGTTTGCTCTTTTTTCCTTCCTGGAGGGAATGGGAGACTTCCCAGATGAACATTTATTTCAGACAATTAAATACAAGGTCATGATTGACATGTTTTCATGTTTTCTTTCTTGGCTTGACATAGAAAATCTACTGGAATCAGGCTAATTTACAAATGAAGGGGTTGATTTTCCCTTTGGTTTGTGGGCATAATTGTCTCCATTAACTTTAATGGGAGTTTCGGGGCCTGGTCTGAAGGGAGAATGGATGGTTTATAGTGAGTGCCGGCTCTGTGCTATTAAATCCATGGGGAAGAAATGCAGTGTATGTTTCGACACCCAACTTCTATACCGTGAAGAAAATAGAAGCTGTTTGAAAGCATTCACATTTTTCTCTATCAATGCCTTACAAAGAAATGAAATGAAAGCCCAGCGTGCACAAGAGCGATTTTATGTGGCCATTGAAAAGATTAAGGATCATCTTAAAAACATTGCAAACATTTTGTCTGGAGTAATGGGGTTGTGTGCAGCAAATAAATGCACAGCAACAGAAAAGCCCAGCTTCTGCATCTTCTAACCAATGCAAGTTCAGGTTGGCCAATAGAAACTTCCATAAAATTCAGAGAGTGGCAATCTAATCCTCTGAGAAATGAATGTAAGATATTATCAGGGAGGTATTTCACAAAGAGGGTCTCTGTTTCACTCTTTTAAGATTGTGTATCAAGAGTCCTCTAGGCATCTGGACAAGACACTGAATTCACAATTATGACGCCATTAGATTAATGGTATAACCATCACATGGCATTGTGTACTATGTGAAAATGACAAAAGGGCTCTGGGTGAGTGGAACTCTACTCTGGATTTAATTTATTTTCTGAAATGTTAATTGTCTTCTTCAGTGCCTGGCACATAATTGGCACCCAGTAATATTTTTTGAATGAAGAATGAGTGATGGAGTGTTTACAATGCAGAATACAGTGTCTTAATCAAGAGAATCAGATATGGTCCTTGCTGTCAAGAAACCACTGTCTAATAGTTTCACATACACAACTAGCGTGTCCTTTTTTCAGCTCTTATGTGTAATCCAAACACAAGGCTTATTATCTTGACTGCAGTATTTTTTAAAAAGTATAATCCAGGTGTAATGGGAGAAAACAGAAGGAGTGGTGAATTTTGCCTGGGAAGTTTTCATGAAGGAAATACCAGTTGACTTAGGCTCCTGTGATAGGAAAAGGGATGAGCAGAGAATCAGAGATGTGAAGATGCACATCCTTTACAGGGAATAACAAACAATCTAGTATGGACAAAGCTAACTTGGTCTGTGTGGGAGGACAATGGATGGTAGAGGTGCAGTTGTAAAGAATCTTGAATATTATAGGAAGGACTTTGGGTATTTGTCTTTTATTAAATGCTGGAATCGCTGGCTCATTTTTAAAATTTTGCTTTGTTTTTTCAGAGAGAGAGTGCATGTGATCGGGGGAAAGGGAAAGAGAGGAGAGGGGGAGAGAGAGAGAGAGAGAGAGAGAGAGAGAGAGAGAGAGGCAGGCAGAGAATTCCAAGCAGGCTCCATATTTAGCATGGAGTCTGATGGAGGGCTCGATCCCATGACCCCAGGATCAGGACCTGAGCCAACATCAAGAGTTGGACACTCAACTAACTGAGCCACCCAGGTGCCCCGGACTCATTTTTAAAAGAAAATTAGGGTGATGTCATGATTAAGTCTGAATTTTAGAAGGACGACTCTGACGTCAATATAGAGAATATATTGAGAGGGAGAAAAAAAGATTGTAGACAGTGATGTTCATTACAGCGATCATTGTAATTTGATGATAATGAGCAAGAGTAGGGTCAAAGGCAATGGGGCTGGGTCTGCCTAACCATTCATTCACCCTTACACTCCCCCACCTGTCTACCCGCTCATCCTTTGAATCATTTACTCAATCAATAAGTATTTATGAAGGGCTGGAGTCAACACGGGTGCTTCCTTCACAGGCACTTTGTCTCCTTCACTCTCTTAACAAACCTTGATTTCTTTCTGATACTGAGTGGCCATGTGCTTTTGGAGAGACTGAGCTCTTCCTCAGTCCCACGCTATTGATCTTAATTAGTATAAATTATTCATTAATTTATTCAGTATTTATGGAGTACCTTCTAGGTTATAGGTACTGTTTTCAGAACTGGGCATATAACAGTGAGATGAAGAATTATGATTTCTCCAGTTAAGATGCTCACACTCTGTTGCTGGAGACATTTACCATGACTGGAGTACATAAAAATTAACGTTAGTCAGACTTGTTTTTTAAAATTATCTTTTAAATGTTTATTTATCTTTGAGAGACAGAGAGAGACAGCATGAGCAGGGGAGGGGCAGAGAGAGAGGGAGACATAGAACATGAAGCAGGCTCCAGTCCCCTAGCTGTCAGCACAGAGCCTGACGCAGGGCTCAAACTCACAAGCCATGAGATCATGACCTGAGCCGAAGTCGGACACTTAACCGGCTGAGCCACCCAGGCGCCCTACTCCAGTCAGACTTGTAATGCTTATCCATATCTTTTCCTGGGCATACCCACTCTCTTACAGTTAGGCAGGACCAAAGTGACTCATCATTTCTTAGCCAGGATCTCTGAGTTTGTGTGGTGGACCAGTATCCTGCTATTACCTGAGTAGGCTTTGCTTGAGCGGTAAATAAGTTTCTGCTTATACAATAACCAAGATTTTCAGAGTTCATTGTTAGTGTAGCATAACCTAGCCTAACCCCACTGATACAACGATTAATGCTAATATTCAGGTCTGAGTTAAGTGCTGTGGAAGCCCAGAGAAAGGAGAAAATGATTGGGAGTTAGCTGAGCAGGTAGGCAAGCAAGAGGCTTCAATGTAGCAGAACCGTCCTGGGCAAGGCTTGGGGGCTGAAATGGCCTGACAAGTGGGGAGATTACTTTGGCTGGAGGTAGAGTGTGTGGCCTAGAGAACGGCTTTTGTCAGTCCAGGAGTGCAGCTCATTACTGCAGAGTGCCTTCCCAGCATGCTGATTGTGAATGGTGGAAGACAGCAAGAGTCCCCAGTATACAGAGCAAATCAAATGTCAGAGCTTTTACTGAATCATAATAATTAGGGGTAGAATTAAGGGTTTCCTTTCCACTTCAGACTTTCAGCTTTTGCTGCCACTAAATAGCATTGAATGAAGTGATACAACCTATTAGGGTCTTTCACACAACTCCCTTTGGGCCCATGGAGATCCCTTTAGAGAGATTAAACTTTGGAACCAATGGTGTAAACAGGAATTATTCAGGCAGAATTAATAAGAGTGGGCGGATGCCATTTGAGTTGTACATATTTATAGTTTTAAAAAAAAAGGAGACCTAAAAATACCCTTAGAGCAGTGACATGTTTTGTGGCAGATGTAGTTTGATAGTGAGCGACAATTACACCATTCACCAGGCGTAATTATTTTTTAAATGTCTCCTCTATGGCTCATAAACTAATAAAGAAGTACATGCTGTCAGAGAACTTGTTAGACGTCTCAAGAAAACGCATAGGCTAGAAAATACTCTTTAGTTACTTTGCAAAACTAAAGAGAATTTTGCTTTTCCCTCCGTAGTTCTTGACGTTAAAAAAAAAAAACAACCCGGTAAGTAATCAGTGATTTCTTAACACTCAAGACTATAAAGTCTTCTACTTGAAAGCAGGAACGTGCGAGTTGTTTTTATATTTCTCCCAAAGTGTAATGCAAGCCAATACAATAAGTGAGTTTATTCAGTTGCACAACAAATATTTGCCAAGTGCCTACTCAGAGTCGGGCAGTACCCTAAGTGCTAGACGTACAGCGGTCAACAAGCTGGACTCATTGCTGCCTGAAGAAACTTGCATTTGAGTGGAGGAAGAGACTAGAAGCCAACAAATGAATAAATGTAAATAATGTCAGGTGGTGGTCAGGCTACAGAGAAAATAAAGAAGGGGTGGGACATATTGAGGGTTGTTTGCTATATCATGTAGAGTGGTCAGGGAGGGCCTCACCTTGGTAAAGTGACATTTGTTCAGAGACCTGGAGGAAATAAAGACCATGTGGATATCTGGGGAAAGATAGATCCTGGCAGGAGGGGCAGCCACGCAAAGACCTTGAGGTGGGGTGTGCTTGGCATGTCGTAGGAGCAACGAGAAGGCCGGTGTGGCAGGAGGGCAGTGAGCAAGGGGGAGACTGAGTTCAAAGGGATCTTGGGTCATATCCCATAGGACTTGTAGGTCGTGCTAGGGACTTTGGCTTTTGTGCCGAGTGGTCAGGGAAGCCACTGAAGACTCCAGAGGAGTGTGTAGTCTGGCTCTTAAGGGCTGAGTTGTGTCCTCCTGAAATTCATTTGTTAAAGTTCCTAGCCCTCCAGTCACAGAATGTGGCTGTATTTGGAGCTAGGGCCTTTAAAGAGTTAATTTACGTAAAATCACGTTATATGCATGGACCCCGGTTCAAGATGAGTGGTATCCTTACAAGAAGAAGAGATTAGGACACAGATACACACAGAGGAAAGGCGATGTGAAGACACAGGGAGGAGACGGCCATATGCAAGCCAAGGAGAGAGGCCTCAGGGGAAACCAATCCAGCCTGCACCTTGATCTTGGATGTTCTGCCTCCCGAACTTTGAGAAATAAATTCCTGTTGTTTAAGCTCTGTAGATGGTGGTACTTTGTTATGGCAGCCCTGGCAGACTAAAGCACTGACCTTCTTTTTAAAACAGATTATTCTGGGGGTGCCTGGGTGGCTCAGTCAGTAAAGTGTCCGACTTCTGCTCAGGTCATGATCTCGCAGTTTGTGAATTTGAACCTCGCATGGGGCTCTGTGCTGGCAGCTCAGAGCCTGGAGCCTGCTTCAGATTCTATGTCTCCCTCTCTCTCTACCCCTCCCCTGCTCTCTCATTCTCTCTCTCTCAAAAATAAATAAACATAAAAAAAATAAAAAAAAATAAAACAGATCGTCCTGTCCTCTGTGTGAGTACAGAATGTGGGGGGCAAGGGTAAAATCTGGAAGAACAGGTAGATGTTATTTTAATAATCCAGGTGGGATTTGCTGGTGCTCAGTTCTGAGAGGTAGGAATGGAGGAGGTGTGAAATGGTTAGATCTGAAATATATTTTCAAGGCAGAAAGGAGGGAATTTGTTCTTGGCTTAAGTGCTGGGTGTGAGAAGAAGAGAGGAGTCAAGGCTGTGTCCTAGGTTTTGGCCTGAACAACTAGAAAAATGACATTGCTGTTTACTGAGATGGGAAAGACAGAAAGGAGCAGTTTGGGAGGGCGGTGGGGTGATCAGGGAGTATCACTGGGGTGTGTGAGTCTGACAAGTCTATCAGAGAGCCGGTAAATGCATCTTCAGCCAGGTAATGGGAAAGAGAGTTTCAAGAGCCTTTGTCTACTGACCACTCGCTAGGTGATTATACAAGCTCATTGACTAAATGAGTGAATGAATTTGAAGATGAAGATGTTAGCTGTGCTTTTTCTGACTTTGGGAAAAGCATATTACAACTCGGCATTTGAACAAAATGTCAATGCTACTGCAGAGACATTTTGTCGTAAGCTATATTTTTACAAGTTATGTGAAGGCAGCTTAGGGATTCCATTGTAAAGATACGGGCTACATTATTGTCTTGAGGGTATTTTCCAAATGTATTTAAATGAGACATTTAATTTGAATAACAAGACGTTTGATATTCTATAACCTCTCTGGAATAGTTCTTTGTGCTTTCGTCTAATAGGTGTTTAGTCCATCCTGTCCCCTTAGGTCTGTCCACATCGTGGCCTCTAGGAGAAGCCTGGAGAAGTGTTACCCTACACTGACATGGCTAAGAGTGTCCACTTAGTGATTCTACACATCTTTCAGATGATGTGTAGTGTCCTCTAAAGGAGATAGAGCACATTAGGGAAAATTTAAAATTTCATCCAGTGGGCATACTGTGACACCTATAAATATTTGTGAATGTAATTGGTTTTTAGCTGTGACTTCTTCCTTGACACTATTTTCATAACATTTCAAACTTAGAGATAAGTTTCAAGAATAGTGCATGGAATTTCTGAATACCCTTTGCCTGAAATCACTAATTATTTCCAGTTTACCTATTCCCTCTTTGACTCTTTCTCTCTCCATGCATGCACATGTGTACATTTATTTATTTATTTATATTATTTATTTTCTTTATTTAGTATTTATTTATTTTATTTATTTATTTTTTTAGCTATATGAAATTTATTGTCAAATTGGTTTCCATACAACACCCAGTGCTCATCCCAAAAGGTGCCCTCCTTAATACCCATCACCCACCCTCCCCTCCCTCCCACCTCCCATCAACCCTCAGTTTGTTCTCAGTTTTTAAGAGTCTCTTATGCTTTGGCTCTTTCCCACTCTAACCTCTATTTTTTTTTTTCCTTCCCCTCCCCCATGGGTTCCTGTTAAGTTTCTCAGGATCCACATAAGAGTGAAAACATATGGTATCTGTCTTTCTCTGTATGGCTTATTTCACTTAGCATCATACTCTCCAGTTCCATCCACGTTGCTACAAAGGGCCATATTTCATTCTTTCTCATTGCCACGTAGTACTCCATTGTGTATACAAACCACAATTTCTTTATCCATTTATCAGTTGATGGGCATTTAGGCTCTTTCCATAATTTGGCTATTGTTGAAAGTGCTACTATAGACATTGGGGTACATGTGCCCCTATGCATCAGTACTCCTGTATCCCTTGGGTAAATTCCTAGCAGTGTGCAGATTTTTTTAATTACACGAGAAAAAGTTGGAAACACCATCCTCTTTTATCCCTAAATACTTCAGTCTGCATTTCCTTAAAATGTGAATATTCTGTTACATAATCATACATTATCAATATCAGGAAATTTACCATTTATATAATGTTATTTAGTCCATAGTCCAAACATACTCAAATTTTTCATTAGTGGCAATAATGTCCTTTATAACCATTTTCTCCCCCTGGCATGGGATCTGACGATCCAAGGACAAAGATGGCCTTTATTTGTGCTAGCTTCTTTTTCTATAATCTAATAGTTTCTCAGCCTGTCTTTATCTTCTTGATTATGACATTTTTGAAAAATAGAGGTCATTTATTTGATAGAATGTCTATTTGGCTTGTTTCTATCTCTTCATGACTAGATTTGCGTTCTGCATTTCGGCAGGAATAGCACAGAAGTGATGTTGAGACCCTCTTGGTGCATTGTATCAGAAGGCACATGCCTTTTTGTCCCAATTTTGGTGATGGTCATTTTGCTCGCTTGTTAAGGTGAGGTTGCTCCCTTGAATGTTACTTTTGCTCCCTCTGTAGTGAATAAATAATTTCTGGGAGATACCATGAGACTTCTATAAATGTCATGTTTCTCATTAAGCTTTTGCCTACCACTTTTAGTATCTGATGATGAGTTTCTGTCTCCAGGTTGATTAATCTATAGGACATCTATTGAACTAGACATTTATAGGGTTATTACTTTTTAGATCTGCCTGTGGAGTTCAGTGGATCATCACTGAGCATACATGTACTCATGGCTTTCTTTGGTCATAAAGGTCATGATTAATTAAAATGCTCTGGCAAGGTGTCACATCCTGGGAAGTCAAAGGGATCTGTTCTAGCACTCATTTAATATTTGAAGACCGACCATCTTACAGAGTTGACAGTTCTGGATATGTGGAATGTGTATGACGTACATGTACTTCTGGGTAGTACAGAATAAATGTTATAAAGTAAGTCCCTGATATGAGCTTTGTTTTCATTTGCCCTTCCATTCAGAAGTGGAATGAACAACATTCCGTTACTTGAAGGTTTCATTGATGTTTCAGTAAATTAAAGTATTGCATAGCTAAATGTAAAAAGACCATCTTCCAAGCACTTTCAGGAATCTGTATTTCTTATGACAACATGGGAAGTTTATAGATGTCGTCACCCACACATGTCGGATACCGTCCTCCTCCTCTTCCTGTTATGTAAGTTTTGTGTTTTAGGTCACATGCATTGCAATTTTTTCCTCAGTTTTTTCATGATTAGCAACCATGTAATACCTCAAAACCCAAATTAGGGTACAAATTATGTGTTTAACTGATAATCCATACAAAACAGTGAATATCATTGCCCCAAGAGTATTGGATCAATTCACAAACAATGTCACAAATAATAAAATTTGTAAATATTCAGCAAAAGGAAACAAAATACTCAGAGATTCTCAGTTTCCTGTGTATGTCAATGGCTTTCAGGTTACCAGGTTTTCTCAGGTGGCTGTGATACTTATATGTTAATTCTGCCTTGGCATGGAGCCCATCTTACTGGAGTGGTCCTGGCCTAGCCAGGATGTTCACCAAGATCTGGCCCCTTCCCAGCCTCTTTCTAGCCCTCCTAGGTACCCATACAGACTCAGGGGCTTGTGGGAGACATGTGAATAAAAAAAGAACAGAACAAGGATTTGCCACCACGAGTAGTGAGTGCAGTGTGACTGGACACTCTCACCCCGCCATTTGCTAGCGGCTTTCTTCAGGACCCTGTGCTGAGTGAGGCAGAACCGAGTTTCTGTTTGCGCGCTGTCGTGGGTTTCATAAACAAGTCTCAGGCATCACTTCCAGTGAAGAATGTTTTAGATTTTTTTAGAATTTTAGATGTGAATTTTTAGAATTTTAGAATTAGAAATTTAGAAACTTAGAATTTTTAATGTGCTCTTATATTGCAAGACCGAACTCGCAGTCTGTTCAGAGGCAGCAAGCGACAAGTTATTAAACTCTGATTTTTGTTGTGTGTGCTTAAAATGAGGACTCCTAGGTTTCGGTTTCATTTTAGTGGAAGGAATGGGAGTATAGAAACCTAACAGAGCAGGGGAGACTTTCATTATGATGATGGCCCAGAGTTACATCTTTTTGTAGGATGTGAGCCCAGTAAACTTTCAAAGGGAGAAAATACACAGACCTTGAGCTCATGCCGAGATGATCACTTAAGGAACCCCTAATCTCCTTCGTGGGGACTGAATACTCTTGCATCCCCAGCGGCTTTCTTTTCCTTGTGTTCTGTGTTTACCATTCTTTATTTACAGGAGCAGGATATCTAGCACCGCGTGAGTAGATTACTTCTATTGTAGTATTTGGCTTGGTGCTGGGACATTGAGTAGCTCATAAGATGAATATACTCTTTTTACATATGTGTATATAAACCTGGTAACATTTTCAGCAGTGTTCTTGAAGCTTTCAAATGTTCGCTGCTATTTAGAGGAACTAAGAGTTCAATCACACAGTCATTTCTTTATGTAAATTCAGATGAGGCACCTATAGATCCACAGTGAAATCTTCACCCTTTTGGGGAGATAGCTCATGCGGCCGGGGTAGTCTGGCTGCCTCATGTTAGTTGTGCCCACAGGTACTGCTCCCCTTCAATGCTTGTTTATTGAACTAGAGCGGGCTAATAGCCCACTGTTTTATTAAGTGGAAGGGTTTATGGGCAGTTAGACGGTCAATAACATTGACCATTCATAAATCAAATAATTAAGTCAAATGAAGCCCACACAAGGTAAGCTGACACTTAGATAGAAAGTAACTTCCCAAGGGCACTTCACCTGGTACAATTTATTTTGCTAGACTTCAGGTTATTCTGGGTGTAGCTGGGAGTGGTAGTTTTGGTTTGGGGAATGCGTAGTAATACACAGAGCGCAGCCTGAACCTGGCAGTTGTTTTGATTCTCCCACTACTGTGCAATGGCACTGTCGCATTTAGCGAGCTGTTCATTCCCCAAGGGTACTCTACAAGGCTCTTGTGAACCTGCCAGGACTCAGACCGGGAAACTAACGTCACCACACACACCTCACCTTCCTACAGAGATTTATCTGTTCCAAAGAGGAGTTCTCACTGGCTGCTTCCTCTAGGGAAGAGCAGGAAAGTTCTCAGAGCCTTCTCTCAAATGCCCTCCGTGCAAGATCAAGGGGAGGAAATCAGGGAAACAAAAGAACTCCCGTTAAACTAAGTGCCATCTTTAGCTTTAGAAATCGTAATGATAATAATGCTATCATTTGCCATTTACAAAGCACCTGTGAGATGCCAAGCATTGCACCGTAATCTTCGCACACATTGACTCACAAGCTCGAAACAGCCTTATGGGGCAGGTCCTGTCCTCCTTTAACAGATGAACTGGGCTCCGAATATGGAGCAAGAAGGCCGAAATTTAAACCCAGATCAGACTGCCTTCAATAAACATTTAGTTGGAAGAATAAGCCAAGGCCAGATGACCCTGGGGGTGGAGTAAACCAACTTCTCTGTAATACAGATTTCTAGGGCTTATGCCTGAGCTGGGAGTGTGAGTAGGGGATACTGAGCTGTGGAGCTTTGTGGTTCCAACAAGACAATAACGACTACTCATGCAGTGCTTAGTAGGTGCTGGTCGTTATTCTGAGCTCTTGTGTGTATAATTACACAGTGATTGCTCCCCCTGATCCTGTGAGATAGGTACTGTTGTGATCCCTGATGCACTTCCATAGGTAACCAGCAGGCTCCTGAGTGCTCTGAATCTTTTTTTTTTTTAATGTTTATTTTATTTTTGAGAGAGAGAGAGAGAGAGAGAGAGAGAGAGACCGCATAAGCAAGCACGAGCAGGGGAGGGCAGAGAGAGAGAGGGAGACAGAGAACCCAAAGCAGCCTCTGTGCTGACAGCAGACAGCCTGATGTGGCGCTCGAACTTGCGAACCATGAGATCATGACCTGAGCCAAAGTCAGATGCTTAACTGACTGAGCAACCCCGGCGCCCCAGTGCTCTGAGTCTTAATGGCACAGTAGACACACACTGAGATCTGACAGGAGTAAAGACAACAGCTTTTTCTGTTAACAGTCCCTATAAATTCCATTTGTTGTAATATTTTGGGGTCAATGTGTGCATTGTCTGAGAAAACCTGAGACAACTGTCTGGTATATACATTTTGAATTTAACATTTTTCTGTTTTGATTATAAGCACAGTTTTTTATTTTATTTTATTATTTTTTAATTTTTTTTAATGTTAATTTATTTTTGAGAGAGAGAGAAAAAAAGAGAGAAACAGAGCGCAAGTAGGAGAGGGGCAGAGAGAGAGGGAGACACAGAATCGGAAGCAGGCTCCAGTCTCTGAGCTGTCAGCACAGAGCCCAACACGAGACCCGAACTCACGAATCGCGAGATCGTGACTTGAGCCAAAGTTGGACGCTTAGCCAACTGAGCCACCCAGGTGCCCTCAAGCACAATTTTTAAAAAAATAAAGTAATTAAAAAAATTTCTAATCATAAGCTTTTCAACGGGAGGGCACAGAATCTGAGAAAATCCTCACTCTTTGAGTAAGTCAGGTCATTTGGGAGAAATCCAAAGGAAGACATGGCATCTCAAATGTCTGCTCAGCCCTGAAATTACCTGAACAGGGGGAATAATTGCTGTCAGTGGGGATTGTTCCCAGGCCTTTAACTGTAGCAAAGGGAACAGATAGGCACTCCAAATGCTCTTGATTAAAAACTGTGTTTCTGGGGCACCTGGGTGGCTCAGTCGGTTAAGCGTCTGACTTCAGCTCAGGTCACGATCTCGCGGTCCTCGAGTTCGAGCCCCGCGTCGGGCTCTGGACTGATGGCTCAGAGCCTGGAGCCTGCTTCTGATTCTGTGTCTCTCTCTGTCTCTGCCCCTCCCCCGTTCATGCTCTGTCTCTCTCTGTCTCAAAAATAAATAAACGTTAGAAAAAATTAAAAAAAAACAAACAAAAAAAACTGTGTTTCTGAGTTCTGCCATAATCAGAACACACCCACAGGATGTCTGAGGGAGACTCAGAGGCCAGTAGCAGTTCACCTGTCATAGGTGTAATAACCAGGTTATTTATTTACTTAAAATGATGTATAGTTTAGAATAGAACTGTGATGACAAAAAAAAAATCACAAACCTCCATTATCCGAAAACTTCAGATATTCTGAAATCTGTCATAAAATTATTTACAGTTTGTTTTGAATTAGAAAATTCAAATCCACAAGGAGAATACATATTTTTTCATGGTCCATCATCCCCTGACTCTGAAAAAACAAATCTCTGGTTGTTGTTTCGCCATGGTTTTATTTCCAAGGACATCTGTGTTTTTCGGACACAGGCTGGCACCTGCGTGATGGTGTGGCTGATGGCTCTTGCTGGTAAGGAGCCGTCCCGATTTGCTACTCACTCCCGGCGATCTCCCTGCTGAAGGTGGCTCAGCCGAAGGTAGGGTGGGATGGTTGTACCATTTTTGCCCGATGGCCGAAGGGAAACGGAGCGAGAATAACAAATGTGTTGGTACTAAAGATGATTTAATTCCACGAGATAAGCTGCTGCCTGGACAAGTGACACTGCTTCAAGGACAAAGCTAGGACAAACCAGAGCCTGACACTCCACATCCTTCATGGCTGGTTCTCCACCCTCTTGGCTGACACCGGGAATTCTGGCAGTGACAAATTCTTCACCTTGGCTTAACCTCTTTTTGTCTTCATCTCAACTCAAAGCAGTAACTTTCTCGCTTTGTAGCGCAGAGAAGTGGGTTTTCTGGCTAGGAGCGTCTCCACTTAAAGTTTTAGTGTTTTTAGCAAAGAATTTTAGGTGAAAATGTAGCTACGGTTTATATTTTTGTTTTTAGTATCTGTTTTACCTTAAATCTCGTGGGAATATGCTAGGGACATAGGGGTCACCAGAGGGGACGAGACCAAAGGGGCAGACAGAGAGAAGAGAGAGATAGTCACCCACAGGAAGTCAGATGGGTTGAAGACCTTGGATGGGGTGAAGGACAGGGAGGTGAGAAGCATTCACAAGAGTGGTGTAAAGGTAGAAATCAAGGAAATAAGCAACATATGGGAACAACGCGCAGCAAGAAGCCAAATGAGAGGGTCTGGGCTCCAGAAAATTTAGGTCAAGACATTTCTTCCATTTAGTTTTAGAATTTAAAAATAGCAGTAGGTTATTGGTTTTTATTGAAAAAAAAAAACTGGGGGGGGGGGGTACTGTTTACACACACCTGTGACTATTGTCATCATCTCCCTTGCCAATTAACGTAATGAACAAATCTAAATTTTCTGTGATATTTTTAGTCTACAAGCTTGTTCCCTGTGGTGTTGGCATGTTGAGTAACAAATATTTTTGTTTCATAAAGTTCAGCACGGCTATATGAAGAGTGGAAAATATGTTTCCAGTTAAGATGGAAAAGGAGTCCTTGGTCAAATGACTGTTAAAATATAAATAAGAATTGGAATGAAAAAAATCCAGAGAGTGTTGTAAAATGCACTGTGTTGGCTGTGACACTAGTTATGATTTTGATGGCCAGGAAAAAATTACAGTGTTTCCCATGCCATCGAAGGGCTAATATCACAATTTATGGACCATATAACATGTTTTATATAAACTCCTGGGAAATTTAAAAACTATATATAATACCAGGATGATACTTGAGAAAATAAAGCATCTTGTTTTAATTCTCTAAGATGGTTTAAATGTTATTAATGTGTGGGAGTTCACAACTCCCTGACCTTTTCCAACCCTGCTTTTCCGAGGAAGAAAAGGACAAAAGCCACATGCAGAGGTTCCTGTGAAAATATTTCTTGGAGGTGGTGGGAATAGAGACAATTTTTATGGAGGAACAAGGGAACTGGGGGCAGAAAAGGGAGCAGGAGGGGTGAATTCGGTTAGTGTGAAAGAAGAGTGAATCTTGGGAGATTTGGTAGCCTATTAAGAGTTGATGGACTAATTTTTTGACCTGCCTTAAATGTTTGAGAGAAAAACAAGGATAGAAATTCCTATCTGGTTATTCTTCTTTCATTGTGACCCTGATCCAAAGTTATACAGTGAGGGACAGGACTATGTAAGAATTGTTAAATCAAAGTGACAGGAGACTAGCTCTGCTGTAAGCTAGATCCATGTTGGAGGACAAAAGCCCATCGGTTCCATCCTTAATGTATTCAATCTTTATAACAACTGTCTAGTGATGATGCCATTTAATCTCATTTGCAGGCAAGGTACTCAAAACTTAGCAAGGCTGCTTAAGTTAACCAAGTGCTGACAGCTCGTATCCCATACCCCATGTCCAGTGGGCTGACCCCAAGACCTGACACCTTTCCTCCCATCCTAAACAGCCTTTGGGTTCAGGATCGCTTCTCAATTCCTTCCATCTGGGGCCCGATCACAAGTCTCTCCCATGAGATGTTCAGCAGAAAAGGTGAGGGACAAAATGCCAATTTAGGTGTAGCTTTGCTGCGACTGGCTTGTTTGAACTCAAGGGGCTTAAAAATCTCTTGGATCTCCCTAAGCAAAAAAAACCAGACATAAGAATGTTATTATTCTAAGTCTCGCAGGGAGTTTGTGAAGATCCAGAAGTCAAGGCCTGCTATAAAACTGCTCAGGAGAAAAGGACTTAGTAGAGTCACCCAGAATCAGAGTCCTTTCCGTGATCATCCTGAGGTCTTTCTCAGGACCTCAGTAAATGAGTGCCATGGCAAGTCTAGAGTTCACTGGGACCTGGGTTACACTGCTGAGATAGAACTCAAAATCTGAGCTGCACTTCTGCTGTGTGAGAATTGGAGGTGAGAAGCGATAGGGCCAGAAATGCTTTCCCAGGTGTCTACTTAGCAGGTAAGGTTCTTTGAGTTCGCATGATGATTTGTGGACTGGTGTATCAGACTCTGTAGAAGGCACCCTCTCTGAACACAGGTGCATGACTAGATGGAGGCTGGCCACGGACACCTTTGCTAGCCTCCTTTCCCTGGGATAAGTGTCATTGGCAATAATATGGAATTAAATTCTAGACCTTTCGTCAAATACATTCAGAACGCACTCACTTGCCCATATTGATTTCAGAATAATTACACCTCCAGCAGAGGGTGAGCCTCCCAGTGATTCATGTATTGCTTGGAAGGTAGCGATTCTTTTGATGCCAGGAATTACTCAAAACACATCTTAAAATAAGGGAATTCAAAATACTGGACAGTGGGAAGGCCACTGGATCTTGTGTCTTTGTGCTCAGGCAGCTGTGTGGGGGGTAGATGGCCTGTCCTCCCCACAGCCATCTGAGCCTGAGAAACTGGGCAAGTAAAGCCATTCCATCAAGAGAATAATAACAATTTGAAAGAAGCTTCTTTGCTTTTTGTTAGATCCGAGCCATGGCAGATTGGATCCAAAAGAAGGGATGTATCGATTCGAGATTTTCTTCCGCAGTGCGGTGACACGATGAGGGTGACCTCATCTGCTAGACCAGATCCCGGTATCCTAGCAAAAGACAACAAGGCATAACAATAGAACAGCATCCAGGTTGACCCCAGGCTATCAGTGGGTAGTCCTGGGCATTCTGTCCAGGTGAGGGAAAGAGCTCATTTCAGACATAGCGTCCTTTCTTTAAGGCTCTAGAAACTCTCTAAAGGGATACTTCCTCTCCTCGCCCAGAACCTCTAATTCTCCTGCAGGCCGACTTTGTGCCAGATCCTAAGAAGAGAACGTTGACAGGAAATTCAGTGTCTCCTTACATTACCCCTTTATTTAAACATTTAAATGTGTTTCATTTGTTATTGTTGTTGAGTAGTTATTTTTAAGCCAGAATGCGTCTCCATCCTTCCACCATCTATTTTGGGCACCCATGAGACAAGGAGCGCTGTTAGAAATCAGTGCTGTCTGTGGCTTTCTAAATTAGCTTAAGGGATCCAAGAATCCTTATGTGCCCTAAGCGTTGTGAGTTGCCTGGATAATAATGACTTACGTACATATGTGAGATTTATGGATTTTGTTGTAAGAAATCAGATACAAACTTGTTTATAAACATTATTAAATTTATCGTAGCCTTTTGCCTTATTCACTGTGTACTAAGAATATAGTGGTGACCATGTATTTTTTGGAGAACCACAAAGGGATTCTAACGTTGAAAAGGCTGGAAGTTAGTGGAGTAGCAGAGTGAGATTCAGAAGAGCACCCACCTCTCCAGACTTTCTACCACTTTGGTTTCTGAGACTAGAAGCTGTTTCCCTTACAGGAACCATCCAGGAAGGACCATGCCTGGAGTCAAATGACCTGTGTTTGAATTCCGGCTCTACTCTTCTATGCCTAGCTATGCAACCCTGGCAAAGTCTCACCTGTAATATGGGGACAATTATAGGGCTACTTAAAGTATTTATTATAAGGCTTGGAATATAGTTAATATTCAATAAACAATAGCTATTGCTTTTCTTTTTCTTTTGAATATAACAGCTGCAACTTTAAGAAACCAAGGCTGTGTAGTTTCTTTTTTTAAATGTTTGTTTTATTTTTCAGAGAGAGAGAGAGAGAGAGAGAGAGAGAGCCAGACGCAGGGCTTGATCTAATGAACCGTGCAATCATGACCCAAGTCTAAATCAAGAGGTGGAATCTCAACCGACTGAGCCACCCAAGTGCCCCAAGAATGTGCAATTTCAATTTGATCAGACAGAACCCCTGTAGGTGGTCAAGTGCTCTCATGAGGAGGCTTTGATGAGCTCTGTAGTGGGGAGTTCCTTCTGTGGAAGAGGCTGCTTTCCTACAGAGGATAAGATACTAACATGATCCCCAGGAAACAAAGCTGATGGAAATGTTTAGTTTTGTTCTAATTGAACCAACTCAGCCCATATTTATGAGTTTCTTTATTTTTAGGGGCGCCTGGGTGGCTCAGTCTGTTGACCATCCAACTTCAGCTCATGTCACGATCTCATGGTTTGTGGGTTCGAGCCCTGCATCGGGCTCTGTGCTGACAGCTCAGAGCCTGGAGCCTGCTTTGGATTCTGTGTCTCCCTCTCTCTCTGCTCCTCCCCCACTCGCACTCTGTCTCTCTCTCAAAAATAAATAAACATTAAACATTTTTTGAAAAATTACAAAAAGGGTTCTCTTGTTTTTCAAATAAAAAGAAGCCAAACTCTTCCAGATAGACATGCCTGACAGAGTGGGATAACCAAGCAAGGGTAGCATCCAGGCTCCCGTTGGGCTGTCTGCCTGTGTCCTTCGACATTGACGGCAGGTTCTGGAAGACAACCTGGCAGCCCTCGCAGTCCATTAAGACAGCAGATGCAAACACACTCAGAAGCCAACTGCTGCAATCAGGTTAATTTCAGCCTCATCCTGCGGCTGTCCCCTCACAGCCAATGCCAGCTCAACCCAGAACTGTGCAAGGTTAGGTCACGGTAAAGCTCCCGCTAATGGGCATTTCTCAGTAGGGTGTGTGCTAAATAAATGAAAAACTGGGTGTCTGTGTGGCTTCTGCTGGGAATCGAGCTTGCCGGCCCATCAGCAGGAGATGAAAGCAGGGTAGAGCACACATAATGGGAGACAAACGCACAGAAGTGGAGTCGGGTGACAGAAGTCTTCGGACTTGATCTGTGTTCATTTCCTAGAAGATCAGATTGTTTCAGGAACAGCGGACTTAATTGGGTTCTGTGACTGAACTTTTTATGAAGCAATAAGGTTTATTTGTATTTTGCCATGGTGACAGCAGTGTGGCCATGTGGAGAAACAGGCAGACGGAATCAAGTGATTCAGCGACCCAGTAACAACTCAAGTTGGAGTTTAGATCATCTGTCCTTACCTTTGCTCTCTGTACTCTCTTTTGCCTACTTGTGGACCCAAGTGTGTACTTAAGATTGAGAAAATTTGCTGTTAGCCATGCTGTGTGTGTGTGTGTGTGTGTGATTCAGAGTAAAAAATAAACTTTGGGAAAATGAAAGAATTGAAGGCTGCCATCGTTCTGGTAATAGCTTTTCTACTACTGGAAATGTGCTTTTTCTCTCTCACCATTAAATTTCTGATGATTGTGGTCCTCTGATAGGCAGGTCCTCCTGTTTACCGTGGTGGTGCCCCTCCTTCTCTTCCTTCTTTTCCTGGTGCCCAAGTCAGGGTAGCCCAACACTTAGCTGTGTGCACCTGCTCTTTGCCGGGCATGTGGCAGAGCTTTGGGCACGGGAGACAAATGTCTGGTCCTTGCCCATAAAGACTCCAAAGTCTAGGAGTGTAGGCTTGCCACCCCCAGAGGGAAATGGCACAGCAAACAGAGCGGGAGAATCTCAAGCCCATGTTCTTTGCTCTGCGGTTCTTACCTAGCCTGTACCCTAGGCTCATCTGGGCTCATGGATGGGTACGAAAGGTGAACAGAAGCTTGTTTAATTGCACATTTTTAGGAATGATGATTTAAATAGCAGTGCTGCCCTTGATGAAGAGCCTGGGCACTGAAATTAGCATAGACAGAACTGGAATGCTGATGTTGCCATTAAGCGCTGCGTGACCTTGCAGAATGCACCTTACGCTCTCTGAGCATCAATTTTTATATATGTCCAAACAAGCGAATAATACCTACTTTGTCATGCTGTTGAATGACAAAGTGACTAGCACATAGTAGGCACTTAATAAATGGTAGCTGCTGTTATTTTCTAGTTATGTGTGCTCGTGGCCGAGTTCGTTAATGTCTGTGAAGGGTAGGACTGCAGTACTGGGGGGAGAGGATAGCACGGACAGGTGACACAGGAGCCATGGATGGCTGCCCAGGAATCACGGTGGGTGTGAGGAGGTGGGGGACACTGACAACATCTTTGCTTTGGCAGCAGCTGAGTTTTCTCCTATGGGAAGGAAATGGCATGTTCAGCCAGCCAGACAACCAAGCTGCTACCATCAGAGAGCCTTTGAAACAGAGCTTTGCAAATGTGTTCCATGCAGCCTGAAGTAATGAGATTCATGCTTCTTCAGTGGTAATCCTCTACTAGACAGCATTTTAAATCTTTTCCTATTTGGTGCATAGAACCGAGGCCCAGGATATACATATTTCCAAGTGTCATTTTTAATTTAATGCATGATTGAATGTATTACCACTGGCACAGCTAAATGGTTAAACTAGAATCCATCAATTTGTCCTGAACTGTTGACATGCAGGGTAATGCTACGGTTAAATTAAATTTAAATATAAGAATGAGAGGCAGCTTGGTTTCCTGGCAATCCTAGGGCTTTGTCAGTGAGGCCTGGCTGCAGCGGAAGAAGGACATTTTAAAATATGAGGTACATTTCTCCCCTCCCCTCCGTATGGCTTGGAAAATTGCTGATTCTTTTGCATTTCTGGTTATTTTCCCTGAGTGGCAAAGCAGACCAGGTGTCCAGATTCTGGCAGGAGGGCATTGTGCAAATGTAAAAGCAAATCACTGTTAATAGGAAAAACCTGGTTTGCAAATCATAACATTTCAGAACTAGAACAGATTTGGGAGACCCCCGAATGTCAGAATCAGGGAGATGGGCCAGAGTTTCAGCCTAGCTCAGAGAGGCTGGGAAGCCTGCCCAAGGACATCTGAGATGAGAACCAGGCCCTCCAACTCAGAGAGAATGTTCTCTCCCTGGCATTTCTTTATACTTGATACAAAGATGTGGCCGAGTGTCCTCTGTTGCTCACTTCTGTGAGAACTTGGGCAAGTGAGTGAACCACTCTGAGCTCAGTTTGCTTGTCTGTATAATGGAGACAATATCACCAGCTACCTCATAGGATTGTCGAGAAGACTAAATGAATTCTAGGTGTGAAATGGTTCAATCAGTGACTGGTACTTGATAAGAGCTCAATAAGTATAAACTATTCTGTTCTGTTGTACTAATAAAAATAACTTTTATTATTGACTCAACATTTTCTCTAATTGTTTTTCCAGGATTGGGGACTCCCTAGCCACCAAGGGTAGCCCGTAGTTCTGTAGCCTGGGTTCTCCCATGTTCTCTTTGAAATATTTAAGGTAGCCTGTGCTATCTTTTTTTTTTTTAATTTTTAATGTTTATTTAATTTTGAAAGAGAGAGAGAGAGAGAGAGAGACAGAGACAGAGTGTGAGTGGGAGAGGGGCAGAGAAAGAGAGGGAGACACGGAATTGGAAGCAGGCTCCAGGCTCTGAGCTGGCAGCACAGAGCCTGACACAGTTTCAAACCCACAGACTGCAAGATCATGATCTGAGCTGAAGTTGGACACTTTATCGACTGAGCCACCCAGGCGCCCCGGCCTGTGCCATCTTAAATTAGTCTCTTAGGGCTGTCCTAAGAAATTACAGCAAAGTTGGTGGGTTAAAACAACAGACATTTATTCACTGATAGTTCTGGAAGCTAGGAGGGAGGCTGTGCTCCCTCTGAAGGCTCCTTCCTTGCCTCTTCCATTTTCTGGTGGTTCCAAAATTCCTTGGTTTGTTCCCACATCACTCCAAACTCTCTTTCCATCTTCTCATGGCCTTCTGTTCTCCATGTGACTGTCCTGTGTATATCTCTTATAAAGACATTTGTCATTGGATTTAGGACCTACCTGGATAACCCAGGACTTATTTCCTCTGTGATTTTATTGTGACATGCTCAGCTTAATTATGTCTGCACAAACCCTTTTTCCCAAATAAGGTCATATTCACGTTCACAATTCTAGAACATGGACATAACCTTTTGGGGGCCACCATTCAACTGGTTGGGGTAATATCTGGGCACTGGAAATGGAACAAAGCTGGAAGAGATTCAACCCATAGACTTGACTTTGATTGAACTTTGTACTAACCCACCATAGTCTCTGGTACTTAAAGGGATGGAAAATGGTAGAAAGAGAGAGATGATGTGATTGGAAAAACTTCACTTGACTGATCAAAATGAAACATGTATTGTGACTGGTAAATAAGTTGGGCCCTCATTCATTCATTTATTCATTCAGCAAACATGAATTGATGACATACCTAGTCCCCAGCTTTATTGTGTGCCATATGCCAGAGGTAGAGAGTTTAAAAAAGACAATGTTTCTGTCCTTGTGGAGCCATTAGTCTGGAGAGGAATAGATATAAAATTTAAAAATTATAAAACAACATAATGAGTCCAAAGCTTGAGCTGTTTTCAAAGTATTATAAGTTTAGAGAGGGGTGGGGTGGGGGTAGAGAAAAGAGAAGGGTTGAGTGGTTATGTCCTTTCAGGCTTCCTGAGGGAAGTGACAGTGAGTCAAATCTCAATGAAGGAATCAAGTTGAACACAAAAGGTTCATGAGCAACCAACTGCATGAGCAAAGGCACAGGGGCAAGTCAACAAATATAGGGACCTAGAGTCAATACAGGCTCCTTGCAGTACAGAGAGGGAGACGGGGAGAGTTCACGGAGTCCCCAGAGTAAGGAGGGCAGATTATGAAGAGCCTTGCTCTGCTAATTATAGAGCATGATGCTTATCCTATAGGATATCCTTGAGGGTTCTTGACTATTATAAGCAATGTAGAGTCAGACTTACTTTGTACAGGACGCTCTTGACTATTGCAGAAGAGACTGAATGGAGGGAGCAAGAATGGGGGCAGGAGATCAGACAAGGGGGATTTTGTAGAAACTCAGTCAAAAGATAATGAAGACCTGAATTTATCTACTAAATACTGTGAGGAAAAAGTATATTTAAAAATTGCCTTCCATATCTCCAGCCTGGGTGACAGGAATAATGGTGGTGGCACCGAATGGATGAGGGGTAGAGAGAAGAGCAGATTTTGACAGGAAGATCCTGATTTCTGCTGGGGATGTCCACATATAGGACATTCAGGTTGAAGGAGCCAGGTGAAAACAAACATGAGTTGGAAACATGAGTTTGGGGCTTGGGGAGAGAACTAAGGTGGTGATAATAGCTTTGTGAGTTACTAACATCTATATTCCTTTCTGAGAACTGCTGTAACAAAGAACCATAACCTGGGTGACTTAAAACAACTGAAATTTATTCTTTCATGGTTCTGGAGGCTAGGACCCCCAAATCATCAGGATTGGTTCCTACCAAAATCTCTAGAGAGAACTTGTTCTATGCTTCTATGCTAGCTTCTGGTGTTTACCTACAATCTGTGGTGTCCCCTGGCTTGTAGAATCATCCCTTCAATCTCCCTCTCATGGCCTTCTCCTCTACATCTGTATCTGTTTCTTATCCTTCCGTTATAAGGACACCAGTCATATAGGATTTAAGCCTCTCCCACCCCAACTCCCTATGATCTCATCTTAACGAATCACCTCTGCAAAGATGCTATTTCCAAATAAGCTCACACAATGGGAGTAGATTAAATCATTTGAAGATAAGAGCAAGTTGAAGACAAAACACCTACTTTTGTCATTGAAGTATAAAATATTATGTTAGTTTCAGGTATACAGCATATTGTTTTGACCTTTGTAGATGCTGCATAATGATCAGACCAGTAAGTCTAGTTACCATCTGTCACCATACAAAGTCAATACAATATTATTGACTATTTTCTCTATTGTATACATTACATTCCCATGACATCTTCATTTTATACCTGGAAATTTCTACTTCTTGATCCCCTTCACCCATTTCACACTTTACCTCCCACAACCTTTCTCCCTTCTGACAACCACAATCTGTTTCCTGTACATCTGGGTTTTATTTTGTTTTGCTTGTTTTGTTTTTTAGGTCACGAGCATAACGAAAAACATGTGGTATGTGTCTTTCTGTCTGACTTATTTCAACTAGCATGGTACCCACAAGATCCATCCATATTGTCACAAATGGCAAGATTGCATTCTTTTTTATGGCTGAGTAGAATTCCATTGCATGTGAGTGTGTGTGTGTGTGTGTGTGTGTGTGTGTGTGTGTGTATTGCATCTTTTTATCCATTCATCTACTGATAGACACAGGTTGTGTCCATATTTTGGCTATTGCAAATAATGTAGCAGTGAACATGAGGGTGCATATATCTTGTCCAATAAGGGTTTTCATTTCCTTGGGGTAGATACCCAGAAGTGGAATAGCTGGATTATATGGTAGTTCTATTTTTAACTTGTTGAGAAATCTCCATACTGTTTTTCCCAGTGGCTGCACCAATTTACATTCCCACCAACAGTGACAACTGTTGAGTATGGAATATCTTTCAACTTATTTGTATTGTGTTCAATTTCTTTCATCAATATCTTGATAGTTTTCAGGGTACAGGTTTTTACCTTCTTGGCTAAATTTATTCCTAAGTATTTTATTCTTTTTGATGCAAATGTAGATGGAATTGTTTTCTTAATTTCTCTTTCTGATAATTCATTGTTAGCATATAGAAATGAAACAGATTTGTGTATATTAATTTTGTATCCTGAAACTTTACTGAATTCACTTATTCTAACAGTTTTGTGTGTGTGTGTAGAGTCTTTAGGGTTTTCTATATATAGTATCATACCATCTGCAAATAGTGAAAAGTTTTATCTCTTCCTTTCTAATTTGGATGGCTTTATTTTTTTTGTCTTGCTTAATTTCTGTGGCTAGGACTTCTAATAGTATACTGAATAAAAGTGGGGAGAGTGGGCATCGTTTTCTTATCTGATCTTAGAGAAAATACTTTTAGCTTTTCACCATTGAGTATGATATTAGCTATGTGTTATATATGGCCTTTATTAAGTTGAGGTACATTCCTTCTCTATCCACTTTGTTAAGGGTTTTTTTTTTTAAATCAAAAATCGATGTTGATTTTTGGCAAATGCTCTTTTTTCATGCATTGAGATAATTATATGACTTTCGTCTTTTATTTATTAATGTGGTATATCATGTTGATTGATTTGTGGCCATTGAACCATCATTGCATCCCTGGAATGAATCCCACTTAATCCTGGTGTATGATCTTTTTAAAGTACTGTTGAATTAAATTTGCTAATATTTGGTTGAGGATTTTTACATCTATGTTAATCAAGGACATTAACCTGTAATTTTCTTTTCTGTAATATCTGTGTTTAGTTCTGGTGTTGGGTTAATTCTATCCTTGTAAAATTAGGTTAGAAGCAAGATCTCCCATCAGTTTTTGTTTTTGTTTTTGTTTTTGTTTTTTTTGCAAGAGTTTGAGAAGAATAGGTATTAAATCTTTTTTGAATGTTTGGTAGAATTCACCAGTGAAGCCATCTGGTCCTTGACTTTTATTTGTTGGGAGTTTTTGATGACTGATTCAATCTCCTTACTAGTAATCGGTCCATTCAGATTTTCTACATTGTCTCCCTTAATCCATGGTTTTGCTGTCCACAGTTTTAGTTCCTGCAGTCAACCACATTCCAGAAGCAGATGATCCTCCCTCTGATGTCAAAAGGTCAGTAGTAGCTTAATGCTATGTCACGATGCCTGTGTCTTTCACCTCACTTCATCTCATCACATAGGCATTTTGTCTTCTCACATCATTACAAAAAGAAGAGTGAGTACAGTAAATAAGGTATTTTCAGACAGAGATCACATTCACATAACTTTTATAATCGTATGTTGTTATAATTGTCCTATTTTATTATTATTGTTGTTAATCTCTTACTGTGCCTAATTTATCAGTTAAACTTTATCATAGGTTTGTATGTATAGGAAAAAAAATAGTACAGATAGGGTTCGGTACTACCTGTGGTTTTAGGCATCCACTGGGGGTCTTGGAACATATATTCCTGTTGTGCGGGCAGAGGAGCCTGCGAATGACAGAAATAGAGTCAGAGGACTGAACTGGGAGAAGATGTATAGTAAGAGTCAAAATGGAGAGTTCTGGAGGAGGAGGATGTGAGTGGGTATTGACAAGCTTCTTAGTGAACAGGGCTGTCCTTTGGAACTGTTAACTGAGGGGAAAGGAAGTGAGCCAACAAGTAAAGGACTGATTGGCCGAGCTAAGGACCTTCTTCAGGTGTAGATCATGAGAAGGCAGACACACTGTCCAATCTTCATTCTTCCTAACTGTTACCCTTTGTGCTTAGAAGCAGAGAAGGTAGAGCATGGTACCTATGCAAGGATGAGGGTTTGGCGGGGAAGTAGGCAAGAGGCGCTGGGTGAAGAAGAACTGAGTGAAAGAGAGAAGAGCTCAGGTGACCAACCATAGAGTTGAGACCAGTAGAGAGGAAGTGAGACTTGGAGGCACTGATAGACTGGGGAGAGAAAGGCAGCAGTTGATTAGATTATGCAAGGTAGCACACAGTGCCTAAATATGGGTGCTAAATAGCTATTAACAGTAACTTTAATTTTCTCATTTCAACCAAGGTAACAGCATTTCACAAGTTCTCCATCAACCCCATGTTGATGAAAGTGAAACATGTAAGCTGAGTGAAGGTGTTGTGGGTCAAGAATTGTGGCTAAACGGAAATTTAGTGGGATAGGAAAATGCATGAGTCCACAGGATTATTGATGGCTCATAAAACCTTTCTTGACCTTATCCAAAGTCACACTGATAATCAGCGGTGGAGCAGGGGCTAGAACCAGGGCAACATTGATGTCAGTCACTGTGACTCCCATATGTAATCCATTACCAAAACCTGATGACTCTCACTTCTCAGTGCACCTTGTCACCCATCTTGTCTTTTCCTTTCTACCACCTCTACCTTACCTCACAACCTCATCATCTTGTGCTAGACTTGAGTGGGAAATGTCTAGGTGCTGTCCACAGCTCAGTCCCCTCTGTCCCTGATTTTGTTTCATAAGCCATAGAATCAAGGAGTTTCCAGACAATAATATGGGACTTCCAATGGGTCAGAATGTCTCTATAGACTCTATACCTTTCCCCTGTTGAAAATGCTTTGTGACTCCCCATTTTCTACAAGGCCTTTGCTATCTGACCCTCCTCACTTTATTCTCCTACAAATTGTTCTTTATGACTGGACTGGCCAAGTGGTTCCTTACCAGCTTGAAATCGCTCTCATTGCCTTCTTGCACACCAGAATTCTCTACTTGTCTCCAGCTCTACTTATTCTACACATTTTCAAGTCCCAACTTATGTTCTGTGTCCTTCGTGAATTCTTCTTGTGTGATTTCAGCCTTCCACTGGCTTTGTTTCTTCTGATGTCCTTTGGCTTCTATTAACTGTACTGTTCATGAGGCATATTTCAAAGATTTGTCTTATCATTATTATTATTATTTTGCATTTCTTTTACATTCTGCCAGATTGAAAAATTCTTGGGGAAGCAGCTTGGTGTGGTGGATGGTTCTGGAGAGAGAGTGAGATAACCTGTGTTATAAATCTAGTTTTGTTAAGTTGGTAAGTTGGTAACTGTGATTTTGAGGTAACCATAGAGCATTTATTGTTGTTTCTGTGTATTGTAGGACTTAAACTCATCTCTCCTGCCTTCATCACAAGCTTTCTGAGATCAGATGAGGTAGTGCGTGGGAATGTGCTGCTCTGGTAAAGTCCCTTCACTTGTTAGGACTGAATAAGTGACTGGAACTTCATTCAGAAATTCCCCTTTTGGTAATTATCAAGTAAGTGAGAGCCGGGGGTGGGAGGCCATTATTTTTGATGTGGCTCATAACACAATAGTTGGCCAAGTGAAGTTAAGCCCAGAATACATCCATAAGGATGGTCTGTTTTAAAGTTTTAAAAGAAAATGGACTCAGATGTGTTTATTACTAACTTTCTTTCACGTGTTTGCCTGGTACCAGCTGCTACAAACAAAGTAACCCCCACTTACATATCTTACATAAAGAAAGGAAGCTTCATGTTTTCATGAAAATGAACCAAACGTTTTTCATCGAACCTCCTTCAGGACTCTCCTACGAGAAAGTCCCCTCATTGCATGGGGCAAGACATGGTGCTAAATCCTCTCGTTTTTGTACTGTTTGAATTTGTATCTTAATTTCTTTTGAAGCCCAGACTCGATGGGTGGAGGCAAAAGAAAGGTGGGCTCCATCCACAGCAGCGACATCAGATACAGCCGGCTGGCCGGCCTTGCCAGCCTCGCTCAGCCTGCTGTAGGCAGTGTTCCACAGCAGGGGAGGTGGCTGTCCAGCTCCTGGCATGACATCATCAGCTGTGCAGCTGTGAGCCTGGCACATCATCGCGTGAGCTTGGTGGTAGACCGCCAGCCACTGAATTAGAACAGCTGCTGATTGGGATGGAGAGCCCAGCAGATGGGTCAGTTAAGCCTGCTGCTTGTGGTCATAGTGTCATTTTTATCACTGTCTTGTTGATGCAGATTTAAGTACTCAAGTGATTCCTTCCTTCCTTCCTTCCTTCCTGACCCCTGGCCTTGAAGATGACAACCACATTTTGTAAGACCTCAACACTTTTCTTTTTACAGTCACTTTCCCCAGGCCCGTGCTTTCTTTCCACTCTTCTCCAAAAAGGGAGGGAACCATTGACGTCATCAGTTCTGCGACTGATTATGCCATGATTAGAATCCAGGAAACTTAGGAAGCTGATTTTTCTTGCTGTCCTTCTTCTATGATGCCAGAACTTGGAGCCTTCGGGATCTTAGAGGGAACTTCAAAGCTGATGTAACTAATAACACTGTGAGTTGGCTGGTGAGGGAAATGGATACCAGACAAGTCAACATGAGGATGATAGAGTATGGGGCCTCCTGAAGCGTGGTGCCAGAGTCACCAGGATGTCCATTCCTGGCCACCATATATCAAGGACTCCTGAAATTTGACCAGCAAAGGATCATTCTTTTAACCTAAACCTGTTCTTTTATCAAAGAGCAAGGGCACCTGGTGGGGGGTGACCAGTTCATCTGCTTTCAGGCATGTCTACCTAAATGTGCATGAGTTTATCCGATCACTTCCTGAGATTGGATTTTGTTGGAAGGATGAAAGAGGGAAAACGATAGCATGAGACATCTGAGTCGTGTGAGGAATGAGGAGAAGGGACATCGATAAGAGAGGGTAAAGAGAAGGAGGCTAAGTTCATATACATTGCTAGGCTTGGCACTGTGAATGAACAGAATGATGGAAAATCAGGACATTTTGATGGAAAATGATCATCAGAATACTGGTCTCCTGGAGAGAGACAGGAAGCCATCCAGCCAACACAGCAGTATATTGATTGGGTTCCAGGGATCCTTTCTTACACGATTTTCTTCTGAGGGTAAAACACAGCCTGATACTTTTCAATATATTTTCCTTTTCCCTACTATCCCTGCACTGCCCAACAAAGCATTCCCTAGATCATTGCTGGACACTTAGCCTCCTTCCTCAGCTCTCCTGATGCCACATGAAAGTCAAGCAAGACTTTTCCAGAAAGTCATGCTATGCAGGTTAATTAGTGGAAAATACAATGTTGCAGCTCTTTTTAAAATAGCAGGTACAAACTGTTCTAGAGCCCTTAGGGTGTAAATATCATGTCTCCATTGTTTCCTCAAATTAAATTAAAACTAGCCTGTGGAAAAAAAAGATCAACTTAAAATTGCATTATTTCAGTCTTGGTTAAAACTAGAAGACATAGAAATAAAGTTGTAAGAATAAGAAATAAGGTTGTGATGGCTTTGATGGGGTCAAAACTTGAAATGGAATGAACTTTATTGATAAAACTGGTTCAAGAATTCAAAGTGCAGGGCTAAGCAATTCCATTTCTCAGCAAGATAAGAAAGATTGAATCAAGCAATGCTTATATTTGGTGGTTCTTAAAATACAATGGACCAATGACCCTCAGTCAAGGGAAGAAATCTTGTCTTTTAGTTTAAATTTTCACATGCTCTGACTCTTGTAGATATAAAGATGATTCTTCCTAAATTTTGATGAATGAAGGGCATAGACTCCTTTAGGTGAGATCTGGCTTTTCCTTCAGAGATTATTTATTTTTGGATCATTATTATCCAAGGTTGAAACCTAAAATCATCAGCCTGCATAAACTTCAAAGTTGAAAGATAATTGTTAAAGGAAACTTGGTTTGTTCCTTTAAACTTATAAACTCTGTCATAGGAAATTTCACTTAATCACTAGTAACTAAACTTCTCTGGTTTTACCAGCCACAATAATATAAACTACGTAAGTTCTCTTGCTGGTCAGAAAAACATTTCAGGGGCTCCTGGGTGTCTCAGTTGGTTGGGCGTCCAACTTTGGCTCAGGTCATGATCTCACGGTTGGTGAGTTCGAGCCCCACATCGGGCTCTGTGCTGACAGCTCAGAGCCTGGAGCCTGCCTTGGATGTTGTGTCTCCCTATCTCTCTGTTCCTACTCCACTTGCACTCTGTCTTCCTCTGTCTCAAAAATAAATAAAGATTTTAAAAAAAAAGGAAAACATTTCAGAATCGACCTCCTTGAATCCAGAATTTCCTCCTTGAGAGGCAACTGTATAAGTAAAATAATATCTTGTTTATGTCCACAATCATAAATGCTCATTATTTCACAGGTAGCCTGTCACCCCAAGACAGGTGGGAAGTCTAGACTTTCTTGGGGGTACTCCTCTCTCCTGGATGATAGGAGGATATAGGAGAGTTTACATGGTTTAAGATGAGGACTGTCAAACTTTGCTCTTAAGCTTACATGAAAGTACTCTATTTATAGGATGCATTCTACCAATCAGAACCCAAGACACTGATACCTGGTTTTATGACTGCCATCGAGCAGACGTGGGTGACTAAGGAGATGCATATACTTCCTGTTAAATCAGACACAACAGCCTCACTGAAACCCAGTGAGTTTAATATTTGCGGATAGGTCTATTGTCTGTCTACATCCAACTGGAACTCTGATTGATTTTACTCAGAATACAGCAGGAAGTCAAGGTTACATGATGAATATAGGGCATTTGCTATAATCAGCTAACATCTTTAGGACTACCATGTTCTAGACCTTTTAGCATAAATATAGCCTAGTAAATAGTGTGTATGTGTGCTGGTGTGGAATGAATTCCTTCGAGGACTCCTGTGGTCCTCGGGACTCAATGTCATTTATACGGTGCGGTGTGCATCCTGAATTCTTGACCAATACCCATCAGGCTTACTAAACCCAAAAGTGATCATTGCTAGAAGCTGATATCTTAATTTCCCTGATGAATCCAGTTCAGCAAAACATATCAAGATAGCCTTTGCTTACCCTGAGCTGCTGAAGATACACTAAATTGGAGAAGTATGCATTTGACAAACATTGAAGTTGAGTTTTTGACTCACCACCCTCACCTGAGGCTTCTTATTGAAACATGTCAAGGTCAGTGACCTGAACCAACCAGCCCACCAAATTCTGTTAACATTTTTTGGATCCCATGGTCTAGGACTAGGGGTTTGTGCTCTATCTTTTCACACAAAGTGCTTCCCTATTTGAAGAAACCTCGTAAATCATCCCCCCTTTAATGAAATGCTATTGATTTATTCATTTATTCATTCAGTTCTTTATTTATAAAAGAAATAATGCCTACACTATTCTTGGCTGTTAGTACAGAGTTGGTTGACATATATTTTTTAAGCTCTAGGGATACAGGATGAGAAAAATAGACATGTTTTCAGTCTCACAGAACTCACAGTCTAGTAGGAAGGACAGACATTAAGTACATAATGGCAGCTAATTAAATGCATGATTACTGGTAGGTAAAATGCCCTAAGGAAGAACCGGAGTGCTCTGGGATCATCTAGCAGGGAGACTGGAGTCAGGGAAAGTTTCCTTGAGGAAGTTTAACCTGAAATAGGATGGAACCCTCTGTATATCAGTATGTAGCCTGGATGCTGGTTTTACTGGGTGTAAAAGCAGACGTGCCTGGAACCCTGACTCTTGTTACTATGCCCTCGTGGCCTCATAGTCGGCCATAACACTGTTTCGCTTGGCATTTCGGGAGCCAGTCATTCCAAGGGACATACGTGAAACTATGAGGCTAGAAGGAAATCTTACAGGCTTTCTTCAACTTTGAATCATGACCATTATGGATTTTTTTTATCCCCAAGTATCCTAAGTTTCCGAACAGGTCAATGAATTAATGAGGAATCTTCCTTTCTACCCTAAGGCAATTCAGGTTTCTGCTCCTATAGCCGTCTGAGGGGGGACATGAAACAAGAATGGGTTTTATTAACAACAGCTTCTGCTCAACAGCTCCCTCTGTGAACACAGTCCACACATCCTTCCTGTGCCAGCCAGGGATCCTTGGGGTCTCCTCCATCTACTTCTGAGTGCCTACCAGGGCTCTTTTCTGATGATCTTGGAGTGATCCCCTCGCTTTGCTTGCTGGGTGGTCTCTTAACTGTTAGAAGGTGGAGGAAGGTCAGTAATGTATCTCCCAGACTGAGAGGGCACTTTAATACTGAAAAACAAAACAAGCTACTCCATGCCATGTACATGGTTTTATTCAGGTTAACTTATTGACAGAGATGGGCAGACAGACGATCCAGACTGTACTACACAGCTATTCTCTGCCCAGTCTGGACCTTAATCCCCAGCTTTTATGGAGTGAGGGGCATGGTTGGTGGGGCCACAGGATAGTTATCTAAAGTGGCACCATCTATATGCTAGAGGGGAGAACACGATGGTGGACCAGAGATGGAGTCAGTGTTGCCAGCACTCCTACATTTAACCGTGTTGATGCTTTTGCTAGGTATAGTGCTAGGTGGTGCCTCAATATTTTGATGTCAACTTGGGTCTATGTTTTCCTGTTTTGTTGAAATACAGCAACCATGTGCTTTGGGCTCCTGACAGCACCCATGCTTGTAGTATTCATTCCTTTGAGTCAGGTTCCAGTGTACCCCAATCAACCCGCCACGCCTCCAGAAATCGGATGACTCTCCTGGAAGAGAAAGAACAAAGAAGGAGAGTAAATGATGCCACCTGGTGCTGCCCACGGTGGGTCCCTTTCCCACCATTGTGCTCCTAACGTGTACTTCATGAGTGGCAACGTGAATTCTTTAGTTTGGAGAAAGGGGATCAACCCAAGTGAGGGAACATCATGTCTCTGAATTCAACGCAGACAATTTGGAGGAGGAGGGGCCCAGTCTATTACACCCAAGTTTAAAATTTCCAAAGCTCTGTGTGGGAGCTGCTGTTATAAATCCTGCTATCTGTTAATGGGATTTGAGCCTGAAACGCCCACATGCTGCTTTGAAATTTTCCTCCATCTGTTCATTTCTGCAAAGCTTATTTATTTATTTAGGACAAGAGAAGTGGCCTACTAATGCCGCCAGCAGAACAATTGGGATTGTAGATCTGAGGAGAAAATAAGCTGTTTGCTGAGGGCTTTTTTGACATGTATCTTCTTACGCCCACTCCTCTGGTGTCTTTGGGCGAGAAGGTTCTGGTAGAAGTGGAGTAGATGAGTGGTAGACATCACCGTTGGTGCCTTGTCTGTCCTCAACGTGGCAATTCCTGGAGATTAGCTGTGTGGTGTCAACATGGTCACTGGGAAGTGTGGTAAATGGGTTTTAGATCACAACACTGCGTGGATTGAGAAGTTATGGGCGAGAGCTGTCCAAGCGGCCTTGGAAAAGAAGATCAAAGAAATACCTGAGAGTCTCATTTATGAATTGACCCAACTTAGACCTGGTGCGGGAAGGACTTTGTTTTTTAATTTGCCTTTGGGAAATTTCACCATCAGTGTTGGCTTTTCTTTTAAATTCAACTCCTGGAGTTTTTCTCTCCTCTCTTTTTTAGTTATGACTGCACCTAGGGGGCTTCCCTTCCCTTTCATGCCAGGTGGGATTTTGGCCCTGATTTCCACTCACAGCCTTTTTGGCCCACCTCTCAAGCTATTGCAGACAAAATGAGGCCAAAACTTCCATGATCTTGGCCCTTTCTCTCAGTTGTCTGCTCCTCTTGGCTGTGACACTTCTATAGACCCAGTGTTCTTTTCAGAAACAAGTGGATAACTAAGTCTTGTACCTATTTCATAATTATAACAATCTTCTTGGATGTGTTTTTCCTTTAGCAGATGTTTACTGAGTGCCCAATATGAACCAGGCACCTTGGGGATACAGAAGCAAAAATATGGACAAGGTTTTTGCTCCCAAAGAGCTATGGTTGGATAGGAGAAACCTATATTAAACAAGGAAATAGACAAACACACATAATTTACTATTGTGGACAGTATTGTTAAAAAAAGTGAAGAGAAGGATTAAGAGTAGGGGGCCTGGTTGAAAGGGGTGGACTTCCCTGAAGAGGTGACTTTCTCTCATGGAAGGACTTCATTTCTCCGTTCGTGTTACATTGGGACTGCACTTCCATTCAGGACAGGATTGAGGATTAAAACAGGCCTCGTCTCTATTAAAACCCAGTTTGGGCGGGTATTGCTTTCCATCCACATCACCTTTGGTGCTTGATTGCTGAGATCAGGATACTACAAAACATCCAGAGGAAATTTTTTTTTAACATCGTGTTTTCAGTGTCCGAGCAACTCATTCGGAAAGCGTCAGATTCACAGTTTTACGTGTCAGCCTTTGTGCGGAGGTAACAAGGTCCTGGGGGAGGCAGTAGGGTAGGTAGAAAGATGGGAGGAAGACATTGCTGGCAGTTAAGGGCCCAAGCAGCCAGCAGAGAATCTTCCTCCTCCATTTCTTCAGGAAATCCCAGCGGCCCCGTGGGGAGGTTGGGGAGGAGGACTGATGTAGAGGAGAACGTGTGGTAGTAACCGGCTGGCAGGTCTCCCATGGAAAGCTTTGAGATCCACTCCTCAGAAACCCCGGGCTTAGATGAGCATTTCCCCAAGACTCTGCAAAGAGGGACAAGTGTCCATTAGGAGATAAAGTGCTGCCATATTGACCACTTGTATTTCCCTCAAGTTCCCAGGCGATGCTGATGCTGGTGATCCTGCGAGCCACCCCCATCTCTCTCCTTGTTTCTCTCCCTGGTCCCTGTCTGCTTCCCTCAAATTTCTCATTTCTCATATGAACACTTATTTTCACCCACACTTCTTATCACTGTTTCCTCTTTTCTGTAATTCTCCCTGGTCCCAGCCTTCAGCTCAGCTCAGACTTTGGTCCTTGCTGAAATCAGTGAAACACAAGGTCAATATTGTCCTCGCTTTCCCCTAACACAGATATGCCATCTGGGACTTGGGAGAGCAAATAGGGCTACCCCCTATCTAGAAAAGGTATCCTTTTTTCTGGGATCATTCACGGTCCACATCAGGATTGTGTCAGCCTTACAGTTTTTCCATTGCTTAAGGTGTTTTCCTTTTCATTAATAGTTTTGACTTAGACTGGTTATGAAACAGAACTGGGTACTATCTACATGGGCACACATTTCTAATGGAGTCCCATTACAGATACCTATACTTTGGTACACCTCTTTTGGATTTGTTTGACAAATAATCTGGGAAACTCAAGAAAGGATATAGAAACAATGATCTATGCATTTAGTTTGGATTGTGTAGCTGGATTACAGTATAAACGGTGGCACAGAATGGTGTGGTCTGCAATGCAAGTCACATGTGTGATTCAAAAATTTCTAGTAATGACATTTACAGAAGTACAGGGGCACCTGGGTAGCTCAGTTGGTTAAGCATCTGACTTCGGCTCAGGTCATGATCCCACGGTTTGTGGGTTCAAGCCCCACATTGGGCTCTGTGCTGGCAGCTTGGAGCCTTGAGCCTGCTTCGGATTCTGTGTCTCCCTCTCTCTCTCTCTCCCTCTCTCTCTGCTCCTCCGCTCATGCTCTCTCTCCCTGTCTCTCAAAAATGAGTAAACATTAAAAAAAAAATTAAAAAAAAGAAGTACAAAGAAGTGTGTACAATTAGTCTTGAAGGTATATTAAATTTACATCTAAAATATTATCATTTCTACCTGTAATCAATATAAAAATTATTGAGATATTTACTTTTTTCCCCCTATACTAAATCTTTGAAATCCAGTGTGCATTTCATACTTACCACATATTTCATTCTGGACCAACCCCATTTCAAGCACCCCATCACCGCATGTGGTTAGTGGCTTCTGACTTTGCACAGAGTATTGTTCTCGATTTCTTCTTTGGCTTCCCGGATTTAAATAATGTCATTTTAAAATTAAAAGTCTTTCAATGCTGTTTAGCCCAAATCCCCCCCCCCCTTTTTTTTTCTTTTTTTTACAGACAAGAGATTGAGTCTGGGAGAGATAAGGTGAGTTGCCAGAGGGTGTACAGTGAGCTAGAGACCAAGTGGGCTCTGAGCCCATGTCTCCTGCTCCCCCCGCTGGGGCTCTTTCCAGACTACGCTCCATCCCTGGGGTGCGGTGACTCATGAAACTCGTCTAGACGAGGAATAGGCCAAACTTTGCAAATGCTGCATTCTGTGCTCTGCCTCTGCCTTGAGATTAAATCAGTCTCACATCCTTTTGTTGACTGCCTCCTACATGCTAGGCACTGAGAATGCAGATACACGTGTGGACAAATTCAGTGTGAGGGGGACAGACAGCTGGGTCACGAGCTGCAGCATTATGAAACAGCGTGTTAAATGGTTCGCCGTTAAGGGATGACCATCAAGGAGAGGACTGGTGAAGACACGTTCTGTAAAATGGCATGAGTGCAGAGGAGAGTCTGACAGAAGGGACAAGTGCCACTGACATCTAGGCTGGAATTGAGACCTTTGTTCATTCGTGCAGGTTGTGCTATTGTGTCCTGCTGTATGAGGCAGCGGGAACTAGGGTAACAATCCAGACGCACAGTTTGCATATCTAGTGGGAGAGACATGCCAACATCACTGTGTTAAAATGAATAAATAAATTACAAAATGCAAAAAGAGGACGAGAAACAACACGGTGATCCAGAGAATGGTGGAGGGGTAAAGCTTTCTGTCGTTGGGACAGAGAATACCCCTGAGAATAAAGATTAGTGTTTTAACCATAAGAGGAATACTCCAGATTATGTAATGGCTCAGAGACTTTTTTTTTTTATTCATTCACATAAAATCCAAATGATTTAATCGGCAGGTGACTCTTCCCTGCAGTGATTCAGGGACCCTGGCCCCTTCCATCTTGTGGCTCCTCAGTTTTCAACACAGCTGTCAGAGGTCACCGTGCTCCTCTGCAGTGTGGTTTCCTCAGAGGGGGTGGTAAGCCCGTAAATGATGGCTGCTTTTTGTGCCCTCCATCATCTGACACATCTAACTGCAAGGGAGGCTGGGAGGTAAAGTCTCCCTCTGCCCCCCAGAGGAAGGTGAAGCAGCTTGCTGAACCTCTAGCAAGTTTCCACCATGGATTCAAAGGAATAGAAGAACTTATAGCTGCAAAGAATTGTGGGAAGAACATTCTTGACAGAAGAAAAGACACGTGCAAAGACTCTGAGGCGAGAAAGAGCTCGGCATGTTTGAGGAGCTGAAATAAGAATGGAGTGGCTGAAGCATGGGGAGCAGGGAGAGAGTGGTGTGAGAGAGTGGTGAAGAAATGGGCAGAGGTCCAATTAGGAGAGGATGTCAGGTTTAAAACTTTTTATTGTGATGAAATATTCATGATGTCAAATTTATCATTTTAACCATTTTTAAGTATACAGTTTGGTGGCATGAAGTACACTCACATTGTTGTGCAGCCATCACCACCATCTATCTCTGGAACTTTCTCATCTTCCCACACCGAGACTCTATCCATTAAGCACTAGCTCCCCATTCCTCCTCCCAAGTTCTGGTAACCACTGGTTTACCTTCTTTATTTATGAATGTGACTACTTTAGGAAACTTGCATAAGAGGAATCATGCGGTATTTGTCCTTTTGTGTCTGGCTTGTTACACTCAGCATGATGTCTTCAGGGTTAATCTGTGTTGTACTGTGTATCAGGATTTCATTCCTTTTTACAAATGAGTAATATTCCATTACGTGCATATACCACATTTTGTTTATCCATTTCTCATCTGTCAACGGATATTTGAGTTGTTTCCACCTTTTTGTTCGATGCTGCTTTGAACAGTGGTGTTACCAATATGTGTCTGCATCCCTGCTTTCAATTATTGTGGGTGTATATTATGAATAATTGGTGGGTCATATTGTAATCCCATGTTTAATTTTTTGAGGAACCACCATACTGTTTTCCATAATGGCTGTACCATTTGATATTCTCACCAGCAATGTACAAACGGTCCAATTTCTCGCCAACATTTACAATGTGTTTTTTTTTTTAAATAATAGTAACCATAGTAATGGGTGTGGAGTGGTATCGTACCATGGTTCTGATTTGCATTTCTCTAATGATTAGTGACATTGAGTATCTTTTCACATGCTTATTGACCATTTGTGTATATTCTCTGGAGAAATGTCTATTTATCTCCCTGGCTAATTTCTTTTTCTTTTTTAATGTTTATTTGTTTTTGAGAGATGGAGAGAGACTGAGCATGAGCAGGGCAGGGGCAAAGGGGGAGGGAGACACAGAATCTGAAGCAGGCTCCAGGCTCTGAGCCGTCAGCACAGAGCCCGACGCAGGGCTCGAACTCACGAACCGTGAGATCATGACCTGAGCCGGAGTCAGATGCTTAACCCACTGAGCCACCCAGGCGCCCCCTCCCCCCTTGCTGATTTTTGAACTGGGTTGTTTTGTTATTGTTGAGGATTTGAGGATTTTATTCTAAGTGCAGTAGGAAGGCATTGTGGGTATCAAGCAAGGAGTGACATTTTAGGAAGAACCTACGCCTTACTCGGGGCGATCGTGTGACATTCTTCAGCAGCATTGGCTCCTGGGTCCAGAAGTGGTGTGGGTGGATGCTGATGACATCATTAACCGCAAAAGTCCCTGTTCACTATGAGCTAAAAATGTAGTGTGACTAGAGCAGAAGGCCTGGGTTCTGTCTTTCCTCCCACAAACTTCGGCAGTGGCCTATATTTTCATGCCGCTCCCGTGGTGTCCCATATTTCCCATATGCTGAGGCTGGAATGGGGTGGGGGTGGGTCTGAGACAGCTCTGAGCCTGTGAAAGGCGATTTAATTTCCAGGGCCCCTTTGGTCCCTGTGATTCTTAAAGGACCCGACAAGGGCAGGCCAACTAGTACAGGCAGTAAGAAGTGGTTGCTGTGATATGGCAGAAATGCCGGTTCCTTGGGAAGCTGGTGACACTGTGAATTCATTGCACACCAGCCCGACAGGAACAGCTGGGTAGGGGTAAGAGATCAGTGAGGGGGAAGCAATAGGGTTTCTGCTCTCCTGAGAGCCAGTTCCCCTCACCTCCCGATGCAACTGCACTTTTATACAGCCTGATACATGCAAGTCAGAACGCGACATTAGACTTAACATGGCACTTGACAATTTTACATGCTTTTTACACGTTTTGTTCTTCTCATATGCTCCTGTTTACCCACTAAGGCAGCGGTTCTCAAACTTCAGTGCGTCAGAAGCACCTGGAGGGCCTGGTAAAATCTAGAGGGCCCGGCCCAATCCCCCAAAACTTCCGAGGCAGCGGGACCGAAGCGGGTGCAAGAATTCACATTTCCAGCAAGTTCCCAGGAGACGCGGCTCCCGCTGCTCATCTGGGCCTGTTCTTTGAGAGTCTCTGCACGAAGACACTAAGCGCAGCTCTTCAGGGTCATGGAGCAAGCTGATACAGAGTTCTTAAAATAGCATTAATTGTAGCTGCTGCTCGCTGTGGCCTGGGAATAGACTGCCTACCCCCTTTTGCAAGCTTTTTGTCTACAGACTATGGTATGGCAGGGTGTGCGTGTGAACCCAGACATGTGAGCCCATGACCTCTGGGGATTCGTTAAAGGCCACTGCTGTTTTGTGCAGAAGCAGCAGCTGAAAAGTCCCTGGTCCTGATGTGGCTGGGAGACAAATCATTCTTTCTATTGTTTTGTGTGATCACAAAGAAAAAGAATATTGTCTCTGTTACTCAGGAGCACATGGCAATTCAATAACGCCCATAAACACCTTGATTTCCTGCATACAACTCATTAAAAGTATTAATTGAATGTCTATTTTATGTTCACTTTGTTTTATGTGCTGGAGATACAGCAGTGAACAAAACAAAGTCCCTGATGACGTGGGACCTTTTTTTCTAGTGGCAGGGATAAGAAATAAACAAAAAGAAAGTTAAATATGGTGTATGTCCAATGGCAATAGAGGCTATGAAGGAAAGAAGTAGACTGGAGATAGGGTGTAGTGGGAGTGAGAGAACTTGCCATTTGTGTGTGTGTGTGTGTGTGTGCACACTATGGTCAGGGAGACATCTCTGAGAAGGTGGCATTTGGGCATAGATTTGAAGGAAGTAAGGGAGTGAGCCATGTGGAAATCTGGAGGAAGAAGGAACGGCATGTGCAAAGGCCCTGAGGTAGAGCACCCATGGTATTTCAAAGAAGAGCTAAGAAGCCAGTGTGGCCGGTGTGAAGAGAGAGAAATTCAGAGGTAACCAGGGTCAGATCGTGTAGGACCGTGTAAGCCGTCATAAAGATTGTGGTGAGGGGCGTGTCATTGGAGGGTTTTGAGCAGACGAGGGGCACAGTAGGATCTATACATTAAAAGGCTCTTCATGTCTGCTGAATGGAGCGTGCTCAGTAGTGGAGTGGCGGGGGAAGCAGGAAGGCCAGTCAGGGTGCAGTTTCAGTAACTAAGGCAAGGGCGATGGTCAAGTGCATCCGAATGCAGAGGTGAAGGTGGCGACGAATAGTGGTGTTCTGACGGAAGAGCCAACAGGATTTACTCATTTAGATGTGAGGCGGGAGAGACAGGACCACGCCTGACCGCAGGTGTTTTGGCTGGAGCCACACGGTTGCGTTCACTGTGACGGGACATCTGCAGAAGCAGCAGGCCTGTGGTTTAGCGGTGTGCCCAGGAGAAAGAGGAAACGGCAGAAGAAAAGGAAAACAAGATGGAATACGAAAGAAAACCACCCAAATCCTACGACCTGAGCAGAGCTGCTATTTTTATTTTTTCATGATTTTTTTTTTCCATTTCACAGTCCATATCCATGTCTAGTTTACAAATAGGAATAGCTAACATTATCGGGTGGTTAATATAGGACAGGCACCGTAAGAGGCATTTCTGTGGCATTATCTCATTGAATCCCCACAACACCCCGGAATCAAGGTAACAGACACCTGACAACTTGAGCAACACCCTGCTTACTAGTAAGCCAGGGAACTGGACTTTCACGCAGACTCCAACCCCCCCTGGTATATTACAATAAAATATTGTATATAATACGTCTTGCATCCTGTCTCTTGTACCGAGGGAATGCTTCACCTTCTGCGATATTCCTGTGTACTTTCAGGGATTGCTTTCCCTGGAATGTCGGAAATAATTAAGCTAAAGATCACCAGGGAAAAATGTGTAGCTCACAGTGAGATTTGCTGACGATGAGGCCGGGGGGGTTGCTCCGGGGGGGGGTCCAAGGAGGACCTCATCACACAAATGAAGTGGGGAGGTTATAATAAGACTTGGGGAAATGGTAGGATTCAGCTAAAATTCAAGCAACACGGGGTTTTGATGGGCTCAAAGCAAAGTAGGACTGTGGGTAAAGAAATTCACATCAGCCTGGGCTGAGGTGCAGACTCAGGCCTGTTTCCTCAGAAACTACAGGGTTAAGAGAACCGTAGAATGTTGTTGTATCCAAAAACCCCCATCGGAAGCTTGAGGGGAGCTCGAGGCTGTCTTCGGTGCGCTCATGGGGGAGTCCCCCTCCCCTAATGCCAGTCCTGCCACAGTGAGGGTCTCCCAGGATGCACACATGGGGGGAGCAGGTTTCTAGGGAACACACATGTTTTTCTTGCAGTTAAATAGCATCACGTTGGGAAGGTTCACCTGCTGTAGAATTGATGAGCCCAGCATGGGGATCCGGTGCCTTTCATCACTGAAGGCAGGCTTCCGAGTAGTGGTTTGGAGAGCTTGAGCAGTGGTGTTTTCGACCCAAGCAGGGAGCGGGGGAGGTCTCCAGATGGGGCACATGCTTTAAGTAACTGAGGGGCTCCAGCCAGAGCTACGGGGCCGACCTAATAACCAAGGGGAGGAATCCCGTCCTCCTGCGCTCCGTAGTCCTGTGGCTCATTTACTGAGTACGCTTCTTACTGAGGCTTTCCTCCTGCCAGACCCTGTGGAAGCCCCCCGGGGAGACAGGGGATTCAAATACAGACTTGCCCTCCAGACACATCACGGAATGGGGCAGACAGGTAAGAAAACACGCAATTTAAATAAAATGCACAATGGAAGCAACCAGAAAACACCTTCAGCAGCATTATGTTGAGGAACCACCGGACATCAGAGAAGGAAGGGGACTTAGCCCAGATTGAAAGGTTGGTACACTGGGGCGCCTGGGTGGCTCGGTCGGTTAAACGTCCGACTCTTGGTTTCGGCTCAGGTCATGAGCTTGCGGTTCGTGGGTTTGAGCCCCACATTGGGCTCTGTGCTGATGGCGCAGAACCTGCTTGGGATTCTCTCCCTCTCTGATGCTCCCCTGCTTGTGCCATGTCTCACTCAAATAAGTACACTTGCAAAAAAAAAAAAAGGTTGGTAACAGTCACAAGATGGGGTTTGGATGGAGGCTTTAGGGACACAAGGGAGTGAGGGGCAGAGCAAATGGAGTGGCTCAGGTGGGTTGTGTGGCCAGAAAACAGGCTGGATAACTGAGCAGGGGCTGCCTGAGAAAGACTGGGGCAGCCAGCAGCACTCATCACACTGTCGTCCTTGAAGACAGGGCCGTCTCTGATTCCTCCTTAACATCCACTGCACCTCGCTCGACACCTGACTGAGGTGAGGGAAGAGGTGTCCTTTGTCCTTTAGGAAGGTAATTCTGGATGCACATGGATGAGGTACGAGAGGCAGGGTGGACAGCCGGGTGAAGGCTAGGGAGAGCCTGCATCAGGGACGGGGCAGAAATGAGCGCGTCAGAAAGCACAGGTGAGGGGGGGAGAGGGGCCGCTGGGAACCTTGTGAGGTAGGAGCCAAAGAGTGGGGTAGGAGCCCCAAACCGTAAGAGGGCAGCACATGCTGCGTCCCCGGGGAGCCACAAGGAGACGCTCCAGTCTGCCCAGGTCAAGGCCGGTTCAGGGAGATAGAGCCCATTTTAGGGGTGTTTTCTGTTTTGTGGGGCTTGTCCCTGTGACTTGGTAGGAGAGCTCATTTCACGTTGCCACTTTGGCTGTAAGTGGGGATGCCCATCTGGGGTGTGACGGATGCTCTCCTGGGGCCTCCCGGGGCCATGAAGGGGGGCCAAGTGGTATATAATTAATAACTGTTAATGGCTCTGTTATAACGTACCCTCAATAGTAAACCGTCCCATTTATCTTCACTGCGTGAATAAAACACCATTTAATGAGATACTAGGAGAATTTATTGAAAGAAATGCCCACCATGTAGTGTGAGGAGGAAGAACAAAAGACCTGGGTGCGTTTTTGTTTGTTTGTTTGTTTGTTTTAGGTGCCTGACATCACTCACTCAACAAATAATTATCGAGCACCTACTGTGAGCCAGGCACCGTGCTAGGCATGGATAGAGCAGTAAAGGAGGGAAACAGGACTCCCTCTGACGGAGTAGACACTGGGTACAGGAGGCAGGCCACCAATAAGTCACAAACAAGCCAGGTAATCCGTGAAGAGCACGGATTAACAGGGCAACGTGATGTAGCATGTCACCCGGGGTGGCCGGGACAGGCCTTTCTGATAAGGTGATGCTGTGCCCAGAACAGTGAGCCGTGGTCCACTGGCAAAGAACCAGTGGAAGAGGAGAGCCTGGGAGGATAGGGGTTTGTGCTGGAGCAGGGCAGAAAGCGGGGACATCGGACAGGAGGCAGGCTCGGATCGCAGAGCCCTCCACACGCTCGTGAATGTTAGCTTTATTCTTGCAGCGCCTGGGGGCCACCGAAGGGGGAAAGCAGAAGAGAGAGCTGGTTTGCACTGTTAGAACATTGCTGTCTCACTGAGGGGAGAATGCACTTAAGGAAGGTGGGAATCAGAACAGGGGGCTCAGTGGGGAGGAAGAGGCCGTTGTTCAGAGCAGACGGGTTGGTGGCTTGCATTAGGCTGGTAGTCACGATGCCGGGGGGAATGGATGAGGCTGGGACATGTTCTCGAGGCAGAGTTGACCGGGCTTGTTGCTGAATTTAGTGTGCAGTTTGGGGTAAAGAGGGGCCCGGGAATAACCCCCCCACCCCACCCTGAGGTTGAGCTTAAGTAGGTTTGAGTGGAGGGTATGGCATTTCCTACAACGGGACATCTGGGTAAGGCTCAGATACTCATTGTGCCATGTAGAACGACTGAAGTCTGAGAGGCCCCTGGGCTGTCCAGGTGGAGACATCCAAGGGGCAAAGCTGGGCTGTGAGCCTGTTGCCCAGAAGCGAGGTGTGGGGTAGGAATTGGAGGGCCCCTGTCTGTAGATGGTTTCATTCAGACTATAGGACTGAACAGGAATGCGTCACGGGGAGAGGCTCGGAGAAGAGGATCCCTCCAAAGGACCAGTCACTCAGGTAGGAGGGGAATCCTGGGCAGACAGCACTCAAAAAGGCCTGAAAAGAAAGGACTTCCGGAAGGAGAGGATCGAACGTGCTGACACAGCCAGTCAGAGTGGGTGCTGAGACTGAGCCGGGGATTTGCAACCTGATGGTTGGGGACCCGGACTTAAGTGTGCGGAACTTTAGCTCTGGCATCCCTTGCTTGGAGAATGCAGGAAATGGCTGACCTTGGAGAACTTTTATTGCATTTCACATGGATAGTGGCACTTCAAGCTTCCCGGGGCCACGGATCAGATGAATGTAAATAGTTCGGTAACCACGACTGTGGTAGGAGCTGGGGAGTGGCTGGCTATCCATATTGTGAAACAGACCTAGGCTTTTACCATCAATTCCGTCCTTTCTCTAAACTTGGGTCAGAGCAGACAGCAAAATCTGAACTCAGACTGGGTTCCAGAGATCTAGTCCAAATAACCGTTCAGATCGGACTATTAATTTGGCTCGTATCCCGGAACCTTCAGAGGAAGGCAGTTGGGAAGTTCCCTGGTGTTCTAGGCTTCAGGCAACTTTGATCTGGAATATCATCAGAGCCCATAGAATCATCATCTTTTTATTTTAGTGTTTATTTTTGAGAGACAGTGAGTGGGGGCGGGTGTGGAGAGAGGGAGACAGAATCCCAAGGAGGCTCTGAGCTGTCAGCCCAGAGCCTGATGCAGGACTCGAGATCGTGAACCGTGAGATCACAACCTGAGCTGAAATCAACAGTCGGACGCTGAACCGACTGAGCCACCCAGGTGCCCCACATTTATTTATTTTTGAGACAGAGAGCATGAACAGGGGAGGGTCAGAGAAAGAGGGAGACACAGAATCTGAAACAGGCTCCAGGCTCTGAGCTGTCAGCACAGAGCCCAACGCAGGGCTCGAACCCACAGACGGTCCGCAAGATCATGACCTGAGCCAAAGTCGGACGCTTAACAGACTGAGCCACCCAGGTGCCCCCAGCCTTGCACTTTCTAGAAAAACCATGCAGTGATCAGCATCGAAGGCACACAAAATAATATATGTATGCATATTTTACATGAGCATGAGCGCATAGACCGTATGTATCTCTACCCCTGTGTGTGTATATAGAAGTATATTTATATATCTAAATGTATTTCATTATATAATGTGTATTGTTTGTGACAGTATCAGCAGTTAGGTCACCATGGAAATGAAATGTTTCATAAGTGACTGTCATCTGGGCCTTGATGCACATTACAAGCCAAGTAGGACAGAATGGTACAAGTAGCCGGAGAGGAAAATGTCCCCTGTGTTTGCTCACTAAGGCCACAGCACTCAAGTTTACGGGTTTAAGGCTTATTTGTGGCAGAGTTGGAGGCACTGACTCTCTTGACATCTTTTTTTTTTTAATGTTTATTTTTGAGATAGTATGAGCAGGGGAGGGGCAGAGAGAGAGGGAGACACGGAATCCAAAGCAGGCTCCAGGCTCTGAGCTGTCAGCACAGAGCCCGACACGGAGCTCGAACTCACAGACAATGAGATCATGACTTGAGCCGAGGTTGGACACTCAACTGACTGAGCCACCCAGGCGCCCCTCTTCTTAGGTCCTTCTAGACCTCAACACATGTTTGTCTTTGGTCTTTTTATGACCTTGGACACGCTACTAAATATATATATGCTCCCTGACGACCAGCTTTTGTCAGGAGGGTGTTTGAGCTGGGGTGTCTGTGCTCGTTCGAATGGGAGATGGGGGCTCTGGGCTCACAGACGGTATATGTTGGGCAAATGCTGGTGGACGTGGGCCACAGCCTCGCCCCAGCACGTTTGCTGAGGTCCAGAGAGGCAGCTCCCGTCCCTTCGCACCCAGGGACCCCAATCCACGGATGGCCCAGCAATGTGACGTGCTGAGATGTGTTCAGAGCTCCCGGAGTGGCATGTGTGGCTGCATTGAACGTTTCCACAAAAGTGCCTCCAGTGTGGGGACTTTGTCATTTTGTCTGTAGCTCTGCTAAAAAGCTTTGTACTGGTACGAACCCCAGGCAGAAATGGCCTTTTTTTGTAAATGCCAAGAAAATCACTGGGTTCAGATGCACTGTGTTTGTAAAAAGAGCAAAGCCAGAGTGAGTTTTCACACCTGGTGCTTCCTGTGGTCCACTGTGAGTGTGACATATCATTCCACTGACAGTGATCTCATCTGCCCCGGCTGTCTTGATGGTCTGTTTCCTTAGAAAAGATGCTTTTTTTCAATGCACAGAAGATAACCTTCTTTAGGCTTGGCTTTCTTTTTCTTTTTCTTTCTTTCTTTCTTTCTTTCTTTCTTTCCTTTCTTTCTTTCTTTCCTTTCTTTCCTTTCTTTCTTTCCTTTCTTTCCTTTCTTTCCTTTCTTTCTTTTCTTTCTTTTCTTTCTTTCTTTCTTTTCTTTCTTTTCTTTCCTTTCTTTTCTTTCTTTTCTTTCTTTTCTTTCTTTTCTTTCTTTCCTTTCTTTCTTTCCTTTCTTTCCTCTTTCTTTCTTTCTTTCTTTCTTCCTTTCTTTCCTTTCTTTCTCTTTCTTTTCTTTCTTTTCTCTTTCTTTCCTTTCTTTGTTTCTTTCTTTTCTTTCTTTCTTTCTTTTCTTTCTTTCTTTTCTTCCTTTTCTTTTCTTCTCTTTCTTTTTCTTTCTCTTTCTTTCTTTATTTCTTTCTTCCTTTTCTTCCTTTTCTTCCTTTTCTTTCTTTTCTTTCTCTTCTTTCTTTGACAGGCTTCCGACAATGGCCTTGGGAGGTGCAAAGAGTTGTGATAATCACATAAATTTTGAACAGCAATCTGTGGCTGGCAGGGGCTGGGACGGGGGGGCTCCAGAGGGAGAGATGATCGGAGAGCTGCCCGGAAGTGTGTGTGCCTAGCGGAGGGGGCAGGTGAATGAACAGCTGGTGACAACACATTGTACTTGTAGCCACAGGAGGGGAAAGTACCGGATGTGTGGCGCTCAGAGGAGCGGCTGCTAGTTGTTGACGTGGGGTTGGTGGGATGTCAAAGACAGGAGAGGAGTGACCCGTGCTTAAAGGCCCTGATTGGTCATTCTGTGACAGACGGTGCTTAGCGTGCTACCAAAGTCTTTCTTCCTTTCTCCTGTCTCCCATCTTTGCTTAGCACATGGCCTCTTGGAATAAATGATATTACCCCTCCTCCTCTGCGAATGAATCCATGTGAGTGAGTCCTGGCCGATGGGATATAAGTGGAAGTGATGTGTGAAACTTCCAGGAAGTTTCCCTCCTTCAAGGGAGGGGGTGTGTCTTTTTCTTCCTTTCCTTCTTCCTGATGGCTGGGATGCAAATACAATGGCTAGACTCTGGCATCCATCTTGGACCCGATGGAAAACACATGTGTAAGTGAGCAGAGCAGTGAGACTTAAGTGCCTATGTTTATGTAAGGGAGAAATAAGTTTATGATGTAGTATAAGTCACAACAAGAATTTTTTGTTCTGGGGCCCCTGAGTGGCTCAATCGGTTAAGCATCTGACTCTTGGTTTCGGCTCAGGTCATGATCTCACCGTTGGTAAGTTTGAGCCCCGTTTCAGGCTCTGTACTGACAGTGCAGAGCCTGCTTGGGATTCTCTCTCTCTCTGCCCCCCTCCTGCTTATGTGCGTTCCCTCTCTCTCTCTCTCTCTCTCTCTCTCTCTCTCTCTCAAAAATAAATAAATACTAGAAAAAAAGAGGGTGTTTTTTTTTTTGTTGCTGTTCCACACAGGCAAATCCAATACCAGTTAATTTGGGTTTTACGTTTTCACTGTGTGTTATCCTCAGTGGTTTGGGACTGTGTTTCTCAATATCTAACTTCTCTTGACCAGCCCTATCTCAAGCTAGGAACCCCGAGGTTAGCCTGTGAATATTTCCAGTCTGCGCAATGGTTTTGAGTGGATATCTCTGTATCCTTCCTGTCTGTTTGGTACAAGGTTTTGGTTTTGGAATCATCAAAAACCCACTCGTTCAGCCTTGGTATCATGTGTTTCAATCAAGCCCATATTACAGAATGGCTGAAAGTGACCAGCTCTGTGACATCAGATAAGCTATTGGTTCTCAGTAAGTCCCACTTTCCCATCTTTAAGATGAGGAAACTCGTAGTCCCTTCTTCACAGCCTGTTGAGAGGATCGCCCGACAATATGTAGGAAGAGCAAATAGCATCCTTCTTGGCAGTTGTAACTGCCCACTAAGTATTGACTGCTCTTGTGTGTCTGGTCTTTCGTTCTTGAGGGTCTCCCAGCACATGTGAAACATCGGCTCATCAGTATGCACATCCTCCCCTCCAAAAGTCATGTGAGTGAATTATGTTTACCTTCTCTATTTATAGGTATGGAGAAGTAAAATTGTATTTGCCGCAGAGCACAGACAGAAGCAGAAATCAGATCTAGTTTTGTCCCCAGATTAAAGATAACACATGTGAAACGATTTTGCTAGTTGTGCAGAGATTTGTGAGGGAAAGACTTTGGTATGATTTCCTTTTCCTTGTTTGCCCTGAAGGCCAATAGGCCAGCGTCAAAGCACTTGCCTCTTACCTCTTATGTTAATGCTACTGCCTATCTTTTCCCCATCCTCGGATGATGGAAGCATTGTTCCCCACCCCCACCCCTACCCCCCTTCCCCCCCCCCCCCCCCGCCACCGCCTGGCTACTGTCACCTCCAGACACTGAGCTCCCATCCGGTGCCTCTCCTTACCTGCCGCCCCCAGAATTGGTGCCGCAAAAGGGGATTTGGCATTTACTCTCATCGGCAGGAAGAGTGAGATGAGTTTAAAGTATTCGTTACGTGATGACAGGGCGGCTCCTGGATGCACGTGTCTCACAGCTGACAGGCAGGCTACCAGAATGGCCTGGAAGGCGCATGTGGGATTTTGCGTGCCTTGCCCCTGAATTTAGGGCAACTATGGATGCAGACTGGGGGTCCTGGAGTGCGGCTGCCTGGAGTTAAACTCTGGCTCTGCGCTTTCCTCCTGTGCGAATTTGGGCGTTGCTTAACCTCATCTGCAAACGGGGGTGACAGCGCTGCCCTGACCTAGAAGATGTGGTGGCAGGACAGGGCTCCACACGACGTTTGCCCTCAGGCCAGCGCCTGACCCTGTAAAACACACGGGCAATGTCGGCTGGGTTGACAAAGTGGTGAATCTTGAGGACAATTCAAGTTCCCCCTTCGCTGAGAGCTTCACCCTCGTTTGACTCTCGGCTGTAATCTGGTGTGCCTCGACCTGCACAGATCTGAACTCCCCAGCTGGATTACCGGCTCTGGAATTTCTTTTTTCTCTCATTTGTCCCAGGAGGTCCTCTGCAGAACCCACCCTGTACCTGTCTCAGCTTTTGCTGCCTAACAAGCTACCCTAAAGCTTGTTGACTTAAAACAATAACTGCTTATTGAGTTCATCACTTTGCAGGCAGGCAACTCACGCTCAGGGAGTCGGGTGATTCTGGTCCAGGCTGGGCTGTGCTGAGCTCATTGGGGTTCACACAGAGCAGGTGCCTAAAGGCAGGGGGACAGGGAGGTTGCAACAGTCTATCACAGTCCCTCAGAGTAGAGTCTTCATAGTTGTTCACTAACTGGGTAGTTACAATGTGGCGCTTGCCTAGCTGAGTAGCTATCTGAAGCCACTCAATCTCTACTTTGTTTTTGGAGGCCAGTGTGCGAGTCAGCTCTCTGCAGCATCACACCTGGCTGCCAGTGTGAAGTATCTCTCCCTCTTGTTGGCTCTACCTAAGAAGAGAAGGTGTATCCCTCTCCTCTTGGAAAATTCTGGGGATCCATGGATCAAAATTCCAGAGGTACTATTCACCCAGAGATACTATTCACATAGTTTTTTGTATGAATGCCCTTCCTTAATTGTGCAGTGCACAGCCTGTGCAACCATATGTGGCAGACCTCAAGCAGAATCTTTCTGGTGGATGTGAAGGTTTCCAACTATAGTGGAGGAGCTAGGTCACCCTATAGTCAAGAGGGAGGGGGAGAGTTTGCATGGGCACAAATTCTTATGTTTTAGGAGGCGGTTGGTGTCTAGGCCTCATCTACGTCACCGATTAACTAAGCAGCATGCACCAAGAGACTCAGTTTGAGTAAGAGTCTGACCCTTTCAGTCATATGTTAATGATACCAGTTAATGCCACTGTAGTTGAAGGGAAGGATTCCTGGAAAGGGAGATTTATCTAAGGCCTATTATGTGCCAGGCACTTTATATATAGGGCATCTCATTTCATCTTTATACCAAAAAGGCTGTGAGATGGGTAGAGTTAGGTCAGTTTTTGCTGAAACGGAAACTGGAATTCAGAGAGGATTGCGTAGATTGCCTGAGGTCACACAGGTGGTCAACAACAGGCCTAGGATTTGAACTCTGGTCTGTCTGGCACCAAAGCCCTTTCCTCTCCGCGGTGCTGTAGCCGAAGCCTGGCAAGTAGCAGTCCGCTTGTCTATGACACCGTCCCTGCGTATTCCCCCCGGCACCTGCAGGGTGCCCACGGGGAACAGCAGTCGTGAACACCAAAACCTGCCAGCCGTGGGGGCCTCCACCATTGGCCAGGGGCTCCGACAGCGTTTCGTAGAAGGAGGAAGGAGCAGAGCTGACCAGCCAGGCTGGAGGGCAGACCACTGACTGGAAACGGATTCTGTTCAGGGGACACCGGCTGTTTCCTGGACGTGGTAAAACAGGAAATATTTCAACATTAAGGTGTAGGAGTTTGGGCAGGGAAAGATTTGATGACTTCAGAACGGCACTGGAGACTAATCTGAAAACAGCAGATACCTCCATCTGTCCCTCAAATAGTGGACTGAGCTGCATTAAAACGGACTGTGCCGACCGGCCTGGAGGCGGCATTATGTAGATCGGATGAGACCGAGAGTGCTCGGCACCAGATGATGGCTTTTATTTCTATTTATGACTGATGACGAGGGGCTCGGCCTGTTCAGCTCGGTGGCCTGGCTGTGTGGGTGCCACCTCCTGAGGGCTCAGTTGACGGGAAGCAGCTGTCAGTCCTGCCGGAAGGGTCCTCCCCCTTCAGGAAGGGAGGGGAGGAGCCGGAGCGATGAGCCGCCCCATGTGACCTCCGGACACCTGCAGGCCCCCTTTCCTAGTCTGCCCTGGGCTCCAGGAGCCAACTCCCAGCTCCCTACACGGAGGAGGAGAGCGTGGGCAGTCCACAGAGCTCAGGTTTTGACCAGTGCTGCTGAGGCACCAGGACGGCCTCAGGGCTGGGTTTGCAGATGGATTAAACCCCTTCCTGCAGTGTGGTTACAGGGACCTTAGGGGGTCGTACCTGGAGTCCTGAGGACATCTGGTCGCCTGTGTGCAAGAATTGTCACGAGGGCGGTCCCCTCCTTCACCGCTCTCCAGCTAAGGAGCGTCGTGGGGAGAGGGAGCTTGGGGCGGCGAGGAGGGGGTACTTGGTGGTCCTGGGGCAGCAGCCCTTTACCAAGCAGACAATGTAGACACGTGTGATCTTTCCACTGGGCTTGAGCCTGGGCCTTCAGGGTCAGTGCCACACAGGAAGAGCACCCAGGGCACTGGGGAGAGAGAACACACACGGGAAAGGTGAGCTGAGCATTCTAAGAAGAGAGATTCATTACGAGAGCCATAGGGTCGGGTGGGGACTGTGACTGTGGCAGACGCAGACAGTGACGAGGCTGAGGACACAGGTGGGGCAGGCCTTGAGTGCCATCCCAGGGAGCTCCAGGTACTTTCTGTTGGGATGGCCTGCTCTTGCAGGGTTTTAAGTAGCCAGTAATAATGATGGCCTTTTTTTGAGTACTTAACTATGTGCTCTATAATGTACCGTTTCTAGATTTAATTCTGGAAGTCACCTTGTGAGTTAGGAGTCACTCTTCGGTTTTATAACAGAGGAAACCAAAGTACTGGTGTGTTAGCTTTCTATGGTTTCTACAGTCAGTGACCAGAACGGGGATTTGTCTTTAAAACCCATCCGCATAACCAGTTTCCTCTACTACCTCAGGCCGAAAAGGGCTTAGACTAGACCACGATGGATGGGACGTGAAAGAGGACAAGGGTGTAGGCTTTTGTTCCCTGAGCCTGTGCCCGTTCCTTCACAAGGACCTCGTTAAATAAGGACGTGATTGGAGGCAAGGGGCCGGTTAGAAGTCTACTGTGATGGTTCATGTGAGTGAGGAAGTCTTGAATTAGAAGATCATCCGGCCCTCTGGCCAGATTTGAAAGCTGTTGAAAAGGTAAAATTCTTTACCCCTTGATAACTGAGTGTTTAATGAGAGGCGTGTTTTGGTCACAAGTAGGTGTGTGGAAGAACGGAGGAAAAATGTGCAGGTATTCTGCGGTCATGTGTCCAAAGCTCATGGGGCATTTGAGACTACAGATGGAGACTTGGGGTCATCAGACATATGGTTGAAATGTCATGGGTTTCCACGAAGAGGACTAGAAAGGAAAGATCAGCAAGGGAGACCAGGAGAGAGAGTGATGAAGACTGAAGGGGAGAACGTACCGTGAGGACAGGAGAAGCCACCCATGGCTGCCAGAGAGGCAAAGGTTTCCCTTGTGTGATGCTCTCCCGGCCCTGCAGGCTCAGTGGGGCTCTTGGTCGCTCCTTGGGCAACTACCAGGGGTTGAAGGAGAAGAAAATAAGTAGAGAGCATGTGTAACTTATTTTAAGTATCTCATTTGGAAGCCATGCTTGGGGAAATCTGACGTAAACAGCAGTTTCCATGGGTTTCCGCTGACTCATCTGTTTCATCAGGGGGTGGTGTTACATCAAAGATCTTCTAGTTTGAGCTTCCTAAGATTGATGTGCGATACCAGCCTTTGTGGGGAAGCGCGTCTTCAGACTCATATTAATCCATTTGTCACTTAGTGACATTAGATAAGGTGCTAGCAATTCACCCTTCTCCGGGGTCCTTCTTTTGAAGAACATCCTCCCTCAGCTCCATTCTCTTGCCTTCACATTGGCATCTGATGGTGGGGGAAAAGAGCAGGGATGGAAAACACCTAGAACGCCCTGGAGTTAAGGCTTGGATTCAAATTCTGACAAAATTAGTTTGATACTTGCATTATGACCTACTTTCTATCATTATGACCCTTAGCAAACTGTTCAACCTCTCTGTCTCAGTTTCTTTATCTAGAAAACAGACATAATGATAATAACTAGCATTACTATGTAGAAGTCATGTTACACTAATTAGCTGGTGAGTCTTGGCAACAATCCAAGAATTTTTAGTATACGTCCTCTGGAAAAACTATTCTTTTTTTTTTTTTTTTTTTAAGACTTGTTAATTTTTGAGAGAGAGAGAGAGAGACAGAGCACAAGCACGGTAGGGGCAGAGAAAGAGGGAGACACAGAATCCGAAGCAGGCTCCAGGCTCTGAGCTGTCAGCACAGAGCCCGACGCGGGGCTTGGACTCAAACTGTGAGATCACGACCTGAGCTGAAGTCAGACGCTTAACTGGACTGAGTCACCCAGGTGTCCCTATAGAAAACTATTCTTTACAGTGATACTAGGACATATTTGCCTTTTTCAGTATCTTTCTCCCATGAGTATATGGTGAAGTTTTCCAGAAAAGCTCCATGATGTGTAGTATGGCAACTGCCAGAATGCAGCAGCGGGTAGGAGAATTTAGCTGTCTCCTTTTAAGGCAGACATTTAAGAGGTTTTGTAAAAAATGTAAAGCTGTACCACTGTTCTCACTGAAATATATTTGCATTGAAAAATAGAGTCATTGGGATAATAGAAAATTTTCATTATTTTAAATAAATTAATAAGTAGCTATTTTTTAAAAAAACGGTCTCAGTTTGAAGTTCTATGGAAAATATTATGGAAACTCAGTAGCCATTTTAAAAAATTTCTCTGTTTTCAGTTCTATTATGGAAACTCCACATAAACAAAAGCTCTCTGGGGCCCTCAGTTATTTTGAAGGTGTGCAGAGGGGTCCTGCCCTGAAATGAAATGAAAATGTTGGGGAACGTGGGTTGATAGCATAGAATTTGAATGGATGTGTTTGCAGAGTGCTTGGACATTGTCTGGGATATGGCAGCTCTCCAGCCGTAGTAGTAACAGCAGTAATAGTAACAGTAGCAATACTAGTAATAGTAGTAACAGTAGTAACAGTAGCAATGGTAGTAACAGTAGTAATAGTAGCGGTAGTAACACTGGCAACAGTATTAACACTAGTAATACTACCAACACTAGTAATAGTAGTAACAGTAGCAACACAAGTAACAGCAGTAACAGCAACAGCAGCAATGGTAGTAACAGTAGTAATAGTAGCAGTAGTAACACTAGCAACAGTAACACAAGCAACAGTAGTAACAGCAGTAACAGCAACAGCGGTAACAGTAGTGACAGTAGTAGCACAAGCAACAGTAGTAACAGTAGTAACATCAGTAACAGTAGTAACTGTTGTAGTAACACTAACAACAGCAGTAACAGCAATAACAGTAGCAATGGTATTAACAGTAGCAATAGCAGTAACAACAGTAATAGTAACAGTAGCAATAGTAGCAATAGCAGTAACAGTAGTAATAGCAGTAGTAACAGTAGTAACACTAGCAACACTAGTAATAGTAGTAACAGTAGTAGCACAAGCAACAGTAGTAACAGCAGTAACAGCAGTAACAGTCGTAACACTAGCAACAGCAGTAACAGTAGTAACAGTAGCAATGGTAGTGATAGTAGTAATAGTAGCAGTAGTAACACTAGCAACAGTAGTAACACAAGCAACAGCAGTAACAGCAGTAACAGTAGTAACACTAGCAATGGTAGTAACAGTAGTAATAGTAGCAGTAGTAACACTAGTAACAGTAGTAACACAAGCAACACAAGCAACAGCAGTAATAGTAGCAACAGTAGCAACGGTAGTAACAGTAGTGGTAGTAGCAGTAGTAGTAATCGTCGTCGTGGAACCAGGAGCCGCAGCTCTGTGACAGTCACTGTGGTGGGGACTGCTGTTGTGCCGCCATGCTTGTGGTCCGTCACAGCCTGGGTGGGTCCCGACAAAAGAGCAGCAGAGACCCAGCCGTTGCCGAAAGCAGAGCCTCCGACGCGCAATACTTGGGGCTGCCTGGGTCATTCGGGCTCTCCAGAGAAAGAACCGGGACACTATATAGAGATTTGTGCAGAGACACGTCTTATGGGAGCTCGCTCTCATGATTATGGAGGCTGAGCAGTCCCCCAGTCCGCATCTGCAAGCTGGAGGACAAAACATTTGGACAGTAGGAGAGAGTCACGATGTGTTTGTTGTACCAGATGGGGATGCTAGTGAACGTTATTTCTTTAAGAAGATGCAACAGGGGCACCTGGGCGGCTCAGTCAGTGAAGCATCAGACTTCGGTTCAGGTCACGGTCTCGCCGTTCCTGAGTTGGAGCCCCCATCGGGCTCTGTGCCGACAGCTCAGAGCCTGGAGCCTATTTCAAGTTCTGTGTCTCCCTCTTTCTCTGCCCCGCCCCTGCTCATGCTCTGTCTCTCTCTCTCTCTCTCAAAAATAAATAATAAAACATTTAAAAAAAATGAAAAAGAAAATGCAACAGAGGACGATGGAGTCTGCAGAGTTCAGGCTTCGCTGGCAGTGATGAGCCCCTGTGAGCTCCAGATGGCTTTGAACCCAGCCTACAGATGGGGAGGCCAGTCCTGAGGCCCACCTCTGCTGGAGGAAAAGGCTACCCTCCTGGTAGAGTAAACATGCTGTTTGCAAACTGAGTTCCAACTTAACTTCTAGAGGGAAGCTCAGCGCCCACGACCTGACTGTGGCGAACCCCATTTTAAAGCAAACAATCCTTTCGGACAAGTGCCTGTTTCAGGTTTCACGCCCAGTCACGTCACTTGCTGCGAACCCATGGAGAGAAAGGCTTCATTCTTGGAGGCCTGACAGGGGCATGGATTTCAGAGTTGGTTTGTAAAACACTGCTGTAAGTTGCGGGTGGAAGTTGCAAATCAGAACGTGTTGATTTATTCGGTTTCCAGGGGCCTCTTGGTAATGACCGCAATAAAGACAAATCCAATTAGTCGGGTGTGGAAAGGTGGCCACGCGTAGTAAGTTGTGAGAGGGACGATTCAAGAGGAGGTCAGGCCAGTAAGAAGGAGCTGATAAGACGGGAGAGGGGTAATGTCCGTTGCTATGAATGACGGAGAAATTTCGGTCCTAGATGAATGCAAGCTTCGCTGAGACAAACTCTCCCGAATCGGGGGCTGTTTCTCCCTCTGCGCTAGACTGAGAGGCTCCTGAAGGACAGTGGCCAGAACTTTGTCACACTTGTATTCCCCAGACATGGAGTGTAGGAAGTTCTCTGTGACGGTCTGTTTCCTAAACTCAAGTAGGGCTTAACCCATCTCTGAGTTGGTAATAATTTTGAACTTACACAGTAGATGAAAAAAAAAAAAAGTCCAGAAAACACCCGTATGTTCTGGACTCTGATTCACCTATTGGTTGGCACTTGCTTTGTCTGTGCCTCTCTCTGCCCCTCCCCTCCTCTCTGTGTTCATAATATTATTTTTTCCTGAATCATCTGAGAATAGGCTGTTTATGTCACTGCCATGGACCCTTAAATACTTGAGTATGTGTTTGCTAAGAATAAAAATCGTCTCCACAAAACTGTACAGTTGACCTCAGTAGATTTGACATTGATACAATCTTCGCATCTATCCTAGCATCTGTATTCCAATTTTCTCAATTATCCCAATATTGGCCTTTATAGTTCATGCCCCTTCCAATATAGGATCCTGTCTATGATCAAGTGTTGTGTTTATTGTCATGCCTCTTTAGTCTGTTGCATCTAGAACATTTCCACAGCCTTTTTTTTATCCTTTATAACACAGATATATTTTTCTAGAATACAGTCATCACTTCTTCTGGGTTGCTGTGGACATATATTCTAGATATGTGTTTGCCTTTTCTGCCTGTGGTGCCTCACACATTACATTTCTCCAAGGGCTTCCTCAGTGTCTGGTGAACTGTCTTGGGATCTTGAGTAACCTGAGAATGAAGGACCGATTTTATTGCAAAGGAAGTGACCCAGGATCCACTGGTCCTGCTGTCCTGAATCTGCCAGAGACTGCCAGCCCGAATTTTGGTGTGGTCCTTTGAAGTGGCAGCTAAGGTACCAGCCTGGAGATCGCACCCTGCGGGTTTGGGGAGATTTCTTTCAAGATGTAATATGTACTTTGAACCAATGGTTATTATATGATGCTCTGTCCTTGGAAGATAGAATCAGGACTGGATGTAGAATTAGCCCCTCTCTAACTGTCAATCTCCGTGATCTACTGGGGAATTTCCTTCCTAGTCCCACAACTTCAGGCTCTTTTGAGGGTAAGGAGATTCTTCTAGAGCACGCCTGGAAAGGACACCACCAAAACTAAAGGTATGGCTCCCTCCTGGTCATTTGGGGCTCCTCCTGCCAATTGTCCTGCAGGCAAAGGAATTACTGTACAAGTGATCTTGACCATGATTATCAAGAGGAGATAGGGTTGTTCTGACATAAGGAGGCAGGGAAGGGTGTGTCTGGAACCCAGGGGGTTCACCAGGTATCTCTCGGTGCCTCATAAGTGGTGATTACTATAAACAGACAATTGTGACAAGCACAGCCTGACAAAGGCACTGTGCCCAGGGGCTCAGATCCCTGTAGGGATGAAGGCCGGGGCTTCCCCCCTCTCCCCACGCAAGCAGACTCGAGCAGCTGAAATGCTGCCCAAGGATGAGAGGAATCTAGAACAGGTGGTGGAACAGGGAGAAGATGAAAATTAATTTGCTTTGACACCAACTGCGATGATGTTGCCTCTTGTCCCGCTGACCCTCACGTCGAAACCCTCTTTTGTTGTTTTTAATTGTAGGTGGCCACCATCTTAAGGACACCGGCAACTTAACTTGTGGTTTGAGTGGATCTGAATGATGTAAATGCTAGACTGAAGCAGACACTCCTAGTGAAGCCCCCATATCCCTTGGCATTCCTTCATACAGCAAAGGCTGCCTACACGTTCTGTCTGAACTTCTTCCTGGTCTTGGGCACACACTCAGCCTCCTTTCAGGGCAAGGCAGAAATGTCCAAGAATTACTGGGCTGGGGCGGGGGGGTGGGTACCTCTGAACCCATGACAAATGGGAGTTGGTGAGAAAACATTGGCTCTCTTGCCCCTCACTGTCTCTCTGAGTATTTTCTGGAAATAGCTTTGGTTGATCTTAGTCAGAACTTGTTTGATACTGGGTCCTTTATAGCCTTCCTTCCCTTCTCTGTCTCACTTCCCTATTCCTTTATCAGTGTTCCCTGGGCCCACTTGCTAAATATCGCTGACACAGGATCTGCTTCTTGGGACACCCAAATTGGGACACCTGGGATAATGTCTCTAGGCTCTGAAGTCCTCGTGACCATCCAGTTAGGTCCTTCAAGTTTAGGGGCTTTTGCTTGGCAGCATCCGAGAGGGCTATTGAGGGGGAAAAAAAAACTTTTCGGAGGGAATATTTGTAAAGGAAAGTACACGTAGCAAAGTTATTCAGCTCATGAATTGTCCTGAAGTCAACACCTAGATCAAGGTCTAGAGTTATTACTAGCCTCCCAGGAGTGTTTGTTGTGTGTTCAACTTAGTAGATACTCTGAAATGGTTTTCCACATGGCTGTTTGAATTTACATCGTCTTCAGCAGGGTGCAAGGGATTCACTTGCTCAGAGTTGTTGTCACTTCTTAATATTGCCCGTTTTTCTTGCTTTAGCCATTTTGGTGGGTGTGTAATGACAGCACAATGTAGCTTTCATTTGCGTTTCCTGGACATCTAGTGATAGTGAACACTTTCAGTACATTTCTAGCCATTTGGAATTTCTCTTTTGTGAAGCATTGGTATCTAGTCTTTGCCAGCTTTTCTACAAGGTCATCTTTTTCTTTTTTATTTATTTTTCAGAGAGAGATTGAGAGACAGAGACAGAGAGAGAAAGAGAGAGAGAGGGAGACAGAGAATCCCATTCAGGCTCTGCACCACCAGCCAGAGCCCAATGCAGGGCTTGATCTCACAAACCACAAGGTCACGACCTAAGCCAAAAGAATTGGATGCTCAACCAACTGAGCCACCCAGGTGCTCCTTATCTGTCGTTTTCTTACTGATTAGTAAGAATCCTTTATATGTTCTGGAATGAATCATTTGACACAGACATGTATGGGAAATAACTTCTCTCTGTGAATTGTCTTTTACCTCTTTACAAAAACATTTTTTAAAAATTTTTTTTTTAATGTTTGTTTATTTTTGAGACAGAGAGAGACAGAGCATGAATGGGGGAGGGTCAGAGAGAGAGGGAGGCACAGAATCTGAAGCAGGCTCCAGGCTCTGAGCTGTCAGCACAGAGCCCGACGCAGGGCTTGAACTCACGGACCGTGAGATCATGACCTGAGCCGAAGTCGGACGCTTAACCGACTGAGCCACCCAGGCGCCCCTTTACAAAAATTTTTAAAATGTTTATTGTTGAGAGAGAGAGAGAGAGTGCGAGCGAGGGAGGGTCAGAGAGAGAGGGAGACACAGAATCCGAAGCAGGCTCCAGGCTCTGAGCTGTCAGCACAGAGCCAGACACGGGACTCGAACCCGTGAACTGTGAGATCATGACCTGAACCAAGGTCAAATGCTTAACCAACTGAGCCACCCAGGTGTTCTGTCTTTTTACTCTCTAGACAGTAACTTTGATGAGCAGAATTTCTTAATTTTACTACAGCCCAATTTATCAATTCTTCCTTTAGTTTCAGTTTCTTTTGTGTCTTAAGAAATCTTTGCCTGTTTGAGGTCATGAGAATGTTTTCATGGGGCTGTCTATATAAGGCTCTGTCTCGACCTTCTGCCCCATTGGTTGGTTTTTCTATTCTTGGATTTCTTCTATTCTTATGTTATCTTCATTACCATAGCTTTAAATAGGTCTTAATGTCCAGGGGTGGAAGTCGTGAAGCTTTATCTACCTTCTTCAAGATGGCTTTTGCTCTTTTTGGCCTTTTGTATTTACATTAATAATTTTAGGATCAGCTTGTCAGATTCTGAAACAGAAAAGAAAATTCTGGGCTTTTCTTTGGAATTGCATTAAATCTATAGACTCGTTAGGGGAAAAAATGATGTTTATAATATCACGTCCTATAGTTCACGAACATAGCATGCTCCCTGATTCATTTTTCTTTATATTCTCTCAGTATCATAGTTTTTAGTTTTGAGTGTAGAGTTCTTGCATACCATAGGGGGCTTGGGAACGTCTGAGTTGTTTCAAAGGCAACAAAAGGATAAATTGAGACGCTGGACACATTCTACTGAGTGAAAGTTGAAATGTTTTTCAACTCAATTAACTCAGCGGCCACAGACTACACAGCCATTCCAGTAAGGCTTTGGAGTGAAGCGTAATCCTCCCTTAAAAAGGAAAAAGGACCGACGTGGATTAAATTGTGTCCTCTAAAAAGATACGTTGAGGGTCCAGATCTCCTTTACCTGGACGTGGGAGGGTCTGAGAAATGCAGTTTTTGACATTTGAGTCTCTGTGATGCGGGAAGGCGCGAAAGGAAGCAGGACTGAGTGTCGAGCCAGCCAGCTTGTGGCATCTGCTGGGGGGAGGGCGCGTCTTGCCTGCCTCGTGTCAGGAAGAGAAAACCTCCCAGGTCAATTGGGAGAGACCGCATCTCAGCACTTCTCTGGAGTTTCTTGGTTGGCCTATGGTTGAATCCTGCCTACCTCTTACTCCTCGCCCTCTGGTAGTCCTGGGTTTTGAGATTTAACTCTTTCATGCCCTTTGTGAAGGTGGCATTCGTACTCTGGTTTCAAAAGCTCTGACCATGTAAAGTAGCTATTTTCCCGTCCACAGGGGAAGCCACCAGACAGCCGCTTTGTCTGTCTTCCCAACACGTTAGAGGCAGACGGCGGCTCTCGGAACCTCCGGGCACCACTTCTCTTTGCCCTCGCTTTTGTTCTCCCGGTTCTATTCCTGGGACTGGCTGCAGCTCTCAGGATAGCACCACACGCATGGCATTCTGCCTCTACATGTACCTCTGACGGGCGATACGTGTTCCGCTCCCCTGGTGCAGCCGACTGTCGGGCGCTTGTGAAATAGGATCAACAACACATGCTGCTAATTGGCACTGGTACGCACTCACACATCCGTCATGTGTGTGGTCTGGCCACTCCCTCCCAGTATGGCGATCGGGGCCCACGCCTTCCAAGATTATCAGCACAGCCGCTGCCGCCAATGCTGTGTGCATGGCCTCTGGCAATGGGCATCCGTGTGATCTGGTGAGGACCAGGAGAAGGTGGTGGTAGGGCCCAGACCCCGCTGCCATCTTTCCCCGGCTCTTCAGGTGGGAAAATGGCAGAGAAGCTGACCCTGTACTTGGGTTGCTTTGGTGTGAGGTACAGAGGTGGGTTTTCTCGGGCTCTTGTGACTCTTGGCCCCGTGCTGTCCTGAAGAACAACGTGCTTCACCGAAAGCTTGCTCCGATCTTTTCTAAGCTCTCTGCCGGATATAAATTTGCTGCTGCAGCTGCTCAGACCATATTTAATCTTGGGAGAAGGAGGCCCTGGCCCTTGCATCAGACAACAGGGTATGATGGACTGAGTCACACTGGCTATTACTTTCCTGATTCCTCAACCTGAATCGAGGTTACTGTTTGTATCAGTCAGGGTCCTGCAGGAAATAGATGGAATATTCCAGTGGAAAAATTGTAGAGAGTTAATTAAAGGGACTTTTTATCTTATTCAAAATTTTTTAAGTTTATTTATTTCTTTTAAGAGAGAGAGAGCGAGAGCAAGCGAGAGGGAGGCAGAGACAGTGAGAGAGAGAGGCAGAGAGAGAGAATCCCAAGCAGATTCTGCACGGTCAGCTCATGGAGCCCAGTGCAGGGCATGAACTCATGAACCGTGATGTTGTGAGCTGAGCTGAAATCAAGAGTCTGACGCTCAAGCGACTGAGCCACCCGGGCGCCCCTTTTTATACAGTGTATGTGGTACAGGGGTCACAAGAGATGGTGAAGCCCCCTTGGGTGAGTTGGGAGCTATTTTGGCCTCTGAAGGGACAAGGGGAGGGAACCATCTGAGATCCTGGGAAGAACAGTCATAAGGGGAGGGGTCGGTGCAGAGACTCGACCTTCAATTTGGAGACACAGCCGCTCCATGGCCACCGAGCAGGGAGGGACTGGGGAGCCATACCTTGACCTCATTCTTCCTGCCTTGCAACCTTTAACCGCTCATTGACCTAATGCAGCCAGAAACCAGAAGGCAAGGGAATCCATATGCAGCCCACATAGGTTAGCTTTCTGGGGTGTCAGTGAAGGGTGCCAAGTGGATGTGGAGAGATGGAAAGTCACCAGCAGCTATGGTAGAAGTGAATATAGCCCACTCTCTTGGATCTGAGAAATGTCTCATTGCTTTATTTTTCTAAATCAAGAGAAAACTGGCTCAGTATGCCGTTATTACAGTAGGTCACAAAGCAAACATCAGCCATTAGGAGGCTCTCCATATGACAGTGGGTCATAGAAAAATCCTGGCTCTGGGATGCCTCGGTGGCTCATCCTGTTAAACATCCAGCTTCGGCTCGTGATCATGATCACGGCCATGCTGGGATCAACAACACATGCTGCTAATTGGCACTGGTATGCACTCACACATCTGTCATGTGTGTGGTTTGGCCACATGATCATGATCATTTGGGTCATGATCTTGGAGTTTGTAGGTTTGAGCCCCACGTAGGGCTCTGTGCTGACAGCTTGGAGCCTGGAGCCTGCTTCGGATTCTGTGTCTCCCTCTCTGTCTGCCCCTCCCCCAATCATGCTCTGTCTCTCTCCATCACTCAAAAAGAAAGAAATGTTATTATTATTATTTTTTAAATCCTGGCTCTATGTGACTATGGCAAAAACCGGAAGGGGCCTTTTCCTTGGATCACAGGGCCCCATCCGTAGTGGACACCTGTGGTTTTGCCAGCATGCCGCCTTGTTTTAGCAAATAGTCTATTGTGTTTATTTGGGAAATGACTCTCCATCAGAGAGATGGGTGGGATTGTCAACGAACTGTCCTGCTTTTCCTTGGCCAAAGAGCATAGGCATTGAACCCACTGAGCCAATCACGCTCCATGTTCTGGGAGTTTGAATGGGAGGTAAACACTCAACATCTGAACAGAAAATAGGTAGAACGAAAGAGTCCCAATAGTGGAGTCCCACGGAGAATGGATGTTGCTGGTTATCTGCGTACCCCGAACTGCCTTGATTTCTATCCTTCGAGAGACCTGGTTTTTCAGTTTTCTCTTTGATTGTGTGAGACACCCTTTATCTTTTTTTAATCACCAGCGTTGCTTTTGTGGCTCGTGACCAAAGCACCCTGATAGCGACACCATTGTTGCCATGGTTATGTGTGCTACCTGGTGCCTTTGCTGCCCTTGTCTCCAGCCAGTGGCCCTGGGAGAGCTGCAGGGAGCTCCTCCCGGAGGTCTCCCCAGCCACCACTGGCTTGTCCGTAGCTGCAGCTGGTAATGCTGTGGCTTTGACGTCCAGCCTCCCCGCCACCCTGTCTCCAGGGTGCTGCCTGGGGACACAGGGCACATTCCCATCACTTACGCAAGGTGACGTCTTTTGTGCTTTCTCTTCCCCGCCTTCCTTTCTTGGGAAATCAAGACTGAATTGGGGGCAGTTCCCTCTCTTCCAGTCTTTAGAGCTCTTTTCTTTCTGGACAAGTCTCCTCTATTACCTAGGCAACCTTACCCTACATTCTAAATGTACCCTAACCTACATTTAAAAACAAAACAAGTCTGCAGGGTGCCTGGGTGGCTCAGTCGGTCATGATCTTGTGGTTCGTGAGTTCGAGCCCTGCATTGGGCTCATTGCTGTCAACGCAGAGTCTGCTTCTCTCTCTGCCCCTCCCCTGCTTGTGCCCACTCTCTCAATAATAAATAAACATTTTTTTTAATTAAAAAAAATAGGGGCACCTGGGTGTCTCAGTTGGCTAGGCATGTGACTTTGGCTCAAGTCATGATCTCACAGTTAGGGAATTTAAGCCCCGCTTCAGGCTCTGTGCTGACAGCTGGGAGCCTGAAGCCTGCTTCAGATTTGTGTCTTCCTTGCTCTCTACCCCTCCCCCACTCGTGCTCTGTCTCTCTCTCTGTCTCTCAAAAATAAATGAACAATAAAAAAAATTTTTTTTTCAAAATTAAAAAAAAAAATAAACAAGTTTGTTAACTCTTCCCAAATGATAAATCTTGATTTCTAGGGTTCAAACACCTTGGGACTGTGTTCCTAAATGATGGAGTGGTGAGAAAATTCATTATTTTATTGTGGGAAATTGTCAGTACAAAACCAAAAGAATATAAAAAATAGTTCATTTCTCTTTCCTGTAATATTTCTTTCTATATCTTCTGACAGAACGGATCTAAACCTATAGTGCATGTCTATGGGATCTCCTCCCTACCCTTACCCTTTCTTTCTCCCTCCCTCCCTCCCTCCCTCCCTCCCTCTCCATATTTAATTGTCATGAATATAATTTACTAAGCTATCAGGGGTTTCTCTATATGCAAATGAACGATATTCATAATTGAGTATGTCGTTATATATAAACTGTATTTCTCTTGAAACTGCTAGAAAAATGAATGACATAATATCTACAATAAATGGATTCCTACTAATTCACTGGCACTGAACTTCAATGATTTTAGTCAGCATAATTAAGAATACTACTCACTGTTTTTCTCTGACTTCCCTCTTAGTGCCTGTTTGTCATTACTCGTCATCTTACTACAGGGCTTATTACAGTTCCCTCCCCAACCCTTTTTTTTTTAATGTTTTTATTATTATTACTATTATTATTATTATTATTATTATTGATTGAGAGAGAGAGAGACAGAGCACGAGCGGGGGAGGAGCAGAGCAAGAGAGGGGCACAGAATTGGAAGCAGGCTCCAGGCTCTGAGTTGTCAGCACAGAGCCCGACGTGGGGCTTGAACTCACAAGCATGAGATCATGACCTGAGCCGAAGTCAGATGCTTTACCTACTGAGCCACCCAGATGCCCCACCCTCCCCAATCTCTCTCTCTCTGACTAGGTAATCTCTCTCTAGTAAATGTGTGGTTCTTCTATTCTTTTTCATCCCTATCTCACCTCTTGTAAGAACATTTCCAAGCTTGATTGGAATTTTTTCCTTATGTAACATACAGTATACAATTTAATATATACAATATGCAATATAATATATACAATATACAGTAATATATATATACTCTATAAAAATTTAAATACATGTGCACCCTCTCTTCCAATCATGTGTATTTGTTTGCCTATAATCTGTCAATCTCTGTTATGTCCGTGCTTAAGTAGAGAATATGTCCATATGTTAAAACTTCATTATGAATTAGAACCTATTTATATGTAATCAGCAGAAGAAAATGGAAGACAAAACTTTTCTTTGCATTGATTATGCCAATTTGCATTTATTAAACTTCAGACAAATAGCAATAATTTTCTCTGATATGTTTTTTGAAGAAAAGGAATTGAAACCACCATCTATAATAACTTAATGGTAACAGGTTAGGACTCGACATTGACACAAGAATCATGAGAGTACAAAAGGGCGCAATGGCAGAGTAAGCAAAGTTGAGCTAAGAAGAGCTTATTGTCATAAGGAATTAGTAATAATTCTGGTAATCGGGAGACAGAATGGAGAAATTTCTTGAATTGCTGAAAGTTCAAGTTTGTATTGGGAGGAGACAAAGAATACTGTTTTGTGACTTATGGTTATGAATCATAAAATGTCAAATTTTAGTGTAAAAGAGAGAAAATTAGTTACGTTTATGTTTTGTGTCCCAGGAAGCAAAGACTAACTAACGTAAGTTCCTTTGGGGTGTGTGTCCCTCGAGTACCTTTCAAAGGATGCTTATAAATTTATGCATGTCTGCAGAAGTTGATGAGGCCCCCCAGGAGAAGAATTCTAGGTTCAAAAAGTTCTTTTTCATTACACTCAGGCATCACAGAGATTGAAATTCTCTTAGAGGCGATTCTTCTGAATTTCGTGTTGCCCAGTTTTTCATGTGTTTATAAATTTTGCAAGCCTTTGTTGAGTATGAACGTCTTCAGGGAACGGCCGGGGAGCAAACGATGCAGAAGCCTTGGTTCTGCTAAAGGTAAACAGCTTGGTGGGCTCCATAGGCCTGATAACAAATAACTATGGCAAAAGAGGACATGTGCTTCAAGAGGATATAAATGCAGTTGTGATGGAGGGCGGTCAGGGAAGGAATGAGGAGTGCCCAGGGAGAGAACATCCTCAGGGGTCCTGTGGAGGGATCGCCTGTGGAGGGTTATGGCCAACGATGGAATATCGAAGGGTCAGAGGGTCACCAGAGCTTAGGGGACACAGTGTGCTCAGCAGACTTGGCTTAGGATTGATTTTACAGTCACAAATGGAATATAAACTTGTGAACACGCGCCTTGACATTTGAAAGCTGGCCTTCTTGGATGGAGTTTTGTGCGACCTCGCTGTGTTTTCTGGGCCTCTGAGTCCAGGCACAGAGGTGTCATTAGGCAGTCGGACATGTTGAGTTCTCAGCTTGACCCACTGCTTCCCTTTTGCTCTAGGGGCCCCGTCTCTTCCTTTCAGAACTTTTGTGAATTCCGTGCGAGGGTTCCTTCTTGCTGCCCCTGCCTCTTAAACTTGTCCTCATCCTAAAATGTCAGTGCACTGACCACCTAAGACCCTGGGGAAGTCATGCAGCCTTACAGATAGCTTTCATTTCAGGTCATTGGTTCTAATCCCATTGAAGACACTTCAGTCCCTTTTATTTCTGCCCACTGTATGTGCCCTTAGAACTTCCCTGTCACTACAGGAATCCATACCAACAAAAACGGGTGAATCAAAAAAGAAAAATCAGTTATATTATTTATTCCTTAGATGGCCAAAAGTCTACCAGGCCATCAGTAGTTCTGGGCCTTCAGGCCAGTATTTCTTTTTATGTTTGGGTTAAGGAGTTGCATTTGGACCGTGGGAATAAGAAGGGGTCTGCAGCTCAGCACTGGTTACTGCAGCAGCAAAAAGAATGCTGTTTAAATGACCCCAGTACCACCAGGATTGATGACTCAGCGGTCCTGGCTCCTGCCTCCTGTTCAAAGCTGTGACAAGGGACTCCTCCCCGGGCAGTGAGCCAGGACCCCACCTGACTGACAGATGCCCCTTGCCCAGACCTCTCCGCTCCTCTCCCCAGGCAGAGGGGCTGCGGTGTTCCCAGGAAGAAGAAGTTGCACGACCCAGTATGTAAATGAAATTCTTGGAACAGATTTTGGAGACTTGGCAGTCCTGTCTCTTTGCTAAAAGAAATGCTCATCTTCTTTAGAAAGTGTGTGAACCTGGGAGTGACCGTATAGGGCCCTGATGAGCAGATAATTGGGACATAATGAGACTTAACCTGGTCACTTTGATGGAAAATGAGAGAGGTGGATAGATACTATAAAAAATTCATCCGGGGGCGCCTGGGTGGCTTGTCGGTTAAGCGTCCGACTTCGGCTCAGGTCATGATCTCACGGTCTGTGAGTTCGAGCCCCGCGTCGGGCTCTGTGCTGACAGCTCAGAGCCTGGAGCCTGCTTCCGGTTCTGAGTCTCCCTCTCTCTCTGACCCTCCCCTGTTCATGCTCTGTCTCTCTCTGTCTCAAAAATAAATAAAAATGTTAAAAAAAAAAAATTCATCCGTCTTCATCACATTCTATTCACATCCTCAACACCTACCCCCAACAGCTAACTAAATGGACAAAATTCTGGTAACTAAAGTGGAGCTCTCAACATTGATGTATTTTCTCTCATTCTGTGTGAACAAATGGTGTATAGGACCGTTAATATTTAACCTAACTGCATGATGAAGATCGTTTCACCATAATTGGCTGTAGGGGTCTGATATTTACTATCTAGATACTGACCTTTTGGGCATCTGGTAGTTAATGATTTCATGTTGGACATTCTCTGCATTTTTTAAGGGTCTAATTAGGTTGCATGCATGTTTCCATTTGGGAAACCTAACGGAGGAAGGGGGCATTTACTGGACATTGTTTAATTCATTCTCTTAAAGCTCTTCTTCTCGCAAAAGTAGGGTGTGAACCTACTTCCCTCGCCTTCCTGTTGTCTCCTCAGCTGTCTTTTGTTCTGGCCTTGGGGCAGGTTCAGGGTCCCTGAGCCCCTTCTTGTGAACAACCGAGAGGAGGTGCTCAGCAGCTGGTTTCACTACTTCTCAACCAGAAACACAGTATTTAAATTCTATATTAATACTGGACCTGCCCATATGCAGCCATGGGAGAAATCACCAAGATAGGACTTAACGTGGGGAAAAGCAAGTGAGAATAAAGGTAACCATTTCCTAAGACAGTGTGACACTTTAGGAGAAAAGGAGGAGAGCTGCTTTGTACTCTTTCCCCTTGGATTATTTATATTTTTCGGTTAATTTCTATATTACTTGAATGGTTTTGTTTAAAAAAATATTCTGCAATAGAAAATTTCCCTATATTGCACACAGTAATTTATTAACTAGTTCCCCCCTAAGATTTTCAGTCTTCTTTTTCAAACACTTGTAAGTGTTTATTTATTTTGAGAGAGACCTAGAGAGCGGGGAGTGGAGGGGCAGAGACAGAGGGAGAGAGCGAATCCCAAGCAGATCCACACTGTCAGCACAGAGCCTGATGTGGGGCTTGAACTCAAAAGCTGTGAGATCGTGACATGAGCCGAAATCAAGAGTCGGATGCTTAACTGACTGAGCCACCCAGGCGCCCCAATATTTTCATTATTCTTAAGTAAACTTCTTCCTGAGAACTTTCATAGAAATATCATATTTAGTATATTCCTATGAAAATGTAATGTTGCTGTCTTTTTACATCGGTGAATATTCAAAATATGAAAACATTTAAAGAACAAGTCAGTGGTGGTTTGCTCATGGTCATGGAAGCTAGACCTTTGGAAATAACTCCCGAGACTCATTCCCAAACCCCCTTTGCTCCCTCTTTTATGTTAAAACACGTTGCTGGGGAATGTTTGGTTTCAGTTCTCCTGTGGAAAATCAGAAGTCGATCCTGAAAGATACAGACACAGAGAATTGCAGGTTAGGGTTTGTCTTAACTTCGTAGTAACGCTCACTTTATAAACTCAAAATTGTCTCTGCTTGCAGCTCTTGGCTTGACTTTTCTGTCTTGACATTAGCTCAGGGAGAAGGGACAGAGTGCCAAGTGCCTGCTGTGGTTCTGTTCTCAGCTTGTTGACCCGATAGGGCCCAGCCCTGTTAGTTCCCACGGGAAGGTGATGGATTGATCATTTGTTGTCAAGTCGCAGGGATTTTTCCTGCTGGCTGATGCCCTGTTTGCAACTGTGCGCTTAGGGCCAGAGCTCTGTGACCTTTGCGGTTATTACTAGCCTGGCTGACACCTGTTCCCGGTCATATATCTTACAAAGAGATCCTCACTTGTGAAAAAATATTTTTCATTCTGTTTTTTTTTTTTTTAAGTGGGATACATATCTGTTATTTATTTACCATCCCACTTACCAGTGAGAACCAGTGTTGCTATCTTCTTTGTTTGGATTTTTATGAAGGGAGGCTCCTTTCACAAATATAGCCAATGTGGAGTAGGAAGATCATCGTCTAAGTTATTCAAGCCAAAGATTACTTAGATATTTTCACAGAATACAGGAGGAAAAGAATACCTCAATCCACATTACCACGTATCTGTAAAATATCTTACTTGAATTTGAATTTTTACAGACAGGTTTGGAACTCTTTTTAGCATCAATTATGAAAACACATCACAGTAATAATTAATATATTTGCCTATGTTTTAGCCATGTTCACAAATCTCTTTTTTAAGATAAACCTTTTAGGGGAGCCTGGGTGGCTTAGCCGGTTGACCTTCCGACTTCAGCTCAGGTCATGATCTCACGGTCCGTGAGTTCAAGCCCCGCATTGGGCTCTTTGCTGACAGCTCAGAGCCTGGAGCCTGCTTCGGATTCTGTGTCTCCTTCTCTCTCTGCCCCTCCCCTGCTCACGCTCGGTCTCTGTCTCTCTCAAAAGTAAATAAAGATTAAAATATATATATCTTGGGGCGCCTGGGTGGCGCAGTCGGTTAAGCGTCCGACTTCAGCCAGGTCACGATCTCGCGGTCCGTGAGTTCGAGCCCCGCGTCAGGCTCTGGGCTGATGGCTCGGAGCCTGGAGCCTGTTTCCGATTCTGTGTCTCCCTCTCTCTCTGCCCCTCCCCCGTTCATGCTCTGTCTCTCTCTGTCCCAAAAATAAATAAAAAACGTTGAAAAAAAAAATTAAAATATATATATCTTAAATAAATAAATAAAATAAAATTACAAGGCTGTAGGGGCACCGGGGTGGCTCAGTCGGTTAAGTGTCCGACTTTGGTTCAGGTCATGATCTCACGGTCCATGAGTTCAAGCCCCGTGTTGGGCTCTTCGCTGACAGCTCAGAGCCTGGAGTCTGTTTCAGATTCTGTGTCTCTGTCTCTCTCTGACCCTCCCCCATTCATGCTCTGTCTCTCTGTCTCAAAAATAAATAAAAATTTAAAAAAGATTTAAAAAAATGAACCTCTTATTTTTAGGAAAGTTTTAGATTTATAGACAAATGGAGAAGATAGTGCAGAGAATTCTCTTACTGTCCCACATGCAGTTTACCTGTATTATTAATGTCTTACATTAGTGTAGTGCAGTTGCCAAAGTCAATATTGATACATAGTTTTCTTTTTTTAAAAATTTTAACGTTTATTTTTGAGAGAGACAGAGCGAGAGAGCGAGCGAACGAGAGCACAAGCTGGAGAGGGGCAGAGAGAGAAGGAGACCCAGAATCCGAAGCAGGCTCCAGGCTCTGAGCTGTCAGCACAGAGCCCGATGCGGGGCTGGAACTCACAAACCCCGAGATCATGACCTGAGTGGACGTTGGACGCCACCCAGGTGCTTTGATATTGATACATAGTTTTAACTGAGATCCATACTTCATTCAGAGTCCCTTCATTTTTACCTAATGACCCTTTTCTGCTGCAGGCTCTCATTCAGGGAACCACATTACATTTGATTGTCACGTCTTAGGCTCCTTTTGGCTATGAAAAAAATTTTTTTTGGAGACTTCCCTTGTTTTCAGTGACTTTAACAGTTTTGTTTTAAAGAGAGAGAGTATGCAAACAGGGGAGGGGGGCAGAGGGAGAGAGGAACAATCTCTCAAGCAGGCTCCACGCTCAGTGTGGAGCCAGATGTGGGGCTCGATCCCACAACCCTGGGTTCAGAACCTGAGCCAAAATCCAGAGTTGGACGCTGAAGCGACTGAGCCACCCAGGTGCCCCGACTTGAGCAGTTTTAAGGAACACTGGTCAGGTGTTCTTTAGAATGTCCCTCGTGTGGGATTTGTGTAGTGCTTTTCTCATGAGTAGCCTTGAGTTATATAGGTTTTGGGGAGGAAGACCCTTTATTTCAAGCGTCATTTTCATCACATGGTATGAAGGGTGCATTGTATCAGTCTGACTTATCACTGTTGATATTAACCTTGCTCACATGGCTGAGATAGTGTTGGTTAGGCATAGAACTTTTTAAAAATTAATTACTTACTTAAAATCAATGTTATCTTGGTTTTAGGTGCACAACAATATAACGATTCAACAATTCTATACATTACTCAGTGCTCATACAGATAAATGTACTCTTTATCCCCTTCAGCTATTTCACACACCTCCCCCCGACCTCCCCTCTGGCAACCACCAGTTTGTTCTCTGTACTTATGAGTCTGTTGTTGGTTTTTTTTTGTCTTGTTTTTAATCTGTTCACTTATTTTGTTTCTTAAATTCTACATATGAGTGAACTCGTGGTATTTGTGTTTCTTTGACTTATTTTGCTTAGTATTATACTCTCCAAGTCCATCCATGTTGTTGTAAATGGCAAGATTTCATTCTTTTTTGTGGCTGAGTAATAGTCTTGTGTATGTGTGTGTGTGTGTGTGTGTACATTTTCTTTATCCATTGATCTATGGATGGACCCTTGGGTTGCTTCTCTATCTTGGCTATTGTAAACAATGCTGCAATAAATATAGGGTGCTTGTATATTTTTGAATTTCTATATTCATTTTCTTTGGGTTAATACCCAGCAATCAAACTACTGGGTCTTATGGTACTTTTATTTTTAATTTCTGAGGAACCTCCATACTGTTTTCCATAGTGGCTGCACCAGTTTGCATTTCTATCAACATTGCCCAAGAGCTGCTTTTTCGTTACATCCTTGCCAACACTTAATGTTTTATGTTTTTTATTTTACCCATTTTGACAGCTGTAAGGTGATTGTAGTTTTGACTTGCATTTCCCTGATGAGGAGGGATGTTGAACATCTTTTCATGTGTCTGTTGGCCATATGCATTTCTTCTTTGGAGAAACATCTATTCAGGTCTTCTGCCCATTTTCAGTTGGACTACTTGGTTTTATTTGGTGTTGAGGGTTTTTTTTTTTAACATATTTTAGATATTACCCCCTTACCAGATACATCATTTACAAATATCTTTTCCCATTCTGTGAGTTGCCTTTTTGTTTTGTTGATAGTTTCCTTTGCTGGGTAGAGTACTCTTTTAAATGGCAAATTTCCATTGCATATTTGAAAGATGATAAAGAAATTTATTTCTGTGTCCCATGTCAGGAACACTGCTTTTACCTGAAACAAATTATGGCCACCATATTAATCTTGTATAGTGAGAGATTGAATGGACATGGAATGAACCAAAACTACCTAAAATTGATACAATATTTGAATTTCTAACCAGGTTAAGATTTCACTGAATTTTTTAATATTTGCAAGTATAAAAACAGCTCAAAAATATTTCTAAGTATTCTGAGTTCTATAGTATTTTATTCTGCAGTGAACACCAGATTTTTACCACTGAAAGACAAAGTTTAATGTAATTTATTCATTAAAATAGTTGAACACTTCTCTGCGCTGTCATTACAGATACATATGTTAGAATTGGAAGTTACATTCTGCTTCTTACTTGCGGGGCTATTTGTGGGAAATAGTGGGGAATAAGGAAACTGCCAGATGTTGACAAAAGAGTCAGGTAATCAAGGAGGTTAAACGAAATGATAACTCATGGGCTATGTAATATGACTGAACTAAACTGCATAAAACTAGTTGTTGATAACTGCAACTCCCATCAAGTAACCCAGACACATTCATTAATCAATGTTACGTACACAGACAATAAGACGTATTCACAGGGGTCAATTTGAAATATGTCAGCAAAGCACTTTGTCCTCATCTTGGTTATTTTTCATGCTGGCTGAATCATTAGAATTTCCTCTTTGCTCTCTGGTGGATGAACCATTGGTCTGCATCCATGAAAAGGCAGTGAGTTCAGTTGAACAATATATTCGTTATTTTTAGGAATATCCCTAGAGATTAATTTCATTTAATCCTTCAAAGGAGAAATATTTACCAAAATGCATTAACCCTGTGTGGGATGGCAAGCTATATAAAATTACACCTGTCTGATGAAGTCTTTAGTAAAATTCAGTACCGATTCCTAATCAAAGCTCTGAAAACAAAGGAATAAAATTATTCATCCAAACTGTGATTTAAAAAAAACTTCCACTTATTATCATAGGTAAGAATCATACTGAATTTAGATATTTTCAGAGTGATTTATCTTCAAATTGATGCAAAACATAGGTGTGCTTTCATTCAGTACAATTTTTTTTATTGAGCATCTCCTTCCTAATACTGGGGATACAGTAATGGGTAAAACATATAGGAATCTTTGCACTGTGAATCTTATATTTTAGTTTGGTGCTAAGCAGGGTGGAGTGGGAAGGATATGGGTAGGGAGATGAAAAATCAGCACACATAGGTAATGTCAGGTGGTGAAAAGTGCAATGGAGATAGATAAAGCAGGAAAAGGTTAGGGAGCATAGGAGAGGAGGATATGTTTTTTAAATGAGGGAGTCAGGAGAGGCCTCCCTCAGGATCTGAAATTTAAGCAAACACCTGGAGGATATGAGGGGGTGAGAGGTGCAAATACCCAGGGAAGAGATTTCTAGGTATCCACAGCAGCAAGTGCAAAGGCCCTGAGGCAGAAGCATATCCGATATATTTAATGAATAGTAGAGTCTACTATAGCTGGGGAAAAGTTAATGAGCAGAGTAGGTTAGATGGGTAGAAGGGACAGACCATACAGGGCTTTGTGAGAAATATTGGGCCCTTGGAGAGTTTTGAGCAGAGGTGTTAGAATTTCTAACCTAAGTTCTGAGATCACTCTGGCTGCTCTTTGGGGTTGTGATTAGGAGGCCACTGTAATAACAATCCATGTGAGAGAGGATGGTGGAGCAGAGATGTTGAGAAGCAGTGGGATTCTGGAAGTATCTTGAAGGTAGAGTCAGCAGGTTGTGCTGACTGACCAGATGTGGTGTGAATTTCTTTTCATCATCAGCAGCAGGAAGGATGGAGTGGCTGTCACAAGGAATATTTTGTAGAGATTTATATTGTCTTGTCCATGTAATAAAGTACAAAAAAGAAATGAGCTTTAAAGGGAACTCCATTAGGAAACTATGATTATACACCTAGAAGAGCTAAAATAATCAACCAGAAGCTATTAGAGATAATAGAACAGTGGAGAAAAACTGCTGGTCAAAAGATAGAATAACACAAATCAATCCCCTTCTCAAATGCCTTTATTATCTAGCTAAAAATATAATAGTCAAAAGCCTTTTAATTTATGACAGCCACAACATTGAATTATATGTTAATTAAACTTGTGTAAGGGCGTATAGCACCAATCCAAAAAAAAAAAAAAAAACAAAACTACAAAATTGTAATGGTGGAAAAAGGCTTGAATATATAGAAAATCTGTCCTACTCCTGGGTAGGAACAATAAATGTAAGTGGAAATTGTTTCTGGTTTAATTTGCAGTTTTAACACAACTTCAGTTAAGATACCAGTGAGGTCATTGGCATTATACAGAATTCAAAATAATTGATTCTACAGAATACTTGGAAAGAAGACAATAATATTAAAGTGTTAACGAAGGAATAATAACTATCTTGCAAAACAGACTGTTTGAAAAAACAAACTGAGCCAGCGTAACATTGGATTAGAAGGAGATATGTAGACCACTGAAATAAAATAGAGCATGCATAAATAATTTTAAGTACACCTGAAAACATAATATATGGCAAATGAGTATAATAGAATTATAGAGAACCTAATGATTTTAGACAGGCTGCTAGAGTAATTTCATTTCAATGCGGCAAAAACCAAATTTACCTCAAAAAATCAAAACAGAAAATGAAACTATATACAAAGAGATAGTTTATTTATTTAACTGAAGAGGGAAACCATTTTAGATTTTTAAAGAAGTTATGAAGATGGGCAAAGGTATTTAAATAAAATTCAAGCATCTGTACAACTAAAATAAATTACAAATAAAATAGCAAAATAAAGAAAACATTTTTAAGTATTGGCAGAAATGTTCTTTAGAGTTACTGATATTTTTATTTATTATTTAATTATTTAATTAATTAATTAATTTATTTATTTATTTTAAACGTGTATTTATTTGAGAGAGCTCGAGCATGAGCAGTGGGAGAGGCAGAGAGACAGGGAGAGAATCCCATGGGGCTTGAACCCACAAGCCCTGATCCATGACGTGAGCCAGAATGAAGGGTGAGATGCTTAACTGAGTCACCCAGGCACCCCTTTTATTTATTTATTTAAATTCAAGTTAGTTAACATACAGTGTAGTCTTGGTTTCAGGAGTAGAACCCAGTGATTTGTCACTTACAACACCCAGTGCTCATCCCAACAAGTGCCTCCTTAATGCCCGTCACCCATTTAGCCGATCCCCCCACCCACCTCCCCTCCGGCAACCCCCAGTTTGTTCTCTCTATTTAAGAGTCTCTTAGGGTTTACCTCCTTTTCTGATTTTATCTTATTTTTCCTTCTCCTCCCCTATGTTCATCTGTTTTGTTTCTTAAACTCCACGTATGAGTGAAATCAGATATCTGTCTTTCTCTGACTGACTTATTGCACTTAGCATAATACACTCTAGTTCCATCCACGTTGCTGCAAATGATAAGATTTCATTGTTTTTTCATCGCCGAGTTGTATTCCATTACGTATATAAACCACATCTTTATCCATTCATCAGTTGATGGACGTTTGAGCTCTTTCCATAATTTGGCTATTGTTGATAACACTACTATAAACATTGGGGTGCATGTGCCCCTTTGAATCAGCATTTTTGTATCCTTTGAATAAATACCTAGTAGTGCAGTTTCTGTGTCGTAGGGTAGTTCTATTGTTAATTTTTTGAGGCACCTCCATACTGTTTTCCAGAGTCGCTACACCAGTTTGCATTCCCACCAACAGTGCAAAAGGGTTCTCTTTTCTCTGTGACTGATAACTTACAACAACAGATAGAACTTTAATATAGACAATATATAAAGAGCTCGTAAAACAATATTTTTGAAAGTTTTTATTTATTTTTGAGAGAGGTGCGAGAGAGCTGGGGATGGGCAGAGAGAGAGGAAGAGAGAGAATCCCAAGCAGGCTCTGCACCATCAGCATGGAGCTTGATGCAGGGCTTGATCTCACAAACTGCAAGATCATGACCTGAGCTGAAATCCAGAGTCAGACACTTAACCGAATGAGCCACCCAGGCACCTAATAAAAGAATATTTCACTGCAACAGATAGAAATTCAGTATGTGTAATATCTAAAGAGCTTCTAAAATCTCTAAAATTAGCACCAAATCTCAAATAGGCATAGATATGTTTGTGTGTGTGTGTGTGTGTATCTATCTATCTATCTATATATATATATTTATATATAAATTAAATTAGTTCCAAAGTAAATTACACACACATTAAATGATCCCATATCAGAGGGACATGCCAATAAATCTTAAAGTGAAGGTGCCTCATGCAGTAGATAAGACCCTGTCAATGGGTTCATTTCCTCATTGGGTAGTATTTTAGGCAGCATTCAAGTAAGCTTAATTCTAAGAATCTCATGATGGGGATGCTTTTGCATGAAAATAATCTAAGTATTATTATACTTAGTATAGTAGTATGGTAGTTATAGTGTATTACCTGTGATAATAACTGGAAACCAAATAAATGTTCGACACTTGGAGAGTGATGATGTAACCTATAGTTTAGTAATCTTCCGCGAGACTGTGGATTGAGTCTGAGATGGGAAATTAGAAATATATTATCAGAAAAAAAGATCATAGGGAAAAAGAGCCAGAACACAAAATTTTGACCCTGATCCAAATACTAGAAAGCATTTACCTGTGGTTAAAGGTGGAAGAGGCTATCGAGAAAGGTAGTTAAGCTAGGTGAAGGAATTTGGGATTTAATTTACGTAAAAAAAGAATGAGTATAAACACATATATTAATGGATTAATTGGGAGTATTAGGAGGTTCCAGGAAATGTACCCATTGGCCCGTTTCCTGTGGTTTGACTTCCTTAAGCATGTCGCATGTTTCCTTTGGGAACTGGGGTGGGCGGAATCACCTTTATTTTGAGGGTCCTTGGAGTAAAGGAATCCTGGGCATGGGTGAGGCTGGGAAAGGTGACCTAGGCTGCTCTTCTGCATGTGGTAGCATGTGACCTAGAGTTTGGGACAGGATTGGAATGTTGTGGAACTGGACTGCTCAGCAGAAGACAGAGAAACTAGCCAGTTCTATGGATGCAGCTACCCCAGCAAGGATGTGTCAGAGGAAGGCTGCGGGGACCAGGTCCCCTAGGGACAACACAGGATTGCAGTGGACTCGGTGCCCTGCTTTATAGCTGAGGACAGTGTGTCTGCTAGTGAGAGACATCTGTAACCCTGGGTGGGGGGGGCCCCAGGGGAGGTAGCGGTGGATCTACTGTCCACAGGTCTGCTGTGACGACCCAGCAGCTTCCAGGGCTTTGTGTTGTGTGGAGAAACACGGGAGAGGGACGGGAACATGAAGAGCATCTACTGAGATCAAGACCCTCGAAAGAAGGTGCTTTGCGCCCTCCTGAGCCGATTATAGTATCTGTTTCCGCTGCTCCACACTTGCGTGACATTTCTCTGCATTTTCCCCTTTCCTTCCTTCTCATCTCACGGGAATAAGCTCCCCGCTTCCCTGTGAAAAATAACCCCTCCGCCTGGACCCCCTTCCCCACTCCTTTGGTGTTTGTAGAATCCTTCTGTCTTTTCATCTCCTTGCTGGTGTCTTGTTTTGTGCCTTAAGGTACACCCAGGCTCTTCTGCCCTCGCCAGCAACAAAAAACCAACATCTTCTCCCGACCCTAATGGCTCCTCAGGCTGTGCTTTCCTTCTTTAGGTAATAAAGGATTTCTACAAACATTGCTATTTTAGTTATTGAAAGTACAATAGAAGGGGAAGTCAAAAATGTGAAATGGGGAAAAATCACTCAATTCCACCCGCTAATGGAATTTATTTTTTTGGTAAGTATCCTACCATCTGTGAGCCTTAAAAACCAGCTTTTGTGACACAAAGTGAACATAGAATAACCTGCATATATTTAAAGCACACCGTGTGATAAGTTTTGGCACATGTGCACATCCATGAAACCACGACCGTAAGGAAGATGACGGACGTACTCATCACCCCCAGGTCTCCTCGTGCCCCATGGTAAGCCCTTCTTTCTGACTCTTTGACTCACTTTAATGATTTTGAGATTCATCCATGTTGTTGCCTGTGTCGCTAGTTCATGCCTTCTCTTTCAAAAACCCCAGGGTTTTTTTTCCATGCAGTAAGGTATAACTTACATACAATAAAATTCACCTATTTTTAGGTATACAGTTCAGTTAGTTTTAGTAATTACATTTATAGAATAGTGCACCTCATCATCATCACCATCCAGTTCTAGAATATGCTTTGTGCCCATTTGCAGCCACTGTCATACAGGCAGTCACTGATGTACGTTCTGTCTCTAGAGGTTTGCCCTTTTCGGATGTTTCTTATAAATGGAATACAAAATATATGGTCCTCGCATCTGCCCCCCCCCCCCCCCCCCGCCACTTAGCGTAATGTCCCTGAGCTCATCCATGTTGTAATATGTGTCACCAATTCCTTCATTTTAATTGCTGAATAGGATTTCATCATAGGGCTCTACAATTTGTTCAGACATTCGCCCACTGATGGACATTTAAGTTTCCAGGTTTTGACTTATTACAAATAAATCTGCCGTGAACATTCACGTTCAACTCTTTATATGAACCTAGGCTTTCATTTCTCCTAGGACGGCTGGCTCAGGAGGTAGATGTGTGTTTAACTTTATAAGAAACTGCCAAACTGTTTTCCAAAGCACGTGTTCTATTTTATGTTACCGCCAGATCACCACATGCTGCCTAAAACTTGGTGGGGCCAGTCTTTTTAATTGTAGCCGTGTAATAGGTGTGTTGTCTCATTATGATGTTAACTTGAATCTTCCTAATGACTGATGCCAGGCACCTTTTCATATTATTTGCCATACATATATATTCTGTGAAGTGCTTATTCAAATCATTTGCACAGTTTTCATTGGGTTGTGTCCTTAGTATTAAGGATTAAGAAGCTTTTTTTTAAAAAAAGTTTTTAATGTTTATTTTTGAGAGAGAGAGGAAGACAGAGAATGAGTGGGGGAGGGACGAGAGAGAGGGAGACGCAGAATCCGAAGCAGGCTCCAGGCTCTGAGCTGTCAGCACAGAGCCTGACACAGGGCTCGAACTCCCAAACTGTGAGATCATGACCTGAGCTGAAGTTGGGTGCTTAACCGACAGAGCCACCCAGGTGCCCCTAAGAAGCTTTTTATATGTCCTGGCTATAGCACCTGTACCGAACATGCTTTGCCAATATTTGCTGCTATTTAATGTTTTGCTTTTTTTTTTTTTAACATTTATTCATTTTTGAGAGAGAGAGAGAGACAGAGTGCAAACAGGGGAAGGGGCAGAGAGAGAGGGGGACACAGAATCCAAAACAAGCTCCAGGCTCTAGGCTGTCAGCACAGAGCCCCACTCCGGGCTCAAACCCATGGACCATGAGATCATGACCTGAGTCGAAGTGGTATGTTCAACCAACTGAGCCACCCAGTCACCTCCAGTGGGTTGTGTTTTTACTCTCTTAATGGTATCTTCCAAATAGCAGAAGTTTTAATGAAGCCCAGTTTATTGATCTATTCTTCTATCAGTTGTGATGTGGGTGCCACATCTAAGACATTTTTGCTCTACCATAAGTCACAAGGATTTTTCTCTCCCATGTTTTCATCTACTGATCTTAGAGTTTTAGGTCTTGTGATTAGGTCTGTGATATATTTTGAGTTAAATATTGTGTATGGTGCAAGGAATGCATTGAAGTTAATTCTTTTGCGTGTGCATATTCTCTTATCCCACCATCATTTCTTAAAAAGACTATCCTCTCTCCAGCGAATTGCCTTTGCACCTTTGTCAAAAATTAGTTGTCCATCTATGTATGGCTCTCTTTCTGGATTCTCTGTTGGTTTTGTTGAACCACTTGCCTTTCTACTACACTGTTTTTACTACTGTAAGTTGCTAGTAAATCTCTAAGTTAGGCAGAGTTAGTTCTCCAAAGCTGTTTTTCTTTTTCAAAATTATTTTGGCTATTCTGTGTCCTTTGCATTTCCATATCACTTTAGAATTAGCTTGCTGATTTCTGCAATAAAAGTCAGAAGGGACACGGGTTGGAATTCTGTTGAATCTATGAATCAGTTTGGTGAGAATGGACATCTGTTTTTTTGTTGTTTTTTTTTTAAGTTTATTTGTTTTGGAGAGAGAGAACGCACACAGGAGGGGCAGAGAAGGAGGAAGAGAGAGTCTCAATCAGGCTTTGCACTGTCAACATGGAGCCCAACGCGGGGCTTGAACCTGCGAACCATGAGATCATGACCTGAGTTGAAACCAAGAGTTGTACGCTTAACCGACTGAGCCATGCAGGTGCCACCCAGGCGCCATGAGAATGGGTGTCTTAAGAACACTGAGTTTTCTGACCCATAAGCCCCATCTGTCTCTCCATTTAAGTCTTACTCCTGGCAGTGCTTTGTCCTTTTCAGCATACAGTTCTTTTGCATCTTGGTCAGATTTTTCTCTAAGAATTTCGTATGGTCTGATGCTATTGTTAGTTGAACTTTTAATTTAAATGTCTTACTGTTGTTGGCATATAGGAATACCGTAGATTTCTGAATATTGGCCTTGTATCCTTCAACTTGACTCAACTTTCTTATCCTAGTAGCTTGTTCGTAGATTCCGTCAGATTTTCTACACGAAAAATCATGTTGGATGTGAAAAAACCACTTTTTCTTTTCCCATATGAGTAGACTTCCCCCCCCCGCCTTGTCCTATTGGACTGTCTAGAATCTCCCTTACCATGTTGAAGAGAGGTCCTTAGAGTAGATAACTTTGTCTTGTTCCTGATCTTAGGGGGAAAGTGGTCAGTCTTCCACATTAAGTATGGTAATAGCTGTAATTTGTTGTAGGTGATCTTTTTCAAAAATTTTTAAAATACATATATATATATATATATATATATATATATGTATGTATTTTTTTTTTTTTTTTGAGAGAGAGAGAGAGCCCGAGCACAAGTGGGGGAGGGGCAGAGGGAGATGGAGACATAGAATCAGAAGCAGGCTCCAGACTTTGGGCTGTCAGCACAGAGGCCGACAAGGGGCTTGAACTTAGGAACCGTGAGATCATGACATGAGCCAAAGTTGGACACTCAACCAACTGAGCCACCCAGGTGCCCCTGTAGATGCTCTTTATTAGACTGAGAAAGTTTTCTTCTATTCCTAGTTGCTTGAAAGTTTCTAAAAATCAGGAAGAGATGTTGAATTTTGACAACTGCTTTTTATGTGCCTTTTATGTTGATGGTGTGGTTTTTCTTTTTTTAGTTTGTTAATATGGTGAATTCCACTGGTTGTTTTTAGAATATTAAACCAACCATATATTCCTAAGGCCTGGCTGGTCATAGTGCATTACTTTTTTAATATATTGTTGGATTTTATTTTCTATAATTTTTTTGTTTAGAATTTTTGTATTTTCATTCATGGGGGATGATGATCTATAGTTTTCGTTTTTTAATATTCTCTTTGATATTTATGCTGGCTTCATGAAATGAGTTCAGAGACATTTCTTCCTCTTCAGTTTCTCAAAGAATTTATGGAGAATTGGTATGATTTCTTCCTTGAATATTTACTAGGACTCATCACTGAAGCCTCCTGGGGCTGGAGTTTTCTTCATGGGAAGTTTTTCTCCTTCCTTTCCGATCTGTTTTCATTTTATTTACTTTGTATGTCCAAAAAAGTATTTATCTTGCTTTTATTTTTAGAAGATACTTTTGTTGAATGTGGAATCCGAAATGGATGATAGTTTTTCCTTTAAAATTTTGATTAAAAAAATTTTTTTAATGTTTATTTTTGAGAGAGAAAGCGATAGTGTGCACATGGGAGAGGGGCAGAGAGAGAGGGAGACACAGAATCTGAAGCAGGCTCCAGGCTCTGAGCTGTCAGCACAGGTCCCAACGCAGGGCTTGAACTCATGAACTGCGAGATCATGACCTGAGCTGAAGTCAGACGCTTAACCGACTGAGTCAACCAGATGCCCCATCCTTTAAGTTTTTTAAAGGATGTCACTCCACTGTCTTCTGGCTTTCATTCATCCCAGCCAGAAATCTGTTGTCATCCTTATCTTTGTCCCTCTGTGCATGATAGATACATCTGTCTGCCTCTGATTGTTTTCAAATTATTCTCTTTATCACTGATACTGAGCAATTTGTATTTGACGTCCCTTGGTGTAGCTTTCTTCATGCTTAGAATTTGTTCACTATATTATTTGAGGAAATTTTGGTCTTTAATTCTTCCCATATATTTGTGTCTCTCTTCAGGGATACAAGTTACATGGACATTTGGAATAGTTTTTATGTTTTCAAGTTCACTAAGTTTTTCTTCTATAATGTCTAACCTCCATTAATTCCAACAAATGTGGCTTTTCTTTTTCTTTTCAATATTGTAATTTTTAATCTCTGGAAGCTCAGATTAGTTCCTTTTTATATCTTTCCTATCTCTACCTGACTTTTTGAATAATGTATAAAATTATAATAACTTTTAAAATTTTTTAAAAAGTTTTATTTATTTATTTTGAGAGAGAGCATGAGCAGGGGAGGGGTAGGGACAGGGAGAGAGAGAATCCCAAGGAGGCTCTGTACTTCTAGCTCAGAATTCATGAACCACAAGGTCGTGACCTGAGCTGAAATTAACAATTGGACACTTAACCAATTGAGCCACCTAGGTGCCCCTATAATAACTGTTTTAATGTGGTTTTTTCCCCCTGACTCTAAAATCTGTGTTAGTCCTGGGTGATTTTGATTGTTTTGTCACCGTCATCTTCTTCTTTTCATGGAGCACAACACAGGGCTTGAACTCATGACCTTGAGATCAAGACCTGAGCTGAGATCGAGTCGGACACTCAAATGACTGAGCCACCCAGGCGCCCTGAGTGACTTGTCTTCTACTTAGTGGTCATATTTTCCTACTTCTTTCCATACCCAATGATATTTTTTAGGTGCCAGACATTGTAAATTTTACTGTCTTGCATTTTTGTGTTTTGATAAATGTTTTTTTAACATTGTTTTGGAGCACAGTTGAGTTACTTGGAAACAGTTTGATCCTTTCGGGTCTTGATTTTCAAATTTGTTAGGCAGACTTATGGGAGTGATCCATCTAGGGCTAATTATTTCTCACTCCCAAGGCAAGAACCTTCTGAGCATCCCATCTGATGCACCGTGAATCTGTGAGGCTTTCCTGTCTGGCTGGTGTGATCAGGTGCTACTTCTAGCCTTGTGTGAGCCCCAATCACCAACCTTTCTAATTATTTTAGATGGTTCTTTCCCCAACTTTGGACAGTTTCCTCCTGTGCATATGGTGATTAGACCCAACAAAATGCTCAGAGGGGACCTTTTCACAGAGCTCTGATACTCTCTCTCTCTCTCTCTGTACCACTGTCCTCTCTGGTGTTCTGCCCTGTGAATTCTATCCACCTTTGTCTTCCCCTGACTCTCGGTTCTTCTTAATTTAGAGAATACACTTTTAAAAATGCTTTTAAATTAATTAACGAATTATTTTGAGAGAAAGAGCGAGCGAGCAGGGGAGGGGCAGAGAGAGAGGTAGAGAGAATCCCTAGCAGGCTCCAAGCCGTCAGTGCAGAGCCTGACGTGGGGCTCGAACCTACAACCTGCAAGATCCTGACCTCAAGTAAAACCAAGAGTCAGACACTTAACCTGCTGAGCCGCCCGGGCACCTCTGGGAATCTGCTTGATTCTACCTGGGTTTCCTTCTCTGTTCTGTGGCCTGGAAACACTCTGAATTCAATAACCTGGGATTATTGTAAGTCTTATCTTTGTCCTTTGTTGTCCTGTGTCTTGAAAAGTATTGGTTCAGATATTTTGCCCATTTTGTTGTTGTTGTTGTTGTTTTTTTCAGGGTAAACTTTACCCAGTTACTCCATCTTGGTGGAAAGCAAAAGTTCCTTCCTGTTCTCTTAAATACAAATATTTACATGGTTGCCATTAAAGTATATGTATCATTTTATGGTCAAACAAACATTGTAGCTCAGAAAGTTTCCATATTTCCTAAATGGTTTTCCTAATTGCCACTTTAGTAGCTGCGAAATATTTCACAGTGTGCCAAATTTATTTGAGAGCAGTTTATGCATTAAAGAATGATTTATGTTCTACCTCTTTCCAAAAAAGAATTTCAGATGGCTTACTGACAAAAAGGCCTACTAAATAAGACTAATACATTATGAATTAGAAGGGAAAACAAGGTTGAGAAAAACCAAGGAAGTAATAATGCCAACTATGATAATGTGCTGTGGGTATTCTGGCAGCCAAATGTGACAACTGTGATTAGTTCTGTTATTTTCATTATCAGAATGAAAAAGAGACTTCTAGGGAATAACAGTTACAGAATGCCTACTGTGTGCAACTTAACAGAAGGCGAGTTTGATTTTTACCTCACCCTCATGGTATTTGCTCGGGGCGCAGAGTAAATCAATGACACAGTAGACATTCTGGTTCCTAGGAGTCAAATGCCTCAGCAGGGAGCCCGAGGATAACACCAGCCATCACACAGACCACCTCAGGAGGGACAGACACTTTTCTTGTACTGAGTTCTGGTGGAAATTTTGAGTCATCTGGTGATCGTGTCTTCACAACAGCTTCATAGTAAATACAGAGGAAGTTTAATTTTCATTCATTCATTCATTCATTCATTCATTCAGGTACTGGCTTTTGATAGCTGTGACACTGCACTGCCCCTTGGTTGAGCAAGGGATTACGTGTCTTGAGAGGTAACACCAGCCAAGGATGGAATTTCCTTCCTTGGAGGAAAGGACTGCTTGCTGTCCTGCATGCCTCCTTCTATGATCTGGATTGCTTTTGAACAAGGTTTTGAAAAGACCTAGGGAACTCCTATCTCACTTTTTTTTTTTTTTTTTAATTAAGGTACGAGTCTATTTTATGCTAATTAACTCCTTTTCCTCACATGCTGCTCCGTAATCCTTTGCACTTGGACTTCCTTGTCTCTAACTCTACTGAAGGCTCCAGGCATCTTTGTGGAGACACCCTCGTCCCTGGAATCCTGGGGCTCCCTCGTTCTCTGTCAGACGCTTACTTCTCACCAACTCCCTGTGTTCTAGCTGCCTGCCCCCATCCCCGGGTTGCTGTCCTGGCCCCCTTGCTCTGTGTCCTTCACATTTCAGCACCTCCCCTCATGCCCATTGATAGGACTGAGTACCCACTGCTGTCTGAGCTCCGTGCTCAGAGCCGCTGGGTGCACAGAGGCAGCTGACAGTAGGTCTGATGTCGGGTTTCTCACTCTCTAGGGCGGGGATAATAGAGCAAAGTGAATAGCTGTTATATATATATTTAAAAAAAGCAGCAACTTAGAAGTTGTCCAAACAAAACAAATAGAGTACTCAAGTGGAAAATCCAGGGAATATTTCATGGAGGGTATAACTTCAGACATTGGAAAGTGTGTAAGCCTACACACTTTGACCACACTCACTTCATCCACCCCCCAGATTCTCCTGTCCCCTCCCCCCCCACTCCTCCCCCGGATTTAGCTATTTGCTCGGTGGGGCCTACGGGCCGCCACTGAGTTTTCAGCTCCTAGCGCTGCCCGCCCCTGCAGACCTCTCCAGGGTGTGGGCTGCCTTTGGGACAGTCTCTAGAACAGCCGCCGAGGATGGAGCCTCAGAAGCTCCCGTGCCAGCGCCCTGTCTGACTGACCCACCGAGTCTGTGGCGCCTCCTTCCATTTCTGGTCCAGACCCCAGGCCTTTCTGAACTTCCCACGCTTCCGCGTAGTACCAGGCGTTTCTCTGAAGCGCAAGGGACTTCGTGCCCGACGGGGTCAATCTGACCAACAAGACGGAGACAGGAACAGGCTAGCGAGGCCCTCTGTCCCTGACGGAGTGGGCCAAGGCATGCAGCTCCGTGCCCGTCCGAAGCCTTTCCCCCTGACTGCGCAGCTCAGCGGGCAGCACTGTACCTCTGCTCGCCCCTCCGGGCCCTGCCTTCCCTGCTCCTTCTCTCGCCGCCCTGATAGGGCACCTCCCAGTCATGTCTAACCGAGGTCGGCTGCAGACTGTTTTTTCCTAAAGAAGCTGGGCAAAGGTTCAGCATGACGTTTTTTGGGTTTTTTTCTTTTTAAATATAATTTATTGTCAAACTGGCTTCCCTACAACACCCAGTGCTCATCCCAACAAGTGCCCGCCTCCCTGCGCATCACCCACTTCCCCACCCCCCCATCCACCGTCAGTTTGGTCTCTGTATTCAGGAGTCTCTTGTGGTTTGCCTCCCCCCCTCTCTGTTTGTAACTGTTTTTCCCCCTTCCCCTCCCCCAGGGTCTTCTGTTCAGTTTCTCAAGATCCACATGAGCGAAAACATAGGATATCTGTCCTTCTCTGACTGACTTATTTCACTTAGCATAATACCTTCCAGTTCCATCCACGTTGCTTCATGTGGCAGGATTATATTCTTTCCAGCATGAGGTTTTCCAAGCAAAGTAGGGAGAAAGAAAGGCAGTTATGCTGACGCCTGGCACCAGCAGATGAGGTCAAGTCTCCCAGGCCTGCCTGTGCAACCCGGGCGAGTCCTGTACCCCTGGGCCTGCAAAGGCTCCTGCTGGGCCCTCGATGGGCACACCTTCCCCTTCCCACCACACCCACCAGCTGCAGTAGCACAGTATTAATTTCTCCCTGTGCTTTCTGTGTTTTACAAGCTCATGGTCCGTGTAGAATTATAAAACACAGGTCATAAGAAAGACATTCTGCTTATTCCTCAAGTTCCAGCTTAAAAACTGCCATGTTCTTGAAGCCAAAAGTAAACGCTCCCTACTCAGCATGGCCCAGACTGTTTTAAAAACATTTTTAAAATTATTTTTTAAATGTTTTATTTCTTTTTGGAAAGAAATGAGGGAGGAGCAGAGAGAGAGAGCGAGAGCGAGAGAGAGAGAGAGAGAGCGAGAAAGAGAGGATCTGAAGCAGGCTCTGCACTGTCAAGTGAGCCAGATGTCAGGCTCGAACTCATGAACTGTGAGATCATGACCTGAGCTGAAGTCAGATGCTCACTGACTGAGCCATCCAGGTGCCCCCCAAACGAATTGTTTTTAAGTCACTTTCCAGCATTTATCACATATTGTCATGTATCATAGATGATTGTTGGATATCATTGTATCTGTCAGATAAAAAGCTCCTTGAGGGCAGGGGCCATGACTTAGCTTTGCATCTTCTACAAAACTTATCATAGAGTACTGTATACAGTAGGCACTCAGCAGTTATCATTTGAATACATTTAGAAACATACCTGCAAGGTTAAGGGAATGCTATAGATATGTTCTTTAAATTATTGTAATCAAATAACGAATTATTGTAAAAATCAAAAATTCTTTTGTGAAACCCACCAGCAACTCTAGAATATTCCCACAGCTCAGTGCAAGGTCACGTTCACATGACTCCGGTCATGCTGTGAATCTCCAAGCACCTGACAGTACAAAGATTCTCAGAGGTTCCTGAGGTCAAGGGCATTAGAATCCAATCAGACACCATGGAATAAAGCTTTAACCGCATTGGGCCACAGGATAAACGATTAGAGAGGGATCTTCTAATTCATTCAATGAATATTGTTGAGCATTTTGTGATAATGAAATAAATGCTTTTAAAATATGAACGATATAGGGACCACAGATATAGTTGTCCATAGGAACATGTAAAGGTGATGAATTTCCTCCCCCCGGTTTCTTATTTACAAAGTTGGTTTCTCTTACATTTCACAGCGTCCAGTTAATTGCAAGGAATTTTTGGAGTCGTTACAGCAGGTGAGTGAAGGAAGAAATTGAAAGAGAACGTGAAAACTGTTACTAGAAGTATTAGTAATTGCCATGTGTAGATGAATAATTAGACTCCATAAGACATAGAAGCTTGACGTTGCTCATAAAAAAAAAAGTGTTTTAATTTTCTCAAATCTTTGACTCTGAGAAGCCTTTTCAGCCTCTCATTATGTAACAAGACTGGGCAGGCTTCCTTTTTTTTTTTTTTTTTTTTTTTTTGCCATTGACATCTTCCAAGGAAAATGCTGCATGATATGATTTTCAAGGCTAATTTGCCTTATTGTCTTAAGCAGTGTCTCTTACTACAAATTAGCCTCCTGTACCTCTGTGAGCTAGAGAGGCTCCTTCAAAATTCCTAACAGGCAGCCTGGTGGAGAGATGGGAGGGAAAGGAAGGGAGGGAGGAAGGGCGGGAGGAAGGGAGGGAGAGAGGTAGAGGGTGCCTGTCTGCTTCGTACATGTGGTACAGCCTGGGAGATGAGAACGCTAACAGAACAGGCAGTGTAATTACATGTTCCTTGTAAGTATGTTAGCCCCACGGGGAACTAAGCTGGCCAGTCCACTTGGAGAGGGAAAGTAGATTTAAGGATGATGGAGGGGTCATTGCATAACTGACTTATTACTCGGTGGTGATGAGGGCATTTGCTGATCTCCAGTAACTGCCTGGTGCTTTTGGTCAGGCTCGGCTCTCTCACTCCCAGATACTTGATTTTTGCAAAAGGGACACACCTTTCTGCAGGAAGAGAAGATACTGACCAGATTGCAAGCGGTAGGTAGTGACATTCAGCATGTTTATGCAGCAGAATTGCTGAGAGATTGTGGGGTGGGAGTTTGGGGGGGGGGGCTGGTGGTAGTGGTGGTGATCGGGTTGGTTGATTTATCTGCAATAGGGAATATGTTTTATTTTAATTATGAGTTAAGAGTTGCTGCTGCCTAGGCTAAGGGATCAGTTAAAAATTCTGTGTTCCCAGCTTTCATATTTGTGTTTGATGTGGTTTCTGTGCTCATGCAGCTTGGTGAAGCTAGGGAGGGCTCACCTTTAAATAACCTGCAGCTTCCTATTTTCGTTCTTGTTTTTTCTTTTTTTTAAATCCTTAAGCACTGTTCCCACCCTTTCTTCCCAATATCCGCCTGACCGCCCCCCCGCCCTCCGACCCATATGAAATGTGGCCTGTCTTCATTCTGAGCCTTTTGCGCCCTGAGTCTGGATTTCTGGCTGGTTTGCTGTAGGTATTTGTGGATGCTTCGCAGTCACCCAGGGCCCAGGCAAACTGACTGTGCATGGGAATCGGAGACCATGGCTGTGCAGCTGGTGCCCGACTCTGCTCTCAGCCTGCTGATGGTGAGTGCTCCGGGAGGAGGTGGGGCCCGGGCAGCGCCCAGCTCCAGCCTTACCCTCCCGCACCGTGGGCTGCCGCTGCAGTGCTGCAGACATGCTAAAAATCGCTCCGCTTTATCCCGCAGGCTTGTTGCAAATGATTTCTTGGGTGAGAGCATCAGCCATGACAAAGCACTCTCAGGGAAGAGAAGCCCTAGATTTGCCATTTTAGAAACTTGTTGCTTAATGCTATTTTGAGAGAGATGCTTGCAAACAGGTGCTAAGAGCCCCTGGAAATAGATTCCCACCGACGCCTCCCCCTGGCTCCTCAGCATCCTTCCCCCTCCCTCCCCTCCCCTCCCCTCCCCCGCTGCCTTTTGCATCTAAGTTGAGGTGATCCTGTTTGTTGATTTGTTTTTCTGTCATCTCATAGCAACTGTGGAATTTTTTTTGCCCACGGAACAATTGAATAGGATCTTCTTTCTAGGTGCCCACGTGTTTACTCCGATTTCCCCGGGGAAGTGGCCAAGGAGGTTGTCTGTGGCCTTTTTAACACTGGGACTGCAGAGCCACCTCCCAACTGTGACTGCGGGGGAGACTCTGGCAGGCCTTGTCCAGGCCCTTGCCCGCGTGTAGACCACTGACCTCCTTTAAGCCTCTCTGTGATTTCCATCATGTTAAGAAGGCCTCCGCTCTTAGCCTGTCTAAGCAATACAGGGACAGTGGCGTCACCTTGTTTTAACCTGATTGACTTCGGGCTAGGCTCTAGATTCAAGTTTGCTTTCGCTGTCGTGTTGCCCCCCTTCTCCTCGCTGACTAGCTCACATGCCAGGGTAATGCTGACGGAAATAGCCCGCATCAGGCTCCGCGTGTGAATGTTTCTAATAGTTCCGCAGGAGATTTTTACGGACAAAGCCTAAGTGCTTCTGCTGAGTATATTGATCTGTGTTTTCTGACTGAGAGGGGGAAATACAGCTTTGTGAGGCCTGATGAGTTTGTTAAGAGCACTTGGAAGAAGAGCCAGTGGGGAGCCTGCCTCTTGAGCAATGAGCTGGGTCAAGTTAAGAGGGACGGAGATCATGGTTCTTTTTCGCCTCAAATGTCGTTTCGGCCCCAGAGCCATTTGAAACGCCCGGGATCTTCTGCTGACTTCCAATTCCACTGCAAGAGAAGTAGTCAAAAGAATTAAAGTTGTTTTCTGGAGAAATTACCCTGGTCTCCTCTCCCTTCCTTATACTTATATTGTCCAATGATGCTGTATCCGATGATACTGACCATTGATATGTCCAGTGGTCACATACGTGGATGGTTAGGGTCTGAGGATTTCTGACTGTGGCAGGTGACACAGTGGCAGTGTCTCTGAGGACCAAGAGACTCTGGGAAACCGGGGTCTGAGTCATGTGCAAAAAAATAAGGGCACATAGGCTCCTGTTCAGGTAGGCGTGTGCGTATAATCTAGTATTGCTTGACAGAAATAAATCTTGCATTATGTTAAAATAGGGAAGAAATGTGTTCTTAACAATCAGCTGTAGGGAGAGCTGGGCCTGTTTGCCTCCACATTTCTGTCCTGATTTCTTCTCCATGCTTCTGAGCGTTCGGGCGTGCACCTGTTTTACTGGGAGCCCTAAGGAAAAATCCCCTCGGCATGCTGGTCCAGCTGCTTCTGAGACATACGCACTGAGGTTCCGTTCCTGGTGCTCCCAAATATTACGGTTGCTGTCCGGGAGGTCTCCGTGGCTCAGACTTTATCCTCTGTGTCAGCGGCCTCTGCCCTCAGATCTCTCCCTAGTGCTCACCTCCTGCCCAGATTAAAGGATTACATGTGTGTCTCCCTCAGAAGCCGGGGGAAGTGGCTCTTGACATCACAATGGGCCATTAGATTAGAGAACCTTGGAGCACCATGTGTAACCATAGTCAGGGTGTGTTTTCCTGTTCACAACCGGTTCAGGGGGAATTTTCCCCTATGGACTTTGTTCCTTTTTTCATTGTTAAGAAGAAACCTCAACATAATTGCTTCCTAACTATTGCAGGATGAGTCTCAAAATGTATATAAGCAAGTCACTGAGGAAGAGAGGAGGAAAGGAGGCCATTTAGCAGAGTTGCTTTGGCCGTGAGTTCTGGAAGGAAGCTGTAAACATTATTATTTGTTAGCTACTCAAGCAGCCAATCAATTCTCAGTATTTATGGAGTGCCTCTGCTAACTGAGGAGGGTAGCATAGTATAAAGGCCAGAGCTCATAAGCACCCCATCTGGGGGGAGGTCAATATCAGATGGCTTGATGGGAGTTCTGCACTTTCGTGGTATCGAGTCATTGGGCTGCAGGGAACCAGCGGGGAGCGGCGGGGAGCGACTGGCCACACCCCTTGGTTTTGGATAAGGACACAGTCAGAGGTTATACTCGGTGTAGACTCGACATGATTCAGGGCAGAATACATTTATTTGGTTCTGCAAAGTGGCACCAGATCTGGAATTGGAGAGCCCTACGTTCTGTTCCCAGCTGTTCCCCACTCCCTGGGCGGTCCTGGATATGTCGCTTCCTTTTTCTGTGCCTTAGTTGCGTCATTTGCTTTCTGAGGGGGTCATGGTCCTCTGTAGGGTCCCTTTAAGCTCTGTTAAACATAACATAAGACCTCTAGGAATAGCGTCTAGAATAGAGGTCCTTGACGGGCAACTGTAACGCTTTATTCAGCATTATGTCTTAGTTGTACCCTAGGATATGGGCAGTGCTGCTTTTAGATGGTAGAATTTGTTCCCAACCATATGGCTTTTATGCCAGAAGAAGTGTTTTGTGTTATTTACTGGAAGGGGTGATCATTTGCATTTGTTCACACTCTGTTGTCTGGAGACCTACCCCCCACGGGAGCCTGATTTATTCTGCCGGACTAGAGCAGGTGACCTTTGAAAAGTACCAAAGGTGACTTGTCCAAGCTGGTGCTGGGCTTAGAGCCTCTGGAAGGGGTCCTGGGTTGTAAGCATGTGCTGACTGCCTTGAGGTGAGTGCATTTCACTGATTCTTTCAATGAAGAGTTAGTATGGGGGGGGGGGGGTGGTGATGATCATCTATGCCACACGGAGGTCCTCAAACAACGAAGGGTGGACTCAGACAGAGGACAGATACTGGTGGTGAAGACCACATGCCATTGAAAAGCCCACCTCCTTCATTTTTGCAGAAATTTTGGGAAGCAAGAAAAGACACTGTTGGGAGCCTCCAGCAGGATGTCACTAATTATAGAGCAGGAAGCTCTTGGCTATGTGTCATTTGCTGAAATCACATGAGTTTGGGGAACCCTTTAAAGGCTGGAATGCGCTAGGGCCAAGATTTGTTGATCATTTCTCTAATGACAGCGTAGAGACGGATAGCCATGGGGCTACAGAGGTGGTATTAGGATATTTTGGCTCTTAGATTCTGAAAGCTCAGATTACAATATTTTAATGTAAGTTAGCTAGCGAGGCTATAGTGCAAATTACGATTTTCTGCAAAGCATCTTCACCTGTATTATCTCACTTAATCCCGTCAACAATCCTAGTTTTAAGACAAACTTATTTGGTAATCAGAATTTGAGAAACTGTCAATGGTCCCACGACTGAAAGTGATGGGGCAAAGTCTCACGATCAGGGTCCTCTGACTCTCAAGCCAGGGCTGACTTGGATGTCATGTCAAAGGTCGAGAACTTCACCACCAGGATCTTCTAACGCTTTGGATTTAGCCCATCAAGGGCGCCTCGTATCTGAGCCATTCTGCGTTTTTCACATTTTAAGGCGAGTAGTTCTATCGTCTTGTTTATCTGCATTCTTTTCCATATTGCAATTTAAAATAAAAGGTGATACCATACATCTGGCTCAAGACATCTGCTTTGACTCTAGCACAAAAAAATATTTTTATATCCATAAGAGATTTTCCACGTTTTTGAGGTTCCATTTTCTTGCACATTGTTTGTAAGAAAATTGCCAAAAGTCAAGTTTTTGTAATAGGAAAATTAAATATGCAAAAACTTCAATTCGTAAGTCAGAGAAATTAGTGGGTGACTATTCTCAGTGAATGAAAGATGTGAATTAGATTATCTTGAAGAGTCTTTGTATTTCTAAAAATTTGATTTCAGATTTCTGGGATTCTCTTGAACAGACTAGCTCTCTGGTCTGTTTGAATAGATTCTAGCTGATAACCTGCTCTTGTAAAACTTCATCTCTCTAGTTCATTTCATTTTATTATGGATTCGTCTTTCCTCAGACAGTTTCCTCCTTTGGAAATTTTCTTTTTTAATTACCCAACCAATATTTGCTGAGTATCTACTCTGTACAGGGAGAATACAAGCCAGTCCATGGCTTTAGTGAACTTAAAAATTAATTGAAAAGATGTATCACTGACTATTAGAACGGGAAAACTGGTTTAAGTTTAAGTAACATGTTGAAGAATAGAGGAGGGTAAATCTGAGGTGAGAAGACTGAATGAATTAGGGTAGAGTCCAGGCTGTTGGGAGATAGAAAGTAGACTGGCTTGGACAGAGTTCCTAGAGGTGACAAAGGCTTCGGTGGCCAGAAAGGCAGGTTAGGGGTATGACCAAGGTCCTAGTTCTATAACTATAACATAATTTTCCTCTGAATTTGACCTGTGACAAGTCTCTATTTGGAATCTCTAATAGACCATGGATTTTCTGGGGCACCTGGGTGGCTCAGTCGATTAAGTGTCAACTCTTGGTTTCGGCTCAGGTCAGGATCTCATGGTTTGTGAGAGTGAGCGCCGCATTGGGTTCTGTGTGGATAGCATGGAGCCCGCTGGGATTCCCACTCTCCCTCTCTCTTTCTCTGCACCTTCCCTGCTAGTGCCCCCTCTCTCAAAATAAATAAGTAAACTTAAAAAACAAAAAAAAGACCGTGGATTTTCTCCAGATTGCGAAAGGCAAAAGGCATAGGATAAAATTAAAGTCTGTCCTAAGAAATCTTGCTCTTGAGTAATAATAATAATCCTTTTAATTTTCTTTCTTTTTTTTTTAATTTTTTTTAACGTTTATTTATTTTTGAGACAGAGAGAGACAGAGCATGAACAGGGGAGGGACAGAGAGAGAGGGAGACACAGAATCTGAAACAGGCTCCAGGCTCTGAGCTGTCAGCACAGAGCCCGACGCGGGGCTCGAACTCACGGACCGTGAGATCCTGACCTGAGCCGAAGTTGGACGCTTAACCGACCAAGCCACCCGGCGCCCCTCCTGTTAATTTTCAAAGTGCTTTTGTGCCTGTTGTCAGGACAGGTACTGTATCTTTCTATTATATGGTAAAACTAAGATCCAGAGACGCTAAACAGCTTGCCCAAGAAGACTTGGCTAATTGTGATGGTTTCCATAACGTTTAACCAATACATTTGAAAAAGTAATTTGACCCCTTTATAGAAATTTAAAGAATAATAATTACGTGGTAAGAGAGCATAGTCACCTGAAGCACTGTGCACAGAGTGGGGCCATGTAAGCTTGGGGCCCAGGGCAGGGGTCCTAGATATTCAGGTCTATAGTGGGTAGTGTTCTTAGTGTCATTTATCTTTCTGGTTTATTTAAAGTAGGCTGATTGTGGGGGAGCCTGGGTCGCTCAGTCAGTTAAGCGTCCGACGTCACCTCAGGTCATGATCTCACGGTTCGTGGGTTTGAACCCTGTGTCGGGCTTTGTCGAGCTGACAGCTCAGAGCCTGGAGCCTGCTTCAGATTCTGTGTCTCCCTCTCTCTGACCCTCCTCTGCTCACTCTGTCTCTCTCTGTCAAAAATAAATAAGCATTTAAAAAATGAAAATAAAATAGGATGATTATCAAAACATCCCTAGAAAATGTTTCTGTAACATTATATCTAAGTCAGTAGCTAAAATCCTTCTTAAACCCAATTATCCACCTTCTAAAATGGAATTTCCTAATGGGTATGTTTGAAATCTTGACACTAATAATTTTTGTAGTTAGTGTTTAGTGTACAGATTTCTCTCTCTCAGAGGGTGAAATTTAAAATCAATGAGTCATACTGCCTCTCTCAGATAAGTTTTTGCTGACCATATTTTTTATTTCATTTTATGTCTTTCTGGTTTTAAGGGACAGAGTTCACTCACACCAGCATTAAGAAAGAAGGGAAACGTATTGACTGATGAAACGTACTGACTCGTTCCAAGGAGTGAAGTGGTTCCAGGAAAAGCTGGACTGAGGACTTTGGGTGACAGAGTCCAGACCCTGTTTCTCTGTTTCTCTCTATGTCTTTCTAATCTAGCAAAGATTCTACTTTGCTCTGTGTTAACTTTAGGCTCTAGCAGATTCTTTCTCTCAGCAGCTCCGGGATAACTTGTTCACAGAGCTGATGGGCCCAGATAAATAAGTGGGACTTTCCTTATGAGGTCATTTCTCAACATCCATTAGGCCTTGTTGGGTAATAGGTTTTGCCCCTGGCCAATCACTGGTTCTCTGACCAAGCGTGTTGGCGTCTGTGTCTAGACCTGTGGGGAGAAAGGAGTTGGGTCACTTGACTGATAAGTTCACCTGAATCACATGGAGTGAGAATGGCAAGTTCCAGAAGGAGAAGAGCTCTTTTACTAGGAAGGAGGAAGGGGTACTACCAAGGTAAAAACAATACGTACTCATTACAGTGGTCTTTGCAACGTGTGTATCATTATAAGACTCCTATAAAACCAGTTGGGGGTCGGGGAGGGGGTGGGTAAAGCATCAGTGAACCCTAAATCATTGGTTCAGTTTTCCTCAAAAATGAATATAAGTGGAAAAGCCCAATTGTCTAAATAGTTTATGCTTGTTTGAAAAGGTCTCACCATCTGTAAAATGGGATAATAGTAGCTACCGTGTAATACTTGGGATAATTCAATGAGATATGCAGGTAAAGTACTTAGCATTGTTCCTGGATCAAAGTAAATACACAGTAAGTATTAGCAGTTGTTTCTTTACATTAAAATGATATGGAACTACCATCCCCCAAACTCATCTCACTGGACTCCTGCATGAGCCAGAGTCCATCTAAAAGAAGTTGCCCAAGCCTGTCTGCATTCCAGTTTCTGAAATCAGGGACCACGTTGGACAACCAGCCAGTTGTTTTGGAAAACAGATGGACCTAGGATCAGGTGAACTGCTCCTGTCATGAGCAAATTTAAATTTGCATTCCTGTCTTGAATAACTAACAAAATTTTCTTACCCTCTAAGGGAAGATGACTAAAATATGGGCTGCAATATGTTCTCTCTGGCAAATGCAAAATGCATGCCATCCAGGCTTGCTATACATGATTGGGTGGCTATTAGTGGATCTCTGCTAAAAATTAATTGTGTGGCTGCTTTGCAAAGTTTAATAGTCATTTGGAGACCATATGTTACTGGTGCAGGTAGCAGTATTTCACTGAATTCTATGCCAAAATGTGAAGTCACATGGAACATATGGTATTTTGGCCTGGTCATAATCAAAGGTCCTGGAAACGTGATTGACTGAAACCATGGGGTACATACAGAGTTAGAAGACTAAGTTCCAGTGTCAAGGTAATATTGGCCTATAGTAATGAGTGCTTTTTATAACCCTGGATATTGAAATTTTAGTCTCACTTTCCAGACCTGGAGAAGCACTTTCCTGAGCCATAGATCCAGTCCCACTCCCCAAGCAATGTCATGCATGCCCATGGTTTTAACTCTTGTCTGTACATTCACGACCTTCTAATCATGGCTTTGGCTCAGGCCTTGCTCCCAAGTTTCTCATGACTGCCAATCCAGATGCTTATCAGATTGACCCTCCTGTTTGTCCCATGGATGCCTCAAATTGACCTTCCTCCTGGTCTACATGTCTTACTTCCATTGGTGGTAGGACCATTTTGCCTGTCATCCCAGAATTCATTGTTGACTCCTCCTTCTCCCTCATCTACCTTGTTCAGTTATCTCCAGGTTCTTTTGCCTCTGCTCCCTCATTTCTCTGTGATCTGGCCCCTCCTCCCTTATCCCTCCCACTGACTGTCAAGTTTATAATCTCACCCACCTGGGTCTCTGTTTCTACTCTCTTTTCACTATGTCTAATCTTCTGTACATACATTTTCCGGAGTGATATTTATAAAATGATTATGATTTCTCTAGTAATTAGACCTAGGATTTTCTTCTAAAATGAAGGTCTAAAATCCTCTGATTATACTTGATTATACCTGGAATAAAGCTCGAGCTTTTTATTTTTTAATTGAGGTAAAATTGGTATATAACAATATAGAAGTTTCAGATATACAACAATACAACTTGATGTCCGTATGCACTACAAAGTGGTCAAGCTTTATAACAAACCACATTAGTTACTTCAAGCTCCAACCTCTGCCTCCCTGTCCAATCTCACTCCCACTGTTCCCGCCACCACCCCTCAGAATTGGTGCCCTGGCCGTGTTGGGCTCTTCCTGCTCCCCATAAATAACATGCTGGCTCAAGCCTGTGCACCTGTGAGTGTGCTCTTTCCACTACTTGGACTATGGCTCTTTCTACCTTCCTCACTTTTTCTTGTACTTCATTTATATTTATATTTTCTATCATTTCACTTATTGATAACACTGCCATATGATATTTGACTTTTGTATCTGTTTTCCTTAACAGAGTAAGAGTACATCAACAATATGGAGTATTTCTCATCCATTCATCCAACAAATATTTATTGAGTGCCTACTGTCTTTTGGACACTATTTTAACATGAGGGATACGGTGAAGTGAACAAGACAGACAAGGTTTTTGTTGTCCTTGAGCTTACCCAGGGAGAGGTTAAAAAAATAAATACATTGAAAATACATAGAAATATCAGGGAGTGATAATTTCTCTAGAGCAAATTGAAAATGATGGTGGGGAAACCGTGGCTGGGTGATAGCTTTAGAGTGGGTGATCAAGGGAGCCTTCTGAGGAAGCTAAAAGGTGATTGGCAAGAAGAAGGCAGTGGTGGAAAGTTGTGGGCAAGGCATTCCAATCAAGGTAAAAGCCATAGAACCTGAAGGAATTTATCTGGTCCCAACACCTTGCACTGTTCTCCATATATTCAGTGAATTAAAGTATTGATCCATCACTTCTGGCAGTTTAGCACAGGACCAGGCTTTGGGGAGGAAGTTGAGGTGAGGAAAACACACGAGTCTTGTTCCAGAGCTTCTATATCACAAAGAAATACAATTACAGAATACGTTGAGGTAACACCTCACAACCTCGTGAGAGGAAATGGTCCCACCTTATGGGCCACAGTACCAACAGTGCGTGGGAAGGAATTCAGAGAAGTGGTCTGGGAGGGGTAGGGGAGGGCGACCTAGAGATCTAGTTATGACAGGGTCTGTGGAGGAAGAGGACATCAGGCCATTTTGAAGGATGCAGTTTTTTTCCCCCTTTATTGAGATATGATTGACATATACATTGTGTAAGTTTAAGGTGTACAGCATATTGATTTGTTACACTGATATATTGCATTATGATTACCACTTAGCATTAGCTAACACCTCCATCAAGCACATACTTATCATTTTTTTTGTTGTGCTAAGAAAATCTAAAATCTCTCTCAGCAACTTTCAAGTGTATAATACAGCGTCATTAGCTATAGTCACCATGCTGTATATTAGATCTCCAGAACTTACTCATCTTCCAACTATAAGTTTGTACCTTTACCAGTAATCTCCATTTACCCCACCCCCAGCCCCTGATAACTGATACTGTACTATTTTCTGTAGGTTTAGCTTTTAAGACTCCACATTTAAGTGATGCCATACTGTATTTGTCTTTCTCTGTCTGGCTTACTTCACTTAGGGTAATGCTCTCAAGATTCATCCCAGTTGTCATAAATGGCAGAAATTCCTTCTTCCTTGTGGCTGAATAATATTCCAGTGTGCGTGTGTGTGTGTGTGTGTGTGTGTGTGTATCACATCTGCTTTATCCATTCATCCATACACGGAAAGTTAGATCGCCTCGGTCAGCCAATGTCTTAGGTAGGTTGTTGTGGTTAGCCAATGTCTTGGTTATTGTGACTAATGCAGCAATGAACATGAGGATATAGATACCTCTTAGAGATCCTGTTTTCATTTGCTTCAGATAAATTCTTAGAGGTGAGATTGGGGCGTGTTTCTTTTTGATGAGGGAGAGAAGGGACGGAGTATCTTTCTGGGAAAAGAAAAAAGGGATCAGGGAGATTCAGGAGGAGAGGATTATGAACCACTGTGGTAGATGATAGAGATCCCATGAGGGCTGAGGTAGAGGTGGGGAGGAGGGACTGGTAGGAGAGGATTTGCCTTGTGGAGGAGGAGGAGGAAAGCTTTTGGAGCACGTTGGGACCAGATGAGGGAAGACATTGCAGATGCTCCCATGAGCACCTGTATTGGAGCCACAGGCATTTAGGGGCCTGTCTGTGTTCTCGCATGGGGACTGACTTAGCCGGTGTAAGGGTTGGGAAATTTCATTTGGTGGTGGTATGTAGGGGAGACAGGGGAGAGAACACCTATTTAGAATCATATGCTTGGGGGTGCCTGGGTGGCTCAGCTGGTTAAGCGTCCAACTTCAGCTCAAGTAATGATCTCACAGTTCATGAGTTTGAGTCCTGCATTGGGCTCTCTGCTCTCAGCACAGAGCCCACTTTGGATCCTCTGTCTCTCTCTCTCTCTCTCTCTCTCAAAAATAAATAAACATTAAAAATATCAAATGCATGAACTCTGGTGGAGAGTGAAGAGGCAGCATGGTGGTGGCTATGGGAAAAGTGGAACATGGATGAGTTCAAGGGACATTCTGAAGGCAGCATCATCAGGACCATAGGATAGATGGATGGTGGGACCCACGCACAGGGAGCAGTCAGCCAGGACTACAGAGTGTTGGATCTGGAGCTTCACGGAGTGGTGCCAGGAACAACTTCAGAGCCAGAAATACATTTGCAGAAGAAAAGGGCTGCACTTAGCTTAGGACCACCCAGTTGAAGGTGTGGAGGAAATAATGGGATTTCCCAGCAGAGATGGCTGATGGGCAGTTGGATATCGTAGGCACTTAGGTCAGTGATTCGATTCAGAGAGGCAGATCTGGGAATGAGACTAGACGCACAGGAATCCAGAAGAAAGATCGTAGAGGGAAAAGACCAGAAAGCCACACTTGGGCAGGGGGAGATTTAGAAGCCATGATCAGAAAAAGTTCATATTATCTTGTGATACAGGCCACATTTGTACCAGGTCAGTGTTACCTTGACTTTGGCATTAATTTTCCTCACATTAAATGTACCACGTGGTCTAATTGAAGCAACCTCAGAACTTTTTAAAGTTTGTGTATTTTGAGAGAAAGAGAGAAAGTATTAGCACCAGAGGGGCAGAGCGAGAATCCCAAGCAAGCCCCTCACTGCCAGCACAAAACCCGATGCAGGGCTTGAACTCACAAACCACGAGATTATGACCTGAGCCGAAAGCAAGAGTCGGATGCTTAACTGACTGAGCCACCCAAGCGAAGCAGCCTCAGAATATACTAGATGCGGGTTAAATGCAGTTCCATTAGATGACTGCTTCTCCCAGATTGCTGTAGGGCACAGGTGAGCTGAGATTGTGCACATGCCCACTGTCACCACCCCTATGATGCAACCAGACGTATCGCGCGTGTGTGTGTTCTGCTCACTACTTACTGCTACGTAGCAACTACTCCACATTCTGTGACTTAAAACAACCATTCTGTTATGCTCACCAATTCTGTGGGTCACGAGTTCCAACAGGTGGCCGTGGTAATGGCTTATTTTTGCTCTATAATGTCTGGAGCCTCACCTGGGATGAGTGAAAGTCTGGGGTGACTCAACAGCTAAAGTCTGAAATCTCCCGGAGGCATCTCCATTCACTTGTCTGGCACTGGGTGTTGCCATCCGCTGGACCGCAGCTGGTTTTTTGACCACAGCATTCTTGTAGGAAAACTCCACATGACCTGAGTTTCCTCACAACATGGCTGCTTCAAGGTCGCTGGACTGTTTATGTGTAGCTCAGGGCCTCAAATTGAGCATCTAAGCTCACAAGGCGGAAATGTATCACGTTTTGTGAGCTAGCCTCGGAAGTCACATGGACTCACTTCCGCTGCATTTTTTTGGTTACAAACAAGTCACTGAGGCTGCATTGGAAGGGAGAGGATATAGACTCCACCTCTTGGTGAAAGGGAGTTAACATGGTTTGTGACATGTTTAAAACGACCACAACGAGCATTCATTCTATGCAATTTAATTTCGTGGTCTTTGAGGGTCTTAATTACTCACAACTTGGCTATGGAATTTTGCTCAGAGGGAGCATTCCATAACTATTGATGGAATATTACGTTGGTATCAGAAGTCCATTAAAAATTTTTTTTTCCTACTGGCAGGAAGTTACCTTTGAGTTTTTAGATGTTTATCCAAACTCTAAGCATTTAGAGAGTAACACACGTTTAGCATTTCTCTGTTATGCCTTCAAAGAATTCCCAGAGAAGGTATGAATCAGGAACATCTTCATCTGCCTTCTCTGTGACCTCCAAAGTTCTCTGATTTTGTCCCCACTGATGATTGGGACTAATCATAGTAGTAGTTCCCGTAGTGTTGCCTCTTTTCCATGCTTAGTGTTTGAACTCATAATTTGTTTTGTATCTTTATTGCCCATGTGTCAAAGCAAAAGGAGGGACATAGCTTGGTATTAGGACTGAAGTGGTTTCTTTTCTCATGAGGAGTGTGAACATAATTGAGCTGTAATGAACATAGCTGAGGCCATTTTATAGGGATTAATGACAAGGAGAATGTGTTCATGGCCCGAGGCTTAGTCTTCGGTCATTAACCTAGTTGGTCATTAATATTGTCTGGGAATGCTTTATGTTAGGCCATTACAACTACGCCATATGCTGCTGGGATTGGGAACATGAACATTACCTGTATCAAGTGTTATTTGTTTCCTCTCCATTCCCCACGATTACTGAACAAGGCAGCCTTTTTAATACACACTCCAAAGGCATGAAGTACCAAGGGCAGAACAAATTTGAAGCGTCCCTTCCCTCCTCTCCCCTCTTCTTCTTTTTAAAAAAAAATCATTAACGGAGGACTACAATCAGAGAGACGTTATGGTGAGCACTGAGGATCTGTGGGCATATGTGGAAATACCACCTGGTCATTGATCTCAAGAACTTTAGAGTGTAATTGGAAAGGCCATTAGAAAAACAATTCCAATGTAGTGAGATAAATGTTATGACAAAGAAATCATCAATGTGCTATGGAGTTGAGCATAGAACAAGAACCACCACGCGGCACTGATGTTTCAGGTGAGTTTTGAAGGATTAGAGGTGGATAGGTGGATGATGGTGGTGGGGAGTCCCAGGTCCGGGAAAGAGCCTACACAAAGGCAAATGGAAGAGTTGCATGTTCCAACAACTATGTAACATTTTTGAAGGGGGAAGGCAAAAGGGAATGGAGGAGAAGAGGCAAAAATCCTGGCTAGGGGTAGACACAAACTATTTTCTGAATAAATGATAAGGAGTTTGGACTTGACCGTAAATTTTACTAATAGGCATCGATGATTTGAAGCAAAAAATGACACGTTCGGAGTTGAGATGTGGAAATACCGCTCTAGAGGTAATACGGAGAATGGATTCAAAGAAGGGATGACCTGAGGAGAGGAAACCGGGTAGGAAGATACGGAGGTCGGCCAGGCCAGCAGTAACGTGGGCTTGAAGTAGTGGTGAGCCAATGGGAGTGGAGAAAAAGGCAGGGATGAGCAGTTCAAGTGGGAGACAGAGGTGGGTGGTTTGTAATGACTCCCATAATAAGTAAAATGCCTGCTCAAACAGGCTTTATTTAAGATAGGGAAATTCTTTAGTTCATACTGAGTCCAGAGGGGAAGCCAATTCTAGGATCTGCCTCTGGTCCCACATTCACCCTCAGTCCCCTTAAGTCTTTTGGCTCTGTTCTTATCTGTGGGCTATGTCTTCAGGATGGCTTCCCTCACGTGGTCACAAGTTCACTGCCATTGGCAACTTCCTTGTTCAAGCCTGGTGGGGAGAGAAGAGTCTTTCCTTAAAACAGGAACCATGATTTCTTCCTTTATTTTTGAATGGGTCAACTCAGGTCATCTCCATAGGAAAGCCAAGCACTTACTGGCTTAAGCATGAGATCTTGAACTAGTCATTAGCCAAGAGGCATGGAATCACCGTGCTTCGCTTGATGTATCTGCATCTACCACTGAAGCTTGAAATTGGGTCAATTCTTACTACCCCACATAAGAAGGAAGGAAGAAGGGAGTGTGGTTGCTGCACAGACAACCTACATTATCTACAACTGGAGCACAGAAGAGGGCACTCAACCCACTCAGGACAATGGGAAGATGAGGGAGGTCGTTATGTAGATGATAGGTTTCTTTAGAGCGGCAACTGTGTCTCATTCACCATTGATTCTTTAGCTCTTAGCTCAGTGCCTGGCACATAGCAAGTGCTCAGTAAGCATTTGTTGAATGAGTAAAGCCTCCAAGAAGTGGTATCTGAGCTTGAAGATGCAGATCAGGTGACAAAGTAGAGAAAGGGTTTCAGGCAGAGGTCAAAGTATCAGCAAACGTAAAGGACCATGCAATTGCATGATACATTTCAGAAAAGTCAACGAGTTGAGATGCAATAGCAACTAAAATCCAAGACAGGGACAGGCAGAGGCCAAGGTTGGAGAGGTTAGGAAGGACTATACTCTTGCTGAGGAGCTTGAGCCATATCCTATAGATACTGGAAGGTATCTGAACAGTTTTGGGCAAGAGAATGAAATAATCATGCTGTGTTTGTATAGATCACTCTGCCAATGATGTGTAGAAAACGGCTGTAGGAATATGAGTAAGAAATGATGAGATGAGATCATCAGCTGATGAGATTTTAATTTGGCAGGTGACGCAGGGCAGGAGTCAAGGATGACCTCAGATCTTTATGTTGGGAAAGGAAGCAGGTGGCAGTCACAGGGGAAAAACAGATTTAAAAGCAATAATGATAACTTCATTTTGGACAGTTTCATCTCAGGGGCCTGTGAAAACTTCTAGTAGAGGTGTTTAGCCATGGTTGGATGTATGTATGTGAAGTTGGGGGAGATTTCTGGACTGGACATACATATTCAGAGTCATTAGTATGCAGACAACAGAATAAGGGTGAAGGCCACCAGGGGGAGTGTAGACCAGGTGAGGCCATGAGTCATGGATGAGGCAGTGGAAGGATAGGGGATGGAAAGAAAGCCCATGAACGAGGCAAAGAAAGAAAGTCAGAGAGGTGGAAGGAGGTCCAGGAATGTATACTATCTTGAATGATAAGACAGCAGAGAATTTCAAGAAAGAGGAACGATGATCCTGACTCCCAGAAAAATTAAAGAAGTGAAAAGCTGAAAAATCCTCATTAGATTTGCCAGTCAGGAGGGTAGCAGTGACCTTCTGGTGAGATGCCTCATAAATGTGGTAAAATCAGGAGCCAGGTTGCAGTGAACGAAGGCAGAATAGGAGGTGAGCAAGTAAAACAGAGAGGAGAACGTAGGAAAGCAGGAAAGCAGACATCGGGTAGTAGCCGGAGGAGGGGTAGGGAGCAAGGAAGATATCTGGGAGATGGGGAAAGCAGGAGCATTGTTAGAGACTCGAGGAAACACGCTCAGAGAGATTGGAAGGTGAGCACTAGGAGGGGGTGGGAGGGAATGTTGGCCATGCTTCCCCTGCTGGTTCCAAGATGGCTGCCCCAACTCTAAGCTTCACGTCCTTCACTCCTGTGTCCAAAAGCAGAAAGAAACGGAGCAGTAAAGAAAGCTCTCCTTTGTCTCTGTGTTTCTATCAAGGAGGAAAATTTCTCCCAGAAGCTCCCCAGAACACATCCCATTATTTTTAACTGGCCAGAACAGAGTGACTTACATGACATGTTACTGATAGGTTTACTCGGCCCCCGCCCCGACAACCCCTCTCTAGAAAGTCTCCTAAACTGTAGAGGTGGGGGGTCTCAGGACTGCATTTCCCAACCTCGCTGCATGTGACTCAGCTCCTACCAAGCAAGCTCACCAGCACCAGATCGGGGAAGGTGAGGCGACTGATGTGAAGTGGCAGTTGCAGATCAAACATTCTTGCAAGCAAGGTGACACAGTGTTGAGGTTCTCGGGGATGAGCTTTGGCGGAGCTGCTGGCGTTCAGGCTCCAGGGTCAGAGGCAGCGGCTCAGTGACGCCATAGGTTTCGGCTGTAATGGCCTCTGGGTGCACTTCAACATTCACCTTGGTCTGTGGGGAATGGAACCCCTTTCTACTTAGGCTATATTTGGGTGGGTTTTGTTGTCTGCAACAAAGAACCCTGAAAAACACACGAGATCACCCCGGCTGTAAGGGAGGCTAGGGAAGAGAGCGGCTGTCGTTTTTAGGCTCTTGCAATAGAGAAGGTGGCTCAGGGTAATGGCTGCTGTGTAGTGACCCGAAAGAAATGTGCTAACAGTAAGCGTGGATGTAGATGAGTTTGTAAGGAATTCGAATAGACTAGCTGAATGTTTGGTTTGGTACATGAGGTTTTTAGGGGCATACCAAAATATTTAAAATATAACTGTCATTCTCTCGAAGTGGCCTATGTGAACGAGACATTAGTACAAAGCCTAAACCTTTTCACCCTCCTGTCGTTGCTGACAATAGCCTCTGAAACCCCAGTCAGGCTACCAGTCCAAATCCAACGATGACAGTTAGGACACAGGATCCGCGGAACAACAGGGAAGGGAGGAGGGAAGGAATAACCATTGTGTCTTTTTAATAAATACCAGAATCTCAATCATGGGTAATTTTTTTTAAGTTTATTTATTTTGAGAGACAGAGAATGCAGAGGAGGGGTGGAGAGAGAGAGAGAGAGAGAGAGAGAGAGAGAAAATATCCCAGGCTGGCTCTGCACTGTCAATGCGGAGCCCAATGCGGGGCTTGAACTCACAGACCATGGGAGAGTGACCTGAGCCAAAACCAAGAGTCAGATGCTTAACTGACTGGGCCACCCAGGTGCCTCCCCAATCATGGTTATTTGAACAAACCGGCAATATGGCGAAGATGTTTTTGAAGCTCTTGGTAGATACCTAGCCGTGCGATTTTTCATTCCCAATCCTTCCGACCACTAACACCATTTTATTTGCAAATTAATTTTTTTGGCTGGTTTTTAAAAATAGAGATACTTTTACATGTTATATACGTATGTGCTACCCTAGTTCCTTACTCCTTTAGACTCTCGTGTATCCTTCCAGAAATTCTGTATCCATCCTTCCTTGTCATTCCCTATAGTGCTACCTCATCCTTTTTAAAGGTTGTACAATATTATATTGTCTGAACGACTCATAATTGGTTAATCAATCTTCCACTGATGAACATGAGGCTATTTTCAGTGTTCTGTATTTACAAACAGCCCTGCAGTGATCATCCACGTGCCTCCATCATTTTGTAGATGGCTTGAGTATACCATACATAGGATCTATCCCTAGGTAGAGAGTGCTCAATCAAGAGGATGCCATTTACGATTTTTACAGATACTGTTGTATTACTGTCTCCAAAAAGCCATGTTGTAAATTTGTTTTTAAAAATTTTACTTCCTTGGGGGTGCCTGGGTGGCTCAGTCAGTTAAGCATCCGACTTGGTCTCATGTCATGATCTCGCGGTTCGTGGGTTCGAGCCCCGCGTCGGGCTCTGTGCTGACGGCTCAGAGCCTGGAGCCTGCTTCAGATTCCGTGTCTCCCTCTCTCTCTGCCCCTCCCCTGCTCATGCTCTGTCTCTCTCTGTCTCAAAAATACATAAAACATTAAAAAAAAATTCTACTTCCGAAGCTCTAGGAATATAAGAACCAATTCTTATCTGCTGGTAGGGAATAGAAGGATTGGAGGCAAAGTAAACTATTCTCTAAAGGGTATTTAGAGTGTTACTGTATAAACAATTGCAGCATTAAATGTCTGCAAAATTCAAGTGGCAAATGAGCAGTGAATATCAATTACGCATCTGCTGCATTTCAAAGGCAGATGGCCTTTTAATTTTATATCCCAAGAATTATACCCAAATTTCATTCCCTTCTTCAGATTGCTCCCCCCCCTTTTATTTACTTGCACTGAGAAAATGGTTTATTGCGCTTCTCACATATTACATTACTTTTGACGTAAAGCACAAAGAAACCAACTTGTGCGTTTACTAAGTAGACATCTGAGGTTGGGATTTAAACCCAGTTTGTATATATTGAGTCCTCATAATTGTCTAATGCTAAGGAGTGCCATCTAAGAAAACCGTCCCTACTTTCAACGACCTTACAGTCAGATGGAGAAATCAACCTATAAAACTTGAATGGTTAAAGGCCAAATAAAAAAGGAGTATCTAAGTGCTCCGCTGTATAATTGACCTATTCTTTTATGGCAATACAAAACCCCCAGCATGAGAGCTGTCAGGGATTCTAAGAAACGTGGGTGTTGGCTTGGTTTTGAGGGGCAGGAGGGAGAAATAGAAAAGCAGGGGGCAGTTTAAGGTGCCACCATGAACAAATGGAAGTAGGTAAGAACTGGCAGCGGGAGAGCCTGTGGGGGAGACACCTGAAGCAAGGTTGGGTGGAGGGGGGGGCCACGTGACAAAGGGCCATGCCTGGTGGGAAGAGTATAGGAAATAGTGGAAAATGAGCGTGATGTACAGGAAGGAACATTTGCGGGGAGGAAGACAGGTAGTGAGTATACGCCGAAGAGCTCTGTAGAATTGAAAGGGCTCATGCTCCGTGGGCTCTCACATTGGAGGTGAACCCTTCTCAGTGTCCCACATGTAAAACGCCATCTTTCTTATGTTCCCAAGTTTTGTGAATTTATTTAAGTTTGCCCAGTCTTGAGAGCATAAGACAGCTATTTTCCAGGACCTGGACAGATACTCAAGAAACATTTCTTCATGGGCAGTGATGGGAGGAAGGGATTGGAGTTGGAGTGTAGGTGGGGAGCCCAGACAGTATTTCAGGTGCCATTGTAGCAATGCACTGACGGGGACGGAGCTCAGAAATTTCAAAGCCAGTAAGCACCAGTCTTGGTGATCATGAAGAGGGTGAGGGATGAGTCTGTTAAACAGTGCAATAAATATTAGTGGGGGGTCTGCCGTGTTCACACCCCATGCTGGGTGCTATAGGGGAGGAAAAAGCTGATAAGAGATCTCCTTCATTCAGTACAGGGTGGGCAAGTTGAGTGCAAGAAAGGATGAGGCCACATAAGGTGAGAGGCCAGGACAGGTATGAACAAAATGCTGCAGAGGTTCAAAAAGGAAGCATCCTGGCTTGTCGGGGGACTCAGGTTGACATCCGAGGACACGTTGGAGTTCAGCTTGCAGGCTGGAGGAAGAGGGGCTGGGGAGGGGGTGTCCCACCGAGAGATGAGCCAGAGCAAAAGGAAGGATGTGGACACATCACTGGCAAGAGGAATCTATCATTCGGGGACGCTAGATACATGGAGTACAGGGAAAGGTAGGAAATCAGGCCAGAAATCAGTCTTTGAATTCTGGGCTGGAGAGTTGGTTTCAGTAAGACATGAACATTTAAATTTGAGTGTCTGAATTTGTAACACATCACAATCTACTACAGATTCGTGAGCAAGGGAGTTTTACCAGGGTGAGAAGATTGTAGTGAGCCAGTCAGTGGGGAAATGATCACGACGGTTCTGAAAGACAGAAGTAACCTGCGTAGTGAAAGCAGGGTAACCTCTGTTGGGTATGGAACTGGAAAGAAAGGCCAGGGTGTTTGGACTTTCGAATGCCCACCCAGCAATACTCTAAGGACAGTAGATTTTACCCTGCTTTGGAGGTTCTCAGACCTTGAGACGACCTGAGAACCCCGTTGGGTGTTTGTTTAAAATTCAATTTTCAGGGCCTTAACCTCTGAGATTCTAATTCCCTGGATCTGGTGTGGCTCCAGAAATGTGAGATTTTTAGAAACCACTCCAGATGATTGTGTTTTGGGTAGCCCAAGAATCACATACGTTGACAAATTCTCTGTTCCCTAACGTGCTTATCTGTGAACTGGCTGTGGTTTGAATATAGGTTGGCTAAAGCACTTTTTTTTTAAGGAAGAAGGGAATGGAAGAAAAGGCCGGTGTCAGGGGGGAATAATACTGAGTCCTTGAATAGCTCCTCAGGTACATAAAAAGTGCGCATCGGCTGAATGCGTTTTTGCCATTCTTCCAGATGTTAGCTGTGAGAGGACGTCTTCTAGGATAATTGATCTAAGGTCATATTTTCAGTTTATGTGAAAACAATTTATCTGGTTTCTTGAATCCCACACTGATCTTGTCAGTATCCTCTAATTAAGGGGTGGTGGTCTCTTGTCCCTATCCACTGGAATGGCACCGATATTTCGTAACAGTGGTGGCAGTGGTCATGAACACACTTCCCATCAGCACTTGAACGTTTTCAAAGAGTCTGCTCGTTGTTCAACCTGAAAATCAACTTAAAAGAAGAACAGTCACTCCTCAAACATGAAAGATACGTGCAGAGAGAGAGAACCTTTGAATTTAAAAAAAGAGGTAGCAATTTCATATAAAAGCTGAGCTACATTTCCTCCTCAATCTGCTCCTGCATAATTTTATCCTACTTCCTAATTATGGTAACAGAACAAGAAACATCCAGACTGCTGTTCACATTCTCACTACTTTCCTCAAGGAAAAAAAAACAAAAAACAAAAAAACCCACAGTATCTATGCCAGAGAAAGGGAAACAAAGACAGGATGTAAATTTTCTTTGTGTGAGTTATCCTTGGCACATTTCTCTCCTTTCTCTTCCTAAAGTCATTTAAAAGACTGACACTCACGTCCAATTAAAGGGATTTGGATGAGAAACTTGGAGTTTACAGTCGGTTCCAATCAATAGTTCAATTTGTCCATCAATAGACTTTGAAATGCTCTTCAAAAATAGTTGCATTTAACCGTGGCTGAATGATTAGAAAACGAAATTTCATTGAGCAAGATCTCCTTTGTTTGAAAGACTGAGCTTCAGAGCCCTGAAAAATCATTTTTTTCCCTTTATTATTTGTGTCCAAGTCTGTCGATTGGCCAAGGAGAAATTGTCGGATGCATCTTAGATACTCTCTAACACAGGTTTTGCCACTGACTTTCAGCATGTGTTCTGTAAAGAATCCTGTATAGAGAAGTGAGGAATAGGAGTCAGGACTCCCATGAAGAGCTAGGAACCAGAATTAGAGTTAGTTGCAAGATGCAGTTGTGGGCCAATATGTCTTTCTTACCCAGACAGTATGCTCCTAAGTTAAGGCTCCATGAGGACTAATTCTTTATGTTCTCTGGAGTTTGGGAAGGCAAATAAAAGTTGCTAAACAAAAAATGTCCGTGGGATTTCTCCCATATGATCTCCTCATTTTTGAAAGAACCTCTGTAAAGTCACTGGTCCCTGCCACACAAGTTGTCACTCTGGGAAGGGATCACTTTTGTTTGTTCCCTTTGGGTTTTCTTCTCAAGTTATCAATGTAGATGGAACAGGGCAGAGAGGTGTTTTCTCACCTCCACAGGAAGGACAAAGGGTGGGGTGTTTAGTTCTGGCTCTGGAAGGTATGGAGTTAGAAGGAGAAGAAACAGAGGATTAGCATTTGTTCTTGAAGGTAGATCTCAAAAGCACTGTGTAAATGACCCTAGTGACCACCTCAAGCCAGAACAAATGGAAGGTGTCTTATACTCATGTTCTTTTACTTTCCATGGCTCATTTTTGGGGAGAATGATTTCTCGTTGGGGGCCATTTTCCTCGATGGGTATATTAGTTCAGGCTGTCATAACAAAGTATCACAGACTTCGGGGGCTTGGCCGACAGAAATTTATCATTCACACTTCTGGAAGCTCAAAGTCCAAGATCAAAGTGCCAGGCAGTTGGGTTTCTGGTGAGAACTTTGTTCCTGGCTTGCAGATGGTGACTTCTCACTGTGTTGTCCTCACATGGCCGGGAGAGAGGAAGAAGGCTCTTGGAGTCTCCTCTTCTTATACTAATCCCATCAGATTAGGGGCCCACCCTTCCAACCTCATTTCACCGTAATAACTTCCATGGAAGCCCCATCTTCAGAGATAGTCGCTTTGGGGGTTAGGGTCTTGACATATAAATTGGGGAGACATAAGCATTCAGTCCCTAACAACTGGTTAACATAGCCATGCAAGGCCCAACCCCTTTCTGATGTGTTGATTTTTCATCTTTGTAGAATTGTCTCTGATTCGTTGTTGGATTCAAATTTGTAGTTTTTTTGTTTTTTTTTTAAAGCACATTTTGTTTCTACTGACAAATGGATGCAACTGTGGTCTTTTTTTTTTTTTAATTTTTAATGTTTGTGTATTTTTGAGAGACAGAGTATGAGTGGGGGAAGGGCAGAGAGAGAGGAAGACACAGAATCTGAAGCAGGCTCCAGGCTCGGAGCTGTCAGCACAGAGCCTGACGCGGAGCTCAAACTCACAAACCGTGAGATCATGTCCTGAGCTGAAGTCAGACACTTAACTCACGGAGCCACCCAGGTGCTCTGCAAATGTGTTTTTTAAATGTTTATTTATTTATTTTTGAGAGACACTGTGTGTGAACGGGAGAGGGGAAGAGAGAGAGAGAGAGAGAGGGAGAGGGAGAGAAAGAGAGAATCCCAAGCAGGCTCTGTGATGTCAGCTCACAGCCCAACATGGGACTCAATCCCACAAACCTCGAGATGGTTGACCTGAGCTAAAATCAAGAGTCAGATGCTCAACAGACTGAGCCATCCAGGGACCTTATGGATGCAAATATTTTATCAAAGTGAAATGTTAGAAGTCAGAAACTAACAAAGAAAATCAATAAACCATGTTAATGGCTAATAAGTGTTAATGAGTTTGTACCTAATAAAACCATTTTACCTCTTACCAACACAATCACATTTAAGCTGTTTTGTTTTTTCCTGGCTCCTACCTTAGTCATAGGAGTGGGTCTTATTAGAAGTTAAAAATGTTTTCTTCAAAGGGTTATGATTTTGCTAAATGTTGGCCACTCTCCCTGGTTCCCCTACCCTTCTCCATCCTATGCCCCCACCTACACACCCTGAAATTGCTTTGGGTTCAGAGTTTCACATGTATAAAGTACATGACTTTTGAATTATGGATAAATCATTTTGCCTTTTCAAGAGCTGGAGAAATTGAAAATAAAAATTTTAACCAGTGGACCTTAAGCCAGGCAAGACTCTATTGAATGTTTACCGAGTTGTTATCTCTATATTGCTTGTTTTTTGTAACCTGTGCATTCCCCTGTAGGGGCTTAGGTTCAAGTTAGGGATTTATATTAAAAATACTAGAACAGACTCCCTTAACTCTTTTCCATGGAGAAAACGAGCAGATGCCTCTGATCCTGTGTACCCCCATTTTGAAATTCGGAATTGGTTGGGTATTAGCATTGCCTGCTATTATAATGGCCATAACCTTGAAAGGTAATGTTGGATCTTTCTGATTTCGTCTCCATTTACTCAACTGTTTGCTACATTAGAAGCATTAACTGATTACTATTTCTGTCTCCCAGTTAGAGCAGCCACTGGGTTTCACTTGGGTAAACGTTTGCTTTTTTCCCCACAAGGATAGCTCAGTGTCGGGAGCAGATATTTTCCGCCTTCTTTCCCTCTTTTTCATTTTGAACTTGGCTCATTTTAATTTTCACTCTCCTGCTTTAAAACGTGCATTTAATTCCCATCAGGAAAAACCTTTATGTGTCTCATATAACAGTTAACTTTCCACAGTCTCATTCTCTGTGTAACGGTTATGAACCAGATATTTATGAAGGTATAGCTAAGCACCAAAGGGAACCCAGCAGAGAGAACATCTGGCATTCAAGATTCCATGATTACTAAATGTATTACCTTATTACTAGGATTAAACTCTATGAAGACGTTTCCTTGGCATGAGGTGTATGTGAATTCTGATACATGCTACATTGTTATACTCGGGCCATAAATAGTTGTAATAGGTCAAGGTACAAACTTTATTACTTAAATATGCAAACTGCTTTGCTATTTTGCAGCAATTTCCAGGGTGCAGTGTGCTACCTTGGAGTATTTTACTATTAGAGGTAAGTGGGACATATGAATCTCCTTCAGACACATGCATATTTTGGGGAAATGTAAACAATGGAACCTGGTCGATTGATGAAAGAAAAAGAATAGACTCTTCTTCGCTTTTTTTCACACCAACCAAGACTAGCCAGGTGCTGTGTTTAAGTATTTGTAGCTGAAGGAGATACAATATTGCCTTCATTGATTTGAGTTCTCCCAGAAACAGCCCCTGAGGCAAGGTCGGGAGGGCAGGTTGTTTATTTAGGAGGCAATTTGAGGAAATAACTTGCAGGGAAGCTGGGAAAGAAGGCAGGGAAGGAAAGGCAGCCGGAAAGGAAGGCATCCTCAAACCAGTTTCCACAATAGGCATCTGCCACTCAGTGGGGAAACTCTTGGAGGCAGTGTGGAGGGCACTTTAGAATTATCCCAAGGCTGGGAGAGGCAGCTGGGGGTATTGATCTCCTAGTTCTCCATTTGTCAGTGGTGGGGGGCTTCTGGGGTCATTCATTCTTCTGCACTTCTAATATCCTCTGTGGGGAAAGAGCCTTCTCCCGCTGCCGGGCACAAAATCCTTAGGCAGAGGTTTTAAGCAGGTAGCAGTGATGGAGGAGGGGACCTGGTGGGACACGGAGAGTGACTACCACAGTACCCACGAACAGAGCAGGCACTCTGGTAGCTGGACTCGACACGTTCTGAGGCCACAGGAGAAAAATGCCACGTCTCCTTCATTGATGGCAGTCTTCGCCCAGCTGGAAGCTAGGATTCCCACCCGTGAGTGGTAAATAATGAGAGGCTGCCTATAAATGCTGAGAGTGAGATTATCCATTTTTATTAAAGCCACTGCTGTCAACATCACTAATCGTTAAAGAAATGCAGGTCAAAACCACAAGGAGATAAGACCTCGCATTCATTAGAATGGCTACTATTAAAAAAGAAAGACAGAAAATAACAAGTGTTGGAAAGAAAGGAATAATCGGAAGCCTTGCGGGGGGGGGGGGGGGTAAAATGGTGCACCTGCTGTGGGAAACAGTGTGGCGGTTCCCCTAAACACTGAAAACAGAATGACATGTAATCCAGCAATTCCGTTTGTGGGAATATACCCCGAAGAGTTGAAAGCAGGGTCTCGAGGAGATGCTCTCACACTCACGTTCACAACAGCTTATTCACAACAGCCAGAAGGCGGGCGTAACGTAAGTGTTACTGACGGAAGAATGGGCAAACGGAACGCGGTCTGAGCATACAGGGGGACACTAGTCCATTCCCTAAGGAAATTCTAGCATGTGCTCTGACACGGATAAGCCTTGAGGACATTGTGCTATGTGAAATGAGACGAGTATTGTAGTTTGCCACCTCTGTGCAAGGACCTCGAAGAGTCACATTCGTAGAATGATGGCTGCCAGGGGAGGGGGAGGGAAAATGGCTTCTGTTGGCCGCACACCTAGTCCCTCTACCTTTTTACTTTTAAGTCTTAGACCTTCGCATTCTGACTATAAACGCTGCCTGTGTCAGCCCCACACAGTTGAATTCGCTAACTGCCCACGTGTGCAACCTCAGACCTACCCCAGAGTCCTGACCATCCTGAGAAGCGCCTGACGGGTTTCAGTGCTTCTTCCTTCTTGCCCAGGAGGGCTTGGGATCGAGGCACCCTTCCCAGTCCAAGGACCCAGTAGTCAAGTTGCCGTTACTGTGCGCCCACTTCGGGTTTCTCTCCGAGCGCTCCCCGTGTTGCCAGGCCCAAGCATCCACAGTCCACGGACCAACAGCAGCATCAGCACCTGGGAGCTTCCGAGAAATGCAGAGTCTTGGGTCTCACCCTGACCTACCGAGTAGGAATCTGCGTTTCAACAAGAACCCCGCTGATTCCTGTGCCCGCTAACATGTGAGAAGCAGTTGGGTAGACTCTGAGAGCAGTGGTTCTCAACCCCGGTTTTGCGTGAGAATCACAGGGTTGGAGGAAGATTTTAAAACATTGCCAGTACCCTGAGATTCTAATTGTGTTGCCGCGGGGTATTGCGTAATCACGGCTTGACCATTTATTGAATAGTGAATATGTGCTAAGTGCTGTTCTAAGTAGACGTCCGTACGTGTTAAATAATTCAGGCCTCACGAAACCCTATTGTTTATCCGGTACATGCTGGAGGCACGAAGTAATGCAGTAATTTGTTCAAGGTGCCTGGTACAGTTGGGCCTAGAGTCTGACTCCAGAGCCCGTGTTCTTAACCATTATGCTGTTTTTGAATAAAGTCAAAATACAGAGAGGATCTCAGGGAATACATTACATACAGTCAGGTTTTACTCTGTGGCCCCTTTGCTCAATCCAGGTTGACTCTGCATAACATAGAAGTTTGGTTTTTTGATGGTTAAGACTTGTCCCCACCCCTACCCCCTAAGCCAGCTAGTTTGGCCTCTGGTGGCCAAGCCAGAGTAGGCTTCCAGCAAGAAGAAAAATTGGGAGACGATGAGAACCCATGAAGGGGCCTAAGAAGGATCATCAGAAGCCCTTGTGTGAAAGTCAAAGCTTTACCTCCTAGGCGAGCTCTCTTCTCTAGCCGCCTGGCCTCTGAAGCAGCCACCTGGCGGTCTTGTTTCCCTACTTTTGTTGGGAAAACACTCCTGCAAATTACTTTTCTCTCACAAGCCTTTCCTTACAGGCCTCCCTGGATCAGTTGATGCCCTGCTTTTGCTACTTGGTGAATTCTGCCAGCCGATACCCAATCATTCAGGGTTCTACCTCCTACCTCTGCAGGCAATTTCTAGTTGCCATTTTTAAATCATTGGCTCAATTCCTCCCCCTTTTGAATTACCTCATTGATTTTACTGCCCATAAATCTTTTCTGATCCACTGTGAATTTAGCATTTCTAAAGCCCACCCTGATGTTGGAACACATGAAAATGATTTCTTACGGGAAAATAAGAACTATGCATTGAGCGTGGTTGTATCAATTAGTCTTAAGATTGTAGGAAGAAGAAAATATTTTCAAAAGATGATAGGATGCACTAGGCACTGGGTGTTTTTTATAGTAGTCAATATAGTTGAGTGAGAGTGAGGCCTGGGGGTATACACAGAAAACAATTACGGCTACTAAGAGGAGACCTCTGTCTCAAACTCTGCCCTCTGCCTAGGGGACTTTGCCTCTTTGGGCACTTGGGAGAGGGACAGTCCCCACCACAGGCCATCCCAATTCTGACAGGAATTGCAAGTTCAAAGTGTTCCCCAAACGGCACTCGGTTTCGAGAATTCTATAGTAGGACTTAGAGAACTCACTGCAAACTCTTACTTATAGTTCGGGTTTATTTCAGTGAGAGGATAAAGCTGAAGACCAGCCCAGAGAAGACACTCGTAGGGCAGAGGCCAGGAGGAAAGGTACCAGAAGTGGAGCTTCCATTGTGGTCTCCCCTCCCCCCAGCCCCCAACTTTATTGAGCTTTAAAAAATTTTTTTTCACATTTATTTTTGAGAGAGAGAGAGAGAGAGAGAGAGGGAGGGAGGGAGCAGGGGCAGGGGCGAGGCAGAGAGAGAGGGAGACACAGAATCTGAAGCAGGCTCCAGGCTCTGTGCTGTCAGCACAGAACTCAACACAGGGCTCGAACTCATGGACTGCGAGATCAAGACCAGAGCCCAAGGCAGATGCTTAACTGACTGAGCCACTCAGGTGCCCCCCTTTATTGAGATTTAGTCGACAGGTAACATAGCGTAAGTTCAAGGTGTCGATTTGATACCTTTGTATTCATTGCAAAATGATTACCACCATAAAGTTTGCAAACACTAGGGGTGCCTGGGTGGCTCAGTCGGTTAAGCGTCCGACTTCAGCTCAGGTCACGATCTCGCGGTATGTGAGTTCGAGCCCCTTGTCGGGCTCTGTGCTGACTGCTCAGAGCCTGGAGCCTGTTTCAGATTCTGTGTCTCCCTCTCTCTCTGACCCTCCCCCATTCGTGCTCTGTCTCTCTCTATCTCAAAAATAAATAAACGTTAAAAAAAATTAAAAAAAAAAAGTTTGCAAACACTTGTGTCCTTTTGCACCATTACATTTCTTTTCTGTGAGGAGAACATTTAAGATCTAGTCTCTTAGCAACTTTCAAGTGTGTAATACAGTTTTATTAGCTATAAACCCCATGCTGTACATCAGCTCCCCAAAACTTGTTCATCTTGGGACTGGAAGTTTGTACCATTTAACCAACATCCCCCCATTTCTCCCACCTCCCAGCCCCTGGTAACCACCACTCAATTCTGTTTTTCTGAGGATGGTTTTTGTTGATTCCACAAAGTGTAAGTAATATCTTTGTCTGAGTTATCTCACTTAGCGTAATGCCCTTGAGATTCATCCCCCTTGTCTTAAATGGCAAAATTTCCTTCTTTCTCATGGCTGAATAATATTCCTGTGGGTGTGCGTATGAAATATATCTCACATATTCTTTATCCATACGTTCATTAATGGACATTTAGGTTGTTTTCATATCTTGGCCATTGTGATTAACGCTGCCATAAACACAGGAGTGCCAGTATCGCTGGGAGATCCTGACTTCAATTCTTTTGGCTGTATGTCCAGAAGTGTGATTGCTGGATCATGTTCTTTCGTCCTTTCCGTGGAGTTAGGACGGTGTTACTCTCTTGGTGTTGATGTTTGATAATATGCACTGAGTATTGCCAGCTAGGGAAGATCACCTGAGCCGTTGGTCTTGAGAGGTTTTACTGGAGGAGTGCGGTCACATGCTTCCATTGGTTGACCTTTAGTCTCCAATGCTTCCAGAGGTAGAACTAAGAAAGGGTGGCCCATGGCTCCCATCATAATCATACTGTTGGACTGTCCATTGGTCAAAGCCCCCAGGCAAATAAAGGCACTTGTACCAAGCATGACAGTCCAGGACCTGGAGATGACTTCCCAGGAGCCGAGGGCAAAGGCAAGACCGCTCTTTCGGTAAGGGTAATTCTTCACTACACGGCACCTCACCTCCTACCTAACATCCAGGCCTTAGTTTCCCCATCTTTTCTTCAGGGAAGACTTTCCTTCTCCTCAGATTGAGGTATCCTTTTGTTTGATGATCTCATAAACACCTTTTCCTTTATAGTATTTCACACCATGCTTGACGTGAGCAAGTGTCACGTGAGTACCTGTCTTTCTAATCAGATTATACATCCCATGAGGGCAGGAATCAAGCTTGCCTTGGTCCCCAGTACAGGGCCAGCCTTTAGCACAGTGCTGGGCTCTTAAAATGACATGAGAAACAATTAAGTATCGTTTGAGCCTGAGTTAAAAAGAAATGCTTTCAGACTGGCTAAGCACATAACGTGACATAAAGTAATTAAAGGGCTGAAGTTTTATGCAGTGCTTGGCATCGGGCCTGGCAAAGTGGGTGCTGATGTTAGCCCTCCACGCCCCCAAGCCTGCTTTCTCATGAGGAATTGAGAATTGATGGTAGATGGAATAAAGCCGTTCTATTCCAGATGGGAAAGGCCCGGGAAGATCAGGAGGCTGGAGAGACACAGGAATGACCTTGAATATAACTTGGCTAAGGAAATGCTTTCCATTTGGAAAGTCATACTTTCACTGACTCTGGTCAAGGAGGTCTTTCTGGACTAGATATGCAACATGGGTACTAGACCAGTTTCCTCTCTGGATTCTGGGGCAAAATTTGTTCCTCCGAAGATCACTCTAGAACCTTCCCCTTGGGCTTCCTGTTTCTCATGGCTTCCTCTCAGCTCTGCTTTCTAGGGCCGTCCAGTAGAAAGCCCATCTATTCTGTAATGACTTTGCTTTCTTGCTCCGCCCGCCCCCCAGCCTCTCCCTCCCTCAGTGTCCGCCAAACTATGCATATCGAATTCTTCTAATCTTTCCTGACAGATCAATCCTTCTCAGCCCTTAATTATTCATGTGGCTCTCCTCTTCATTCCCTTCAGGCCACTGGCTCTTTTCTGGTGGTTGACAATTCTCGTCTGAGATAGCTCATTTCATTCCCAGGGGGTGGGCATTGTTGCTTATGGCCAGGACCCCCCTCAAAGGACAGAGGAGGTGACGACTAGGGTGTGGGAGGTAAGGCGTGCCGCAGGAGTAGGGGTTAGGATGACCCTCGACTTAAACTCTGGCTCCCACACTTAGTAGCTGTGTGACTTCAGGCAAGTCAGCTATTCGGCTTCCTCAGTTGCAAGGTGGCGTGAAAATAATACTTAGTTTGTGTGGGTTGTTATAAATATTAAGTGAAGTACTGAGCCACAGCAAATGCTTTCTCAGTGGGAGCCTTTATTATTAGCAACAGTGCAAATTTCCCTCCTCTTCCTTACAGGCCCCTGCCCAGTAGCTCCTCCGTTGGCCAGCCATCTGCCCACATTCCTGCCACTAAGTGGGTGTAGTCCTTCAGGATTAGAATTTCCTGCCAGAAGGTCCTGGTGAGAATGTACCCGGAACCAGGCATATGCAGAAAAGAGGAGGCCATTCCTTTCCATGGAAACTGCCAAGAAGTCGTCTCTCACTATGTAACGGATTGAAGATTTCTTAGTTTAGGAGTCTGGTCACCTTGTGCTGGGACTACAGGCATAGCCTCCAGACAGGTCTCCTTACCTCTTCAAGACTGAGATGTCCGTTTCCCCATTTCCCCTGTCCTAGTTTAACCACCGAAAGTCCTGTGACCCAGGAACTCCTTAGTCCTCAGCAAATGGAAACAGCAGGTTATCCCAGAGAGAACCCCCCTTTTCCCAAATACCTTTGATGATGCCACCATAGTATCGATCTCAGAACACCATTCGTCCTTTGAATAACTCAGAGGCTCCGCCTTTTGGTTAGTCTTGGAATTGCACACTTCCCAGTACAGTCCCACCTTGCCGCCATGCCTCCGCTGAATGTCCTCCCCTCCCACACTTTGCTCCCGACCGTGGCTCCTCCATCCATATGCCTTTGTTGGGCGGGTCCTCCCGAATTTCTGCAGTGCTTTTCTCTATAAAGCTCACTAACACAAATCCAAGCGTTTGCAGTGATTTTCCTTAAATTTGGTGCATTTCACTGTTTATGTGATTTGTCTCCTTCATGTAGGCATCTGAGCTTGGGTGTTATGATCTAGTACGGGGTTGGCCTGTATTCCCTTAACCTATCGGTCCCTGTCCACTGTCACCTGCAGGCAAGAGACACACGACAAGATGAAATCAGGAAAATGAGGCCTGAAATAAAACGCGAAGTTTAATGAAGAAATAGAAACCATAAAAATGAGCCGAACAGAAATACTACATCCCATGAAACCTAAAGTGTTTATGGCTTTGTGGAACATCAATTTACTCTTGCAGCCGTTTCACTCTGTCCTGGGGGCGTGAAAACAATCAGATAATATTGTAAGCGACTGAACATGGCTGCGTTCTGATAAAGCTTTACAAAAACAGGTGCTGGGCTGGATTTGGTCGTTGGGCTACCTCAGTTCCTGATCCTGTTTATTTCCCTTAGTTCACAGATGAGGAAACCAGGCAGATAATGTCACTTGCTGGTTTATACAGCACTGATGCCAAGATCTTAGCCTTTCAACTCTTAAGGGCCTGATACAAATACCTCCATTCCATGCTGGCGTTGGCCCCCTTCTGGGGCTGCCTCCCTCCTGGGCTTTAATCCTGTCCTGCTGGATGGAGTGATCTGATTAGAGCTTTAGGAATACGGATGGAAGATAGAGGTGATACGCTTTAGTACAGTGTATGGTAGAGGGATCTTTCTCCCCTGGGTACCCTGTAACACCCGACACCTCTTAGTGCCTTATTTTTTAAGTGTTTTTTTTTTTTTTTTATTAAATCTTTATTTATTTTTGAGAGAGAGAGAGACAGAGTGCAAGCAGGGGAGGATCACAGAAGGCACGGAATCTGAAGCAGGCTCCAGGCTCTGAGCTGCCAGCACAGAGCCTGATGCGGGGCTCGAACTCAAGGACTGCGAGATCACGACCCGAGCCGAAGTCACATGCCCAACCGACCGAGCCACCCAGGCGCCCCACGAGTATGATTTCTTAAAATGGAGGCCTGGGTGATATGCAGATTCTTTATGTCTTCTTGGCCTTTCTAAAAAGAATTTAGAGAAAGAGCATCTGAAAAGCATATGGGGAGCTGGGGTTCTCTGTGTCTGGCAGAACTGTCGTTGGTGGAGTTAAGGGGGAGATGATAAGTAGGTTTTATCTTGTGGGCTGTTTCTGTCCACTGGTTCCTGGATGCCTGCAGCACTGTGATGGGAAGTGCTATGAAGTTGTCTAAGCAAGGAAAGAGGGAGTGAGGGAGGGAGGGGCAGAAGGAGAGAGGGAACTCTGTGATCGACCAGCGATGTCTGCCATGGCGCAGAATGGAAGAAGGGGGTATGCGGGCTCCATGTGTCCACCACTAATTCGGGACAAGAAGATAAGTGGGGAGTGAGAAGTTTCATTAGCCGTCTTCCCCCTTGCTGCTCCTCTCTGGGGCAGGAATGAAGACAACGCTGTAAGGAAGGAAGATGCCATGATGGAGAGATGTCCAACAGGGGGCCGAGGCAGGGACGAGAGTGCGTGTAATTAATGGTAACGCCTCTCCAGAAAGTAAACGAGAAAGTAAACAGAATTCATCATTCATCCTCTTTGGGCAGGAGGCACATGGTCTCCTCCTCATTTGGTTTCCACATGAGCATTTTGTATCAATAAGCCGCCAGAGGTACCAACCCATTTCGTTGGTGTGTCTGAGAGCATCTGAGTGGTACAGACATGGCGGGGAGATGATCTCGCTGAAACCCGAGGGCAGATGGGGGCTGATGACGAAGGTGTGGGGATGAGAACCATGATCTCTGGGAGGACAGCGCCGTAGGCCTGACGAGGCAGGGACAGGAAAGCCTTTCTGAGCAGTTGGCAAGTGGGATGCAGGGGAGCAGTGACTTCCTATTGTGGGTCACAGGGCACGTTGCACACCCCCCGCCCCCATCTTGGAGCAGAGGGTCAAGCATTAGCTCTTTCTCCCGAACACTGGCCCCTGTTTTTGCATCTGCGTGTTCCTGCCTGTGAGCAACCTTGTCAGGTGAGGGCAGGATTTTATTGCTTTGGCTCCAGGTCTCTATAGGAAATATTCTCATCTGCCAAGTGTTCATGACGTTGTATATTCATCACCCACTACTCCCTCTCGGCACCATTTTCCTGGCGGGAGCGGGAGGTGAGGTGTGACCGCAGCAGGTCCACTGCCGTGCCAGGCAACTCAGTTTTGCATCTTCCCTTAGAAAGAGACTTCTTGTCAAGTAATTAAAAGTAGAAATAGTAATTGGAAAAAAAATTTTTAATGAAGTGCTTGGGCAAAGAGAACTGTTACCATGCCACCGCACTTCCAAAAGGATCATTTCCTTTTGTTTATATTTTGACCTAATTTAGACTGTTGTATCCCATTTTTTTCTACCTTTTAAGAAATGTTTATTTATTTTCAGAGAGAGAAAGAGAGAATGTGTGAGCAGAGGAGGGGCAGAGAGAGATGGAGAGAGAGAGAGAATCCCAAGCAGGCCCTGCGTTGTCAGCACAGAGCCCATTGTGGAGCTTGAACTCAGGACCGTGATATCATGACCTGAGCTGAAATCAAGAGTCAGATGTTTGAGCCACCTAGACACCCCAAAATTATTTTATCTCATTTTCCGAAATTATTTTTGAGATAGCTTTTTGAAAGCTATTGAATTTTTGTACATTTTAATATATGCAGAGGCTTTTCATACTGAGCAGTAAATTTTATTCTTTAAAACATGGGGGCGCCTGGGTGGCTCAGTCAGTGACGCGTCCGACTTCGGCTCAGGTCATGATCTCACAGTCCGTGAATTCGAGCCCCGCGTCGGGCTCTGTGCTGACAGCTCAGAGCCTGGAACCTGCTTCACATTCTGTGTCTCCCTCTCTTTCTGCCCCTTCCCTGCTCATGCTCTGTCTCTCTCTGTCTCAAAAATAAATAAACATTAAAAAAAAATAAAAAATAAAAAAAGAATAAAACATGAATTAAACTAGGGGTGCCTGGGTGGCTCAGTGGGTTAATGATTTCAGCTCAGGTCATGATCTTAAGGTTGGTGGGTTCAAGCCCTGTGTCGGGCTCTGTGCTGGCAGCACAGAGCCTGCTTGGAATTCTCTGTCCTTTCTCTGCTCGTCGCCACTCAAGCATGCGCTCTCTCTCTCAAAATAAATAAATAAACGTAAAAAAAACCCAGGAATTAAATGAAGATGTCTGTATCCCTGCCCACCACCTTCCTCTCCCAGACTCCTAAGGGAGAGCTGTGAATTCGTGGCCTCTGTCGCAGCCACATTTTATATGCCCTTCCCGCTCCTCTCTCCCTGGCCCCACTGACAGGGGGAGCCGAGAGTCCAGACACTGCCCGTGACATGTGACTCTGATTGGTCCGCCACAAAACGTGAGCTGGGTGCAGCACATTCCCTGGTCTGGGATTGGGAAGCACGAAGAGGCTGAGGCAGCAGGAGCCGAAACGGAAAGTTCGAGTAACATATGGGGTCAGAGGCACCACGAGGAGCCTCTTCTTTGCACCCGAAAAGCAAAGCAGAAACAAAATCAGCTTATACTTTCTTCTTCTGTTTTCTTTTTTTTTAATCACTTGACTTTCTAGAAAAATCAGAGCTTCCCAGTGAGTGTGAGAGAGAGAGAGAGAGAGAGAGAGAGAGAGAGAGAGAGACAGCGCCTCAGTGGAAGTGAGGTGTTTCAGCAACGAGAATGAATCTTCCTGGTAAACCAGGGCATCGCTCGGAGGCAGGTGTGAAATCCCAGGGCAGATTTCGCACACCTCCTGCTCAGGGCTCGGTCCCTGGGGTATGTGGATGGGGCACGCCATGTTGATGCTGCCCTTTCTTCAACTGTTCCACCCATGTCATTTTGTCCCAGAGCCCGAGTTTATAGAGCCCGACCCTCGTTGGAATTACTGTCTTCAAGAGAGAGAGAATAATTTCATGACCAAAAGTCCTTTGCGTGGGACTCTATTTCCCCATTTGCCAAAAGCAGGGAACCCGGCTCCCCCCACCCCCATGTTGCCAGGGTAGATAGAAGATGAATGTGACGCCCTGAATGATTCAGAGGGCAGATGCGATGCAAATGAAGGACACAATAATAGCCGGGCGCGGCACACCTGCACCCACGGTAACCTTTAGATGGCCTTTTTGGAAATAAGATGAGAGCTGATATTTAATAAGGCTTATGTTTTTGAGAAGATTGTGGGGAGAATCTCGCCTGGCAGATTTAGGCTTTGGTGACCTTTCTATGCCATTACAAATCGTGTCAGCAGGTTAACGCAATGCAGAATGTGTTCACTGTTGTAGAGAAAAAGCCTTTACGTCTTTATTAGACTTTCTTCTTCTTCTTTGAAAGATACTAAAGGCCTCAATTTCACTGGGTTTGTCCTTTTGAATCTGACTGAGTTTGGGGCCAGTGTACGTTACGCATGAGGGAAGCATGGTAATCAGGCCTGCATCAAGGGTCAGTGAACTATGGATTGCAGTACTTTGCAGAGATATTGCATTTACCGCAGAACCAGCGGCATGGCCTTATTATTTTATCTAGCTGATGTAGAGGACACCTAATACATTTTTTTTTTTATTAGTCCCCACTAGGCCATTTGGACATCTGGTTTTCAAAGCCCTGATTTTTAGCATTGCTGAGGGCTTAAACCAAAGCATGCCTATTCCTTTTATTAAAAAGTAGGTATTAGATCATACATGTAAAAGACTACATAAAACACACGTCTAGAGGTGCCTGGGTGGCTCGGTTGGGTGTCTGACTTCGGCTCAGGTCATGATCTCATGGTCTGTGGGTTTGAGTCCTGCGTCAGGCTCTGTGCTGACAGCTCAGAGCCTGGAGCCTGCTTCAGATTCTGTGTCTCCCTCTCTCTCTGCCTCTCCCCAGTTTGTGTTCTCTCTCTCTCAATAATAAATAAATAAAAACTTAAAAAAACGTTTAAAAAACACGCGTCTAGCTTAAAGAAGAAGAATAAAATAAACATCAATGTGTCTACCAGTGCGAGTGGGAAACAAAATGGCAGCATTTGGAAGTCCTGGGTGCCTGTCCTTGACCAGACCCTCTCCCGCCCCACCTGGAGGTATGAACCCGCCTGCACTTTTATGTTATTCGCTCCATGGCTTTCCTTGGTAGTTGTTCTGTGTAGCTATTCCCAAGTATACGTTCATTTTTGCTTACGTTTGAATTTTCTTTAGATGGAATAATCCTGCATGTATTCCTCTCTGACTTTCCTCCTTTTATTAATGTTTGTTTATTTTTGAGGGTGAGAAGGGGCAGAGAGCAAGGGGGACAGAAGATCCAGAGCAGGCTTCGGGCTGACAGCAGAGAGCCCAACGCGGGGCTCGAACTCACAAACCACGAGATCGTGGCCTGAGCCAAAGTCGGAAACTTAACGGACTGGGTGACCCAGGTGCCCCTCTGACTTTCTTCTTTAATTTGAGTTTCCTTCACATTGCTACAATGTTCAATTCCAAACCGGCCACAGTTGATTCATTGGACTGTTGCAGAACACCTCTGGGCCATTTCTGGACTTCAGCCTGTATGACACTGCTGGATGAATATTCTTGAGTATGTTTCCCGGTGCATGCTTGCAAGAGTTTCTGCAGGGAATATATCAAGGAATGGAATTGCTGGGGCTTGGGATAAACACAACATATGTAATGCAAAATGCTTCCCATGAGGTTACGGTAATTTAACCTCTAACCAGCAGTAGATAAGCATTACCTGTTTTTTTTGTTTTTGTTTTTGTTTGTTTGTTTGTTTGTTTGTTTTCTGTATCTTCCTCAACTCTTAGAATTACCAACCTGGTAGTGTGACATGATTTTTATTATTATGCCTTATTGTCAGTGAAATAGGGCATTTTTGTTTGTTGGCTTTTTGCATTTCCTCTTCTGTAAAATGCCTATTGTCTTTTGCACATTTTCTGTCGATTGGCTTTTGCTTCTTACCTTTTGTCAGTTTGTTACATACTCCTAATACTTATCCTTTGTCAGGGCTAAGTGTGATATCTCTTTGGCGGCTGATATTTTCGCTCTTCTTTAGATAATAGCTTTTAGTGAACAGAGATTCTTGATTCTAACGTACTCAAATTTATAAATCTGTTACGTATTCCCCATTGGTGTGCTATTTAAGAACCTAGATGTGCTGTTTCTTCTAAAGGTTTTATCATTTTTCCCTATGGAGTTTAATAAAATCTGTCAGGGGCTTATTTTCGTGTAGCGTGTGAGGAGGGTTTGCAGTTTACTTTCTTTTCATGTGGAATGATGATGTTCCTGCATCATTTATTGAATTGTGTATCCTTTCTCCACCTGTCCTTCAATGCCATTCTGTGATAAATCTCCATATATGCTCAGACATACTTCTGTGCATTCTGTTCCATTCTCTTGGCCTGTTTCACACCAGTGCCAATATCTTACTGTCTAATTACTATATCTTCATGGCAAGTATGATATCTGCAAGACCCGTCCTCCTTCCAAGTTGTTCTTCTGGAACATCCTGGTTGTTCCTGGCCCTTGATGTTTCCACATAACTTGCGGAATCGGCTCCTCTGGTTCCATAAAATATGCCTTTTGGTATTTTCAATAGTATTACATTGAACACTTGGGTCAATTTGGGGAAGATTAACATTTTTACTACTCCAGTCTTCTTATCCATGAATTATTTAGACCTCCATTTATTTAAGTCTCTGAAGTCTTTCATTAAAAATGTCTCATTTTCGGATGGACCCAGAGGGTATAATGCTAAGTGAGATAATCCAGACAGACAAAGACAAATACCGTATGATTTCATTCATATATGGAATTTAGGAAAGAAAATAAAATAAACAAAGAAAAAGACAAATGTGAAGAACACTCTTAAATACAGAGAACAGGCTAGTGGTTGCCAAAGGAAAGGTACGTGGGAAGATGGTTGAAATAAAGAGGAAAAAAGTAAAAAGGAAAAAAAATCTAATTTTCTTTATAAAGCAGCCATACATATTTAGTTAGGTTTATTCCTGAGAAATGTGTACATGTGTGTAACTTCTGAGACGGTAGCTTTAACAAATAGCATTTTAAAATTATTAAATTTAATACATTAAGTTCATCTTTTATTAATCTTTATTAGTCATCGATTAATCATTTATCTGTGGATTCTTTTGAGTTTTATATCAGTGGTAAATGATAGGTTTTTTAAAATTCCAACCTATGTGTGTGTGTGGGGGGCGTGTATAGTGTATATATATATATATGTGTGTGTGTGTGTATTTTTTATTCTTACTGTGTTAATTAACAATTCCAGTAGGAGTAGTTATAGTGGGAATTCTTAGTTTGTTCCTGCTCTTAACAGTGTAACAGAGTATTTTTAACAGTTCACCTTTAAATATTTTATTTCCTAAAGATTTTTGTGTAGGTAAACTTTATTAGGGAAATGAAATTCTTTTTTATTCCAAATTTGCTAATATTATTCTTATCATGAATACATGTCAAATTTTGTAGAATTATTATTATTTTGCATCTATAGAGATGATCAGATAGTATTTATTCTTTAAGTTGTTAATGGTGTGAATTGCATTAGTCCTTCAAGCCAACCTTGCATTCGTGACATGCAACCAAGAAAACATGATGGGTATCCTTTTCAATGCATTGCAGGGTAGTAGAAAGATCTGAACCTTGAGTCAGGAAACTTACATTGAAGTCTCCATCTTGCTTACTTTTTTTTTTTTTTTTAATAATGAAGCCCATGTCTCAATGTTGTTGTTGGCCACCAGATTTTAATTGAATAAACACTAGTTTCCTTCTCATTTTCAGTTTCCTCATTTGTAAAACACTAGAGACTTTATTAAAAATTGTAGATGGTATTACAAATATGTATAATTTGGGGGTGCCTGGGTGGCTCAGTCAGTTAAGCCTCCAACTTCGGCTCAGGTCATAATCTCGCAGCTGTGAGTTTGAGCCCCACATTGGGCTCTGTGCTGACAGCTCAGAGCCTGGATCCTGCTTAAGATTCTGTGTCTGCCTCTCTCTCTGCCCCACCACTGCTCACTCTGTCTCTGTCTCTCTCAAAAATAAATAAACATTAAAAAAAATTAAAAAACCCAAATATGTGTAATTTGTATATCTTATGATTTGTTATATTTTTATTATTCTGAATATTATAATTGCAATATATAATTTGTTATTATTATTATTATTATTATTATTATTATGAATCTATGTCCAGGAGAAAAGCATCTATGTTCTTCATTCTTACTATCTTGATACAAGTTGAAAATAGCAAGAAACTCCCTGATTTAATTTGCATCTTCCTTTTCTTTAAGTCTCAGAGGAAGTAACAGTTGAGTGTAAAAGATCTCAATCTGGGTTTTCTCATTTATTTTTCTTCCCAACTTGCTGTGGATAAATCTCACATTCCTAAAGCATCAATTAATTGTTATGGAGTCAAAACTCAATTTCACTAGTAGTAATAGATACCTTTTATTGTGTTCCTGTGTGCCAGGCACTGCACTAGGAATTTTTCATGTATTTTACACGTTTGGAACCCAAGACCCCAGGGGTTATCATCATTCCCATTTTAAAGATGAGGAAATGAGTTTCAAAGAAGTTGAGTAACTTGCCCAAGATGCTACAAGATGGAACCATGCAAGACTATCCTCCTTCCACACCAACCCGCTATTTTTCTCCATTTATTGGGGTATAATTAAGACAAGGTGATGGCTTGCTTAGACTGTGGAAAGTCCAAGTTCCCAGTGTAAAACTGTATTTATTCCTTCTTGTATGCAAAATTGCAATTTAGATAGAGCAAACCTATCCCCCACTCCTCCCTTCTCCCCCAAACTCTAGGAAAACCATACCAGTATATTCCAAGATGGCTGGAGTTTGACTTTAAGATAAAATTCTGTAATTTCTTTTTGGGAATAATGGGATATCCTACTACTTCACTATTGGGGAGTTGGACTTTGAGCTTTGCTATGAATACCTCTGTACTTACGTACTTGTTTAAACACTTCAGGGCATACATTTCTTGAAAAAAGTAATAGTGAGTATGAAAAGTTTGATGAAGGGTGTGGTTTGGCATAAGTCTTCCTTCTTGGGAACAGCCTTACCATCCCGACTTCTTCACTGGTGAAAGTCATTTCATCTCGAGAATCAGCTACCTCTGAAAATGGAAGATAAACACTTGGCTTCTCCGTGGGAGTATAGGGAGAATTCCTGTGGTTAATTTTTATGGCACTTGGATAAGAGTTATTCTGTCATTTCTGACATTAAGCAATTATCACCTTACCCTGTTTCTCTCAAACCTGAAATTTACCATTCTTCCTAGTTGCCAGGTCTTTGCAAAGGAAACCCCAAGAACTGGCAGCATGGAAAGCCTTAAGAAGGTCGAGAACACTGCTTCATCAGGGTGGGCAGTATGTAGCAAGAGAGGGATAAGGGCATGTATGAAGAGGGACCTTGTTTCCTCATTAATGAAAGGACAAATACTTTGATGACAGTGACTGTCTTATTTATAAAAGTTGTTGGGATCTACCAATAGAATTGGGTCTAAGAAGGGTTCAGTGGGGGTATCCTGCCCCCCTGACCAACAGCTCACTCTTGCGATCCCAGAGGTTGTGAACATTTTTAGTCTCTTTAAACATGCTTATATGTCTAAGAGGAAATATAGTGAAGGTGTTATCAACTAGTATCTTACCAGTTTATTCAATTGTTTTTAAAAGATACATTCAGTAACTACTAAGTGCCATAACCAATGCTAAGATCAGGGGATATAAAAAGGAAGGAATCAGAGCCTTCCCCTTTTAAGACCTTGTAGGCTGGAGCAATACATATAAGAAAGCTGTAATTGTAGCAGTGGGATCACTGTCGATACAAACACACGCACTTTGCATAGAATCACAGAAGAGGGACATCATAATGACCAGGCTATCCCTCGGCAGGGGTGACCTGATGGCCATCTGGGGGCATGAATGGGTGGCAAAGGAGTCATGTCACAGAATAAGATGACAGCAAGAAGAAAGACTGGGATACTGGTAGGTGAAACTAGAAGATAAACTTTGCCTGCTTTGCAATTTTATCACAGAAGAGAACCCTACAGGCAACTTGAAATAGTTTGTGAGACTGAAAACGTGCTGTTCCTCTTGCGTAACAGCAACAGTGGGACCTCCACCATTTCAATTCTTTCACTGTCCCCACCAGTGCCAGCAACCAGCTGTTTGTCCCTTTACAGCCGTTGGCAAACTTCCCATGTGGACTGGGTCACTCCCTCCACCTCCTTTGGCCTCGTCCCCACTTCCAAACCCAGCTGAGGTCTTGATGGGTTCATTCGTGCTCTGAGCAGATTGAACGCTATCCGTGTTCTCTGTGCTGGGGATAGATTGTGGCCTCCATACAGCTCATTTGCAACAATGCAAGTGACTTGGTGGCATTGAGGCAGGCATGCTCCTGACCTTGTGCTGGAAAATGCAGCTGCTTGACTTCCGGGTGCTGTTAGATGCACAGTGTCACTGGGGAGTGGAGAGTTGGGTTTCTCTTTGTGTAGCTCTTTCCCCATCATAAAAATTTTGGTTTTCCTGGCACCTTTTTTTCTCAAGCTGTTACTTAAGAGAGAGCATCATGAATATGAATAATGCAGTTTGAGCACGAATCCTATAATGGCAAGAATCTGAGTTTCTGTGGCTCGTTCAGCCTGGAGATTGGACGATATTGTTCAAGAGCATAGGGCTCCAGCCCGTGATTTCATTTAAGGGATAGTTAGGAAATAGTTGAATGAGGATAAGCCAAGGCTATGATATCCTTTCTTTCTCTTTTTGACTGTTTCACAATGCCGAGAGGAGGAGGGGAGAACTGAGCGTTTGCAATTCCTTTTCTCAGCCAGCCACATACAAGTCCATGTATCGAGTCCAGGGAGAGCCGGGGCTTTGAGGACAATGCCGACGCTTTGAAAAGCAAACTACAGAAGGGCAATTTCTGATCTTAAATTAGCACCCTCAAGTACGAGGAGAATTCTAATGATCCCCTTGCTGGGCTGCACAGTTTTATTTTAGGAACTCTGGAGTCCTTTCACGGATCCACCATTTTGCAGTTTTGATTAGATTTGTAGGAAACTGGTATTTCCAAACCCACAGTATTCAGACCAAAACATCATCATCATTTGATTAGTTTACTGGTTCCTGAGGCAAATGGGGACTGTTTGACTGATTGCCAATCAGCTGGCACTGATCCGTGATCTTAAGCCACGAGATGAGAGTTAGATGACTTTAGAGGAGAAGCTGGTGTTGGAGACACAGAAAGGGAACTTGACTATTTATTGAGCGCACTCAGTGCTGTGACCTATAGTAGGTGCTTGATGGGAAGTGCTTTCTATTATAATCCTGACAGCCTGAAGGTGTATTATTACCCCATTTTACAGATGGCCAAAAAAGTTGAGTAAGTTGGTTAGCGTGTGGTAGAACTAGGGGACAGACCAGTGTCACTCTGTAACTCCCCTTTTTCCACTATACCAAGGCAGAAATGGGACCAACGATATAACCTGGGATCCGCTTCCCATGTGCCACCATGCGTGGGCAGTGTTTCCCTAGTGAAACCTTGTAAAACTACCTTCAGGGTAAAGGGAGAGCCCACCTCAAGGCCTCCCATGTTCTCTGGAGGTGCCCCAGTTGGACCTTGCTGTTCAAACTAATGTTTACCACCCACATCCTTTCTCACGTCTAGAAACGTGGCAGCAGCACAAGTGCGGTGCTTGGAGCCCCAGTGCAACTCTGAACCCAGAAAGGGCTTTGGAAAGACAAGAACGGGGCTCAGACCCAACAATGTGAATGTAGAAACTAGGCAGGTGAGGGGCGCCTGGGTGGTTCAGCCGGTTGAGCGTCCAACTTCAGCTCAGGTAATGATCTCCTGGCTTGTGAGTTCCAGCCCCACGTCGGACTCTGTGCTGACAGCTCAGAGCCTGGAGCCTGCTTCGGCCTCTGTGTCTCCCTCTCTCTCTGCCCCTCTCCTGCTCGTGCTCTGTCTCGCTCAAAATAATTAAACCTTTAAAAAATTAAAAAAAAAAATAAAGAAACTAGGGAGGTGAGGCGGGGGAGCCCCGGTGGGTGGATTCTCTCTGAGGGTCTGCAGTTTGCTTTGTTAACTACTCTAAGTCTGACCCTTGGCTGTAGGTATCCTGTGAAATGGCATCTGTTGTTCTAATGTGGAAAGCCTAATGAATACTAGATTTTGAAATACTTACATTTTAAACCCCATTTTACACTACCTTAGATATTCAGGTTATTAGGAATTTAAAATCAGTACAACGTGTTCCTTCAGCAAATAATTATTGTGCACCTTCTGTATATCAATCAGGTCCCGTGTTGGACCTTGGTAGCAAGATTTCCCAAGGTGTAGTCCCTGCTCTAGAGTACCATCTAGTGGGGTTCTGTAGTAGTACAGAGGAGAGATCCGTTCCCTCCTGTGGGTGGAAGAGAAGACTCCAGAAGAAAAAGCATTTGAGATGGGCTTTCAAGGATGAGTAGGAGTTTTCCAGGAAGAGAAGGGAGGAATGAGGACTGGAGATAAAGTACCATCACACAAGTACATAGAGTAAGTACCAAACAGATACCTATAGCACCATACAAGTTTTGCAGTCACTACACATATTTTATTGCTGAGAGATCCTAACATATTTAACTCTGCAACAGCCTTTTATCATTGGTTTTTTGTTGCTATCTATCCAGTTACCACCATCACTATCTAAAAGTGTTATTTGGGGGATACCTGGGTAGCTCAGTCAGTTAAACATCTGACTCTTGATTTTGGCTCGGGTCATGATCTCATGGTTTGTGAGATTGAGCCTGGCATGAGGCTCTATGCTGACAGCACAGAGCCTGCTTGAGATTTTCTCTCTCTCTCTCTCTCTCTCTCTCTCTCTCTCTCTCTCTCTCTCAAAATAAACAAATAAAATTTTTTTTAGAAATAGAATTGTTATTTGGCATGCCTACATTAGGTTCAAGTAAGTAGAAAGGTGTACAATATTAGCAACTTAGTATTTATTGGGTACCTAATTTGTGCCAGCCTCTGTGGTATGGGTTATGTATACAATCTCTTTCAAAGTTTACAACAATTCTATGAGCTGAGTTATTTTTCTCGTATTTCACAGTTGAGATAGCTAAGATTCAGAGAGGTCAAGGAATATAGTTGGACTTTTCAGGTTTAGACGGGAACTCTTCACTAGCTACTTGACCACGTGCAAGTTACTTAACCCCGCCAAGTATCAGTGTCGTCATCAGAGAATTGGGAGTAATAATTGCATACTTACCAAGGGTTGTGGAGGGATTAATTGACCTTGGCACAATGCTCAATGAAGTATAGCTATTTTTGGTTATTACTACAGAGGTTAAAAAATTTGCCCAGAACTGCTCACTCTTCTGATTCCAAAGCCTATACCTGCCTGTTTTAAAATTAGAGCTCAGATTCAGACCTATGAGGAAGATTCACAAAATAAAGTTGTTGAAACAACACATATCATAAATAAGTGCATGAAGGTCAACATTACATACAGCCAAAAGAATCCCAGTAGTAATGAGGTGGTGAGTAAATGAATGTGAACACAAGCGAAAAGAAATACTTAAGGTTTTGAATACCCATACAGGGGGCCAATCCAAAAAGTTTCTCTTCTTGGATGTTTTTTCTAGTCTATGTGTTTGGTTTTTAAAAAAAATTCAGTCCTTTTCATCTTTACCATGGTTACTATGGATATGTAGGCTAAAGCAATACCGTTAAGTCTGTAATTAGGTGTACTATATAATTTCTTTTATATCTAGTCTTACTTCCTTTCAACAATCAACTTTTTGGCTATTATCAATTTGAGCTCTGCTGCTTTAACAGTCGCAGACTTTGGCAGAAGTCATCCCGATTTGAAGCCATTCGAATTCTGAAATCTTTCTAAGTTAAAGTCAGCTCCTACTTGGAATCCAGATCTGAGGTTGGGAGATGAATCTGAGAACTTTAGTTGGAGGAGAAGCTTGTGAATGACGTTTAGCATGTTCTGCTCTTTGCTGATGATGCTGTTTGATAATCCCTTCAAATTTGTGAGTTTGGGCTGAAGGCTCCCAACTGAAACTCACAAGAGACAATAACATCTTTTGAAAACACAGCTGTAAGTGTCCAGTGGCAATGTTACTTGGACATGAGCTTCCACATCGCCTTCTGAAGAGATGTGCTTTGATGTTAGCTCAAACCCCAAGAAACTGCTCTATCCGGTTGTGGCTAAGGCAAGCTGTGTCTCCTAAGGAAGGGAAGGAGGACCCACCAGTCTGTGTAACAGTTGCTCTTAGAGAGCAGTGGATGGAAGGGAGGAGACCACGTATACAAATTTTTGCTCGGAGGACCCTGATTCTCAGCACCGCTGAGCGATCGATCAAAGGGTGAACCAACTTGTACATATCCCTTTTCAGATGTGTTCTCATCATGTACCTTTCCAGTTATAAATCTGTAAGTGACCTCCCATCGGAGCCCTTCAATTTCTCTATTTCTTTATATAGTTTATTTCTACACTTTGTTCTGGAAACTCCCCATACTTACTTGGATTCTGGTTGCTTCCATTCAACTCCATCTAACATTGGGAGTAACCAGAGAGGATTTTCCTGGAAGCCCATGACAGGGCTGTATTAGAATGCATTAGTTTCCCTGTCTCCCCTACCTTTATTTAATCTGCTGAGTTGTGCTTCCTTATGGCTAAAGCAAAGACGATTACTCATTTTATTAGAGTACTTGTCTGCAGACTACTGAGCCTTCTGGAAGGATAGATGAGTCACAATTGCTAGTTTATCTTGTCTGCAAGCAGGAGAGTTGACTGGGAAGGCCATGAGCTACTTGGGATCAGTGTCTGGATCAAGCCCCAATACCTTTCCAAAGGGCGCTCGCCTGCTTCTGATAAATATCCTCACATATATTGCCTTTAATTTATTGACTAACCTGTCCCTACATGTCCCCATGTGAGTTTCCCATTGTAGGCGTGGGAAGAGGTTGTGCTGGCTTGGAACAGGCAGACGGTCGCATTGCATAAGGTTAAAAATGGATCAGAAAAGGAAGTTAGTGCTTCATGGATACAGAATTTCAGTTGGGAAGACGAAAAAGTTCTGGAGATGTCTACACAACAATGTGAATGCACTTAATGCCACTGAACTGTACACTTAAAAATGATTAAAATGACTGGGCACCTGGGTGGCTCAGTTGGCTGAGCATCCAACTCTTGATTTCAGCTCAGCTCCCCATCTCAGGGTCATGGGATGGAGCCCTGCTTTGGGCACCATGGTGAGCGTGGAGCCTGCTTGAGATTCTCTCTCTCTTCCTCTGTTCCCTCCCCTACTTGCGTGTGTGCTCTCTCTCTCTCAAAACTTTTTTTTTTAATGATTAAAATGGTAAATTTTTTGTTGTATTTTACCATAGTTATATTTGGGCTCCCATAATAAGGTACCACAGACTGAGTGGTGCTTAAAGAACAGAAATTCCTTTTGTCACTGAACTGGAAGCTGGTGATCCAAGACCAAAGTGTGGCAGGGTTGTTTCTCCTCAGGACTCTCTCCTTGGCATATAGATGACTCTCTCCCCCCTTGTTCCTTCTCCAGGTCTTCCCTCTGTGTCTTAATCTCCTCTTCTTAAAAGGATGTCAGCCATACTGAAATAGGGCCCATCCTAATGATGTCGTTGCAATATAATTACCTCCTTAAAGACCTTATCTCCAAATACGGTCCCATTCTGAGGAAATGGAGAGTGGGTTAGGACAACATACGAATTTGAAGGGACGCAGGTGAGCCCATAAGAAAAATAAAATTTTTAAAAAGTAAATTGAACTTGGTTATTAGAAGGAATGCAGGGGTGGGTGGGGAAGGGGGGGGGCAGTGGATCCAAAGCCGGTTCTACACTGACAGCACAGAGCCCAATGCGGTTTCAAACCCACAAACTGGGAGATCGTGACCTGAACCAAAGTCAGACGCTCAAGTGACTGAGCCAACCAGGTGCCCCAGGGAGTCCACAACTTTTAATTACTTACTCAGTGGTTCCCAAATGACACATGATTGCCTTTAATCTTTTTTCAAAATTCACATACCTGGGGACTTTCAGAAGCTTGACACATGGGCCTAGATATTTTTGAAATACCTCCCTGGGAGAAAAATCTGGCACGACAGAAAGGAAGGATGGATCTAGTTGCTTACTTTAATAGCTAAAACTAGAGCTCTTTGTCACTGGAGTCTGTTTAGGAATGATTATTGTATTTAATTTAAAAAAATTGATTTATGTAAATTTGGATCATGTTGTTATACGTGTAAATCACGTAGTGACCTTGGTAGGTCTGAGACACAAGGAATTTCATAATGTGTATGACCAAGTTCAGGGAGGAAAAAAACCGGCCCACCGGCAAGGGGTCTCCATGATCCTTCCCACCAAACGGAGGTGATAGGGAAGGTGCACAGCTCCCTCCTTACCCCTCCTTACCCCTCCCTACCCCTGTCCGCTTTGCCCCACCACCATGTTGCATTCTCAACTCCTGGCAGTATTGTCCTTAAAATATAAATGGCCAATTATGTCCTGCATGGGTCAGATTCTACTCAAGATAGGCAAAGAATTGTCAGGAGCCCTGAGGTGGCATAGTTACTCTACCACTACTTAACATGGTGGTATGGAAAAATGGCACCTCTCTGGGCCTCACTGTCTTCATTTGTGAAGTGTGGGACGTGCACTAGATAGCAAGGGCATGTAGCGGTTATGAGTGTGGGCTTCAGTCAGGCAGACCTGGGTTGGAAGATGATGTCAACTTGAACAAATTACTTTGTTTTTTTACCCTCAATTTCTTCACAATGGGAAAAACAACAGACTGTCTATCTTGGTGGTGTTGTGAGACAAGGCATGTAAACTCTAGCATATCGTAAGCAGGCGCCCATTATTATCATCCACATCTGAGTTCCTGCTCCGAGTTTGGAATGTCCTGGTCTTGTGATTCTAACTCATGTTGGAGGGAATTCTGTCTGATCAGATGTGTAACTGTCCCTCTTGGAAGAAGTACGAGGAAATAACATTATAAGCAGTAAATTCAGATCCTTTGCCTAAGTTTTTTGAAAGTTGAAAAATCCCACTTCCTCAAGGGAATGGTTAACTTGGATGGTGAGTTTGGGTTGAACCTTCCCCCCACTTTCTAAATGCCCACAGACACATGCTGTGATGGGGCCCAGGTCAGGTGGTCAGCACACTCTGTAATGGCTCCAACCCTGCCAGGTGCCCCTGCCTCTGCCTCCCCCCGCCCCCCCCCGCTGATGAACAATGGAAACCAAAGACTATAGGGAAAAGGGAGAGTTATGGCAGCACAGCTGTGATTAGCTGGGGAAAAGAAACCCATACAATTCATCCCGAGAACACAAAATCACATACAAAAGCAGAAAATAAAGATTCCCGCACCACCCCCCCAACTCCATCCCTCTAGCTATCAATGTCCTGTAACATCTATCAGACAGGATGGAATCAATGGCTTTATTTGGCCAACCACAAAGCTCCTTGAACAATAATGACTACACGGCCTCTTCCACATGGTCAGTCGGGAGAACCCCGAGGCCGGGGAGGGCAGGATTCTTTTCCCCTCTTATCCGGAGAAGCTCTTGATGTGTGCCACCACTTTGGGGTTTCATTTCTATTTCTAAGAAAATGGAGTCTGGCCCTACTTATTTCTTTCAAAAAAAGGTTGTAAGAATAAATGTTTTCGAAGCTGTTTGGAGGAATGGCTAACATTCTGTGTGTTCTCGAGTGTTCTGTGAATGTGGGGAGACTGTTGGGTTTTCATGTTGGATTATGGTGACCTTAGACAAGTGTTTTCAAAATATTTGCGGGGGTGGGGGTGGGGAATTACTTTGTGCGCTTGAAGCTGTATTCAGAGCTGAGCCGTAGCCGCCCACTGGGGATTGTGGAGTCTCTTTGGGCGTTGGGGGGAGTAGTGTGGTGGAGGAATTAAATCTTGATTTGGGAGACTATTGGTAAGTTAGAGGAACAGGGGAAAGGGGAAAAGGAAATCTATAAATAAGTTAGTTTGGCCTTCTTTGGTTAAGTCCCTATAAAGAGCGCTTTTAATCTTCATCCCTTGAACTCAGTAACTAATGTGACCCAAGAATGGGGATCCAGCAGGGTAGACCTCTGCTCAGGGGATCCCCAATTTCAAACTCTGAGAGCCTCATGACTCATTTGAAATGTAGGGCCGCAGCCTGTCAAAGAGGTCTCTGCCGTGAGACTATCACAAAAGATGATTGGCATTATGGCAGAGGGCCCTGTTGGTGGAGGCCAGGTGGGCCGACGGGCCAGGTATTTGCTGAGGAACGTGCACTGGGGTGATTGGGTGCCATTGGGAAACTGGCAAGTCATGATATGCTCCCTTGGTGTTGAATTTAAACTGCCAAGTTTGCTACCAAATGGCAGTGTTCATAGAGTGGAACTCAGGCCGCTGTGAAGAAATGACCTTGACAAGTCAGAGAAAGCCTGAGCTTTCCTGTGCCTGGGCCCTGCTGGGCTGGAGCTCCCTTCCCCGCAGGCAGAGAACTTATGACTCAGCCCAGAGTGTCCTCAGTAGGCAGTTTGGCGTGTGGGGAGGGGAGACCAGAAGGGGAACCAAACTGAGAAGATGGTAAGGGCATGCGGGTAGGACGTTCTTCCCCATCTGCCTCTTTTCTGTCTTCTTCCCGGCTCTCAGATTAGAGTCTGACCTTCATTCCTGACGACTGCCACGCCTTCTGAGGCCCTCAGCTGGTCTGGGCAGGCAGGGCATGGTGCCCCAGTGCAGATGAGGGAGCTGTGGCAGGAAGAACGAAGGCGGCAGGCACCCTGCTGACTGCGTCGGAAGGGAAGGTTGAAGCTTAAAACCAGAGAGAAGCATACACACAAACAGAAAAAAAAAAAAAATAAAGCTCTCTCTGGCTCTGGGGATGTGCACATTCTCGCCTCGTCCTCCTGCCCAAGGGAGCCTGTGACGTGGGGGCCAGCCTTCTTCACACGATTTTACACAACTTCAAACTTCGCTGGGCAGGAATGGGAGCCAGAGGCAGGGGGCCAAAGTGGCAAACTGGACCTTGAAAATGGGGCACAGAGTTCCTGAGCTGAAAGGCCAGAAGGCTGGGGCCTTCTCATTGAGCGGTTCTGAAGGGAGCTCTCCTTGAATGGGTTTCCCAAGGGATGGGGAGGAAAGCAAAAGAGGAGGTGAGGTTTGCGCCAAGTGGCTCTTTGTGGGGGTCTTGGGAAGGCTCCTCAGAGGAAGTGTCCAAGTTGAGTCCAACTGGGCCGGATTATAAAGCTGGTCACATTTTACTTCTGTCTCACTATTCTCCAGCTCTCAGGGTGCACAGCATCCTTGGATGGCCGCTGTTTCAGGCACCGTTGGAATACTCACGACACCGAGGCACGAACAGTAGAGCTCCAAGGGTCCTTACAGGTTAACTAATATAAAATACTGGTTTCTGCTGGGGAAAAACTATCCCCTAGAGGTTATGTGACTTGGCTACATACGAGCCAGGGCCAAGGCCAGAGCCAGGGTCTCTTGATATACTCTGCCATTTTGTATTTTTGGAGACCAAGGATGGACTCCTGGTGGGAAAGACAACATTTTACTTAAATACTGAGGTATTAGCATTCAACCATTTATCAATTTATCATTGAATGGCAGTGTGCTTGTCTATAAGAAAAGGCAAAAGCTTCAGAATCCACTGAACCAATTTAAGAAATATCACCTGAGGATCCCCTGGGTAGCTCAGTCAGTTAAGTGTCTTGACTCTTGATTTCGGCTTGGGTCATGATCTCCCACTTTGTGAGACTGAGCCCTGTGTTGGGCTCTGTAGTGACTGCGTGGAGCTTGCTTGGGATTCTCTCTCCCTACCTCTCTCTCTGCCCCTCCCCTGCTCTTGCACGTGCATGTGCACAGTCTCTCTCAAAATAGATAAATAAACATTAAAAAAAAATAACACCTGAAAAGATAAATTGGCTTGATTCTCAGCTCTTGGACATTTTCCTTTTTTCGTTTTGTCCTTTCTATATTCCTCATCTTTGCATCGCCTAACATCTTTGCATAGGCTCAGCATATTCAAATAGCCAACAACCATGTGGTTGCTTATGAAAATACAAGTTGTGTTTGCATATTTTGGCTAAAAAGAAAGGCAATATTGCTGTGCACGCTTCCAATAAATTTTGTCCATTGATGCCATATAACATTGTGCATTTTGATACTTCCCTTGTTAAATTTAAGTGGATTTTATTATCCTTCAGTGGTCTTGAGATAGTCTCTCCTATTGGGAGAGACTGAGATTTTAGAATTAGTATTAACTAGTTTTCAGTCAGTCTAGTTGTCACGACCTGATTGTAAGTCTGGGAGGTCCATGATCCTCAAGAGGTTTCCTTGATAGTCTCCATGTGCCTGGGATGGGGCAGAGAGCCTGGCACCTGGGAAGTCAGACCCACCCTTCCTGGAGACAGGGTAGAATGACTTGGCATCACTTGCTTATCTGTGAAATGAATTCACCCATGTGAAGTGCTTAGAGCTGAGGTCAGTCCTCAAGAATAGTGGTGTTCATAATCTGAAAAGAGATGGGGCGGAAAGGTGGTCCTCAAGTTCCGTCATCCCCTCTAGAAGACTGCTCACCCTTGTGTCTGCTGTGGTCTGAGATGGTGGGCCAGCTGACACTTCCCCTGGCTCTGAATCTAGAGCAGGACACCAGCCCTCCATCCATGCTATCTTCAGGGGCTGCTCCTCATTTATGCACAGGACTCCCCTCTGGTATTTTCTGCATTCGTACCCTGTTTCCTTTCTCTACGGCAATCAGAAGTATCCACAGTTATTTTATAGGAGTTTGTTTCTTCTTCATTTCCCTCACCTTTCTGTTCACTAGACCCTCATGCTGAAAAGCCAGGATGATGTCTTTCTTGTCCATTTTTGTATAACATATTTCAGTACAATGCAAGGGCAATAGTAAGGGCTCTACAACCTTTATTGGATAACTGAATAAATCTCAGATTTTATAGGAGAGTCTGAATCTTGAATCTAGAGATTTTATCAAGGTACCTAGAGTCCCCATTCCCATTCATCCAGAGTACATGGCACCCTTTCTGGAGTTGACTCTCACCACCCTGAGACAAAGGTATATGGAGATTAGGTCACTCCATGACTCTTACCGTTTGTGTCTCGTGTTGGCATTTGGAAGAGACAATGAAAAGGCAGGAATTCCCTTTTGCCTTTCATGTAGGCTCTGTTTTAATTTAAAAGTGTGAGCAGGGAGGACCACTCAGTTCATTCACTCAAAGTCACAAGCTTATATGAGCTGATAAATTTTATATCACCTATTTTACGTTTTCATTTGCAAAAATAATTTTGTTCAATTTTCTGGGAAGCAAGTTTTATAACTAATAGGCAAAGATTGAAAACTTGAACATGGATCAAAAGGATAATAACAGGGAATGCTTAACCTGGAGAACTGGCATTTCTTCATCTGGCTGTGGAATGTCAAATCGTGGTTCTCTACTGTGGCAAAATTGGTGAGTCCATTGCCTGGGAGTCCACTGCCTGCTTTGAAAAAGCAATGGACGGGTGTCTCAGAGCCTAAGATGTCTTTTTGAGTAAAATATTTGCAAGTCACATTGATTAAAATATTAACTTCAAACACCTGGGAAAGTGGCATTCAGGCCCCTTTGTGATGTGTGAGCTTTGAGTGAGTCAACATTATTGACCATCCTAAAGGTAAATCATTCAGGGAAAGACAAATGTAGTGGATTTGAAGTGTCAGTCACTGCAATTGCCATGACTTTAATAGAAATTAGTCGTATTAGACAACCTTGAGGGACCCTGTCTTAGACATACCTTCAAAAAACTCCAGAACTGCAAAATGGCAGAACACTAGTAGAAGCGTTAGAACAGAGGGTGGCTTGGTTGTTCAACCACAGATCACATTCTCTTCTATTTCCAGCCTCCTCTGAGGTCCAGTCAGAGTCATATGACTCTTTCTGGCCAGTGGCTTAGGAGAGGAAGTGACATGTGTCGCTTTCTAGCTGAGATACTTGAGAGCAGGGATGCCTTATTCATGTCTTTCCTCCTGCCTATACCAACCTTGGCAACACTACTTTCCTGATGGCATAGCTACATGATGCGGTAAGGTTAACTGAGCTACACTGGGCTCTGCATGACAAAAGGATAAATCTTTATTTCATTCGTTGTGGGTTTGTTTTTGAGATACCAAGATTTATTAGTTGCCATAGCATAGCTCATCCTAACCTCATCATTATAGTAGGACTCTTTATGACTTTTCTGCCAAGCAGGTTGGGTAAAATAACAAATAAAACATTTTAATTATTAATTACATTTCATTATTATTAAAATTAATTGTAAATGTACTAATTAAGCTAATTCCTACGTAATAACCATAAGAGTTCCACTGGTTAGTAATGCCATGATGTTGGCCACTCTGCAGTTTCCAGAGCATAACAGTTGAATTTTAGCCTAGTTAACCACTTATAAAGAACATTTTAAAGAATGCAGATCGTGTCAGAGAAAATCAGGAAAATGCCTCACTGCCCTCTCAGCTAAAAATTTTTACAGATGTTGATCATTAAATGAAACAATGCGTAAAGCAAAAATATCCCAAATCCATTATTGTAAGATGATGTGACTTTTAAGAATAAAGATGGGAGGCCTGTGTGGCTCAGTTGGTTAAGCGCCAACTTCAGCTCGGTTCATGATCTCGCAGTTTGTGAGTTTGAGCCCCGCATTGGGCTTTGTGTTGACAGCTTACATGGCAAAAAGGACTTTTCAAATATGATGCAGGTTAAGGACCTTGAGATGGAGAGAGTATTCTATATTATCTCCATGGACTCCATCTAACCTCTAATCCTTAGAAGTGGAAAACTTTTCCTGGGTCTGAAAAAGAGATGTGACAACAGAATTGGGTCAGAAAGATGCCTCTTTGCTGGCTGTGAAGGTGGAGGAAAGAAACAGGAGCCAAGAAACTGAAAGCCTCTAGAAACTGGAAAAATCAAGGAAACAGATTCTCACCTAGAGCCCCCAAAAAGGAACACAGCCCTGCCAACAGCTTGATTTTACCCCCTTGAGACCCATGTCAGACTTCTGATCTATGGAACCATAAGGTAATAAACTTGGGCTTTTGAAGTTACTAAGTCTGTAATAATTTATTACAGCAGCAGTAGGAAAGTAATAAAACTGTGGAAGACTTTATTTAAAATAATTTTTTTAATGTTCATTTTTTTGAGAGAGAGAGAGGGAGGGGCAGAGAGCGAGGGAGACACAGAATCGGAAGCAGGCTCCAGGCTCTGAGCTGTCAGCACAAAGCCCGATGCGGGGCTTGAACCCATGAACTGTGAGATCATGACCTGAGCCAAAGTCAGCTGCTTAACCGACTGAGCCACCCAGGTGTCCCAACCATGAAAGACTTTAAATCTCATAAAGCAGCCAGTCTCTAGTCCCACCGAACTATGGTGTGGTTGGCTGCTTCAAACGTGTTCTTTGGTGAGCTTACAATTAATGTGGCGTTAGTGACACTGCCCACCCATTCTTCGGTCCTTCACGAAGAGCCATCACCCTGCCTCAGCCTGGCCCCACTAATGGCATCCACAGAGCCATCGTAGCTTGACTTCACAGCTCAGCATATAACCATCTAAACACAAAGAGAAAGGAGTTTATTTGACATTTCCCCTCTCTTGCTCCCTAATTCTTTTACTCAAACCTTAGTTTTGTTACTGACTACTTGTCCCTTTCTCGCAAGGGACACACTTAGTGGACAACTGTTTCCTCACGGTTGCTTCAAGGATGGGGCTATTTTTAAAGGCAATTGCTATTTCGTTTGGAACTTTTATAAACTGAGGATAAGCACACACTGTGCAGAAACTAAAAAATTAGCCTTGGCTCCCTGGGTGGTTTGACATCACAGGAAATGCTGACTGGCTTTTGTTGGCTGTTGGCTTAGCTTGGGCAGAAATTTCCTCTATCTTGTGCCTGCACATGAATTGCAAATGAAGAGCCACCAAGCTTTGCATTTCCATAGGGATGTCGTGTAGATTCCATAATGCATCAAGTATTTCAGACTTTAAGTGGTTTTCTCCAAATATTAGTTAATCTTCACTAGTTTGTTGAAGCCGTTGGCAGGTAGGTAGCGCATGAAGAACTATAGCAATTTCATCGCTGTATTTTTTTTTTATGAAGATGAATGAAAAAGTAAATGAATCGAGGGAGTCTTACAGTATATTACATTTGCAATGTTTTAGGCCTATTTGCAGAAAATAAATGGATCTAGGGCTGAAGCATTATGGATGAAGAGAGTCCAAAGGTGTCCGCTGATTAGATGAAGACTTCTGCAAAAAGAAATCATGTTCAGTGATCTGTTGCGTGTGGTATTGTGGGCAGTACAGGTGACCTATAACGTCGCGAGCAACTGCCCTTTGCTGCGTGCCGTTTTGATTGACAAGTGTCATGTTTTCTTAATTTCCTGCTATGCCATAAATTGATAGTTATATTTTAGACTTAAAGCACAAAGCCAAACAAATCAAAACACATAGGTAACACAGTAATTATTTTTTCTGTTTTTAGCTGAAAACACACAAGCACATTTAAGCAACAACAATGGTAAAAATGGCACCTTTCTGATCATTTTCTGAAGCACTTTGACACATGCCATCCCATTTGATGTTCCTTTCAGAATTGTGATAATGTAGGTGGAGTAGGTATCATTGTACAAATTACGAAACCCGGACATTATGCCACTGATGAATGGCTAGATATGAGTTGGATACTTAAAACACACACAAACACAAGGATCCTCTATTTCATGTGAGGTTGCATTCTAACATTTGTAAATCTGTTTTTTAGAATCCAGAAGGCATTATTTAGTATAAAATGATCCAGTGTAGTGATTAGGTGTCTAGGCTAGGCCACAAATGACTATTATGTCATGAGGCATTTGAATCTCCATGAGGCTAAGTGACATTCGCCAAGATACACAGCTAATAAACTGACGAGCCAGGATTAAATGTAAATTCTAAAAATGTGTTCATCGGCTCCTATTTATTTATGCCAACGCATACATGATTTATAAACATTGAACCTAAATTATTTGGAGTTTTAAAAGAGGTTATTTGTTAACTTAAATAAACTCCTCATTGGTGGAATTGCCAGACATTGAAAGAAAATGGAGAGAGTAGTCCATTCTCAAAATGAAAAGAGATATTTTGGCCAGAGAGGTTACTTTAAGCGGCTTATGAGGAAGAGGAGGACCTTAAAACTCAACGGAGCTGAGCTTGGGCTATGGCATCTTTGTTTTGTCACTTGACATTGGACAAGTTACTTACTGAGCCTCTGTTTTCCTCATCTTGAAAATGGGTCAATAACATACACTTCCCAGGGATATTATAGGGATGAAATGAGACAATATATGAAGATAAAACTTTGAGCTGTGTTTTTCCTTCTTCTCTTCCTTCTTTTAAACCTCCAAACATGTTCACGAGGACCACAATGCACACAGAGCTCCATTTGTGTGGAAGAGACATGTGTTACATAAAATAATAATTTAAAAAATCTTAAGGTCTTGACTTCTTACCTTTTTTAACCTCTCTTTCTCTCTTCAGCCGTAGACTGGCTTTGTAGAATTCTAGCCAATTATGTCTTCTCTGTGTGCTTTTGTTCTGACTCTGTTCACTACATCTATCTGCCTGCCCCAGGCATCGAGTGTCTCAAATAAAACTTGTTTTGTCAATGCACAGTGCTAGCAACACTAAAACTTAAAAGCTTCTTAGGAATTCCAAAGGAGAAGTAGTTCCGTTCTTGATTACTTCCATGGCACAGAGTGGGAATTCATTATATTTAATACTAGCTAGATGATATAAATTGTATATTGGCTACAACATGAACATTTATACACATCTATTCACCCTAAAATTCTTAGTGTTCCCCAGAGAGTAGTAAAAGGATATAATTTATAATAGTGTAATTAGCTTTTGACAATATTTGCAATTATATTTCTTAGAGTCTCTTCATGATAAGAAAGAAAATAAAGGCAGTTCAACTAATGTGTACCTTCAAGTACAGAAATGATTTTTTTCCTTCCCCATTTTTTCTCTTGTGTGAATGTATTCTATTTATGTCGTTAATCTTTTGAGGAACATAGCCTTAAACGCGTGTGCGCGCGCGCACACACACACACACACACACACACACACACACACACGGAGTTCTTCACTTCAGATGAAGCCAAAATGGGATCATTTCATTCAGTAGTCCAATGGCATTGTACCAGAAAATATTATTAATTCTCTTAAGGCCCCTCCCCAGTCTATCTGACTTCAAGAGAAACTACTTTTGGGACATGATAAGCAGTGGTTTCCCATTTGGGGCTATTTTGTCTCCTACTGATCCCACCCCCTTGACCCCAACAGAGGACATTTGGCAATGTCTGGAGAGACTTTTGCTTGTCACAACTCGGGGGGAGTTGCTGCTGACATCCTCCCAATAGACAAGGATGCTGCTAAAAATGCAACAATGCAGAACTGCCCCTTTAGTGCAAAGGATCAACCTCCAATGTCAATAGTGCCAAGAACCCTGCTCAAAGCCTGCAGCTAATTCAAGTCCCTGGTTCCAGTGACCCAACGGTATTTTTATCGGCCATCTGAAGTTTATCTTCTTTGCTTGCAAGTCTTAAGACTTTTGTTGCAGTAGACATGGGGTGAAATGTCCAGACACACTTGGGTTCTTCTGTATTTTCAGAGCATATCATAACCTCCCGTCCACGTCTCCCTCCCACAAACTGTGGCTGTCTTCCCATTGACATCTTGATCATTCATTCAATTACTATATGTTATAAGGTCTGTTATTCATCATGGTTCGCCTTTCTTGGGGGGTGAATGAATAACTTCTGTTGAGATAATAGGAGAAATAGACATAGGTCAACTCAACAAACTGTCATTATAATGGCTTTGGGGCATTTAGAGACGCCTTTGCCTCAACATGGGTAGAGGGTGCGGGGGTGGGGGCAGCTTCAGGTGGGATTTATGATGAATGATTCTCTTTTTCTTCTTGGCTGCTCTGGCACACACATGTAAAGTCACATTCACAATCTATCTGGTGGGGACTGTTTTGGGGTTTTGATAGGTAGATGTGAAAGAAGCCTGCTTCTTAGAATTCCATAGCCATATCCTATCACTTAGAACGGTCACCAAATCCTTAGTGTCTTGCTAATGGGCCACTCAGGGATTATCAGAAATCACTATCAGATAATCAGCTTTGCTTTTGTACCCCTAGACTGCACTGAGTGTTCAAAAAAAATGTATATTCATATTTATTCTTTCTGGCTTCTCCTTTTCACATATTTGGGTCCTTGTTCCAAAGTTTGTATGATTTATTTAAAAATTTTTCAATGTAATAAGTGATGGGTTTTTCTGAATATAGCATAAATCCAAACCCCCCCGGAACCTTATCGTTAACAAAAGTTTGCCCTTGGAAACTTTAAAAAAAAGATTACTGTGGTCCTACAGCTACACCTAAGGATGAAATATCATCTGATCAGTCAGGCATAACCTTAAACTAAGGACACTGAACGAGAAATCTTTTTAAAGGAAAGTAACAATGAAGATTAATATATCTTGTTATAATTTTTAGCTCACTTTAAAGTTTAGAAATCATAGTGGTTTATGATTATTTTAGGTTAATATGGTTATGGTTATTTTAGGAATATTAGGGATCAGGCGCACCGAACATTTTGTGTGGAGTATGTCATTTACTCCTCACCACCAGCCCATGAAATGTCATAGGGATGAAGAAACTGAAAGCCTGGGGATGTTAAGTGGTTAAGAGGTGATGGAGGGGGGACTGGAACCCAGACCCACCTGCCCAGAATCTGGATTCCTAGCCACATGCTTTCAGAAGCACCATCACACTGGATTACGGAAGGCCTGGCATCAGGAGCACCACCCCCGGCCCCCCAAGATGCATCTAGGTGGCCTCCCTCCTGTTTTCTTCCTGACGTATATCCAACTTATCTCTGCTACCCAGAGCCTTGACATCCATGGTTGAGGCCACAGGCAGTGATGTCTACACTAAGTGGCGCCTTTGATCAATGGGCCTCTAACTCTAACCCTGAGCCTTGCCAAGATTCCCTCTAGTGCTGGCACAGATCTCCTCACAGTTGGACATAGATGCGATGTGGTCCTTAGACCCACAGGGCACCCCTGCCACTGTATCTCCCAAGCATCTCAAGGCACTGAGCCAGCTGAAGGTGGGCCACGAGCTTGATATTTGTTTAAGGTCTTGTGTTTGAGTGTACTCCATTATATGGCCTTGCTTATTTTATTAGAAAATCAATATTTTAAATTACTTACCAGGTAATTTACTTAGCTTCCACCTCCGAATCCTTGACAAGAATGGACACCCTGGGAAGTTGCACAGTGGTTCATCAGAGGTTTCCTACCACTTTAAGTTTTCCTACCCACTAAGGGATGCCTGCTATGCTCTGGGAACCAGGGGGCAGAACGCCCATTTTCTCCAACAGAAGAATCGGCTACAGAGTAAGTTCAGAGCCATTAATGGGCAAAAGTCTCCTTTCTTTTCCAGGACTCAGGATAATGTTGGTGGATTACAGTATTAAGGGGTTAGTTCTTTCTTTGTGCCAATGAAATTTAGAGGATGCAAAAGTTGGAGGTGGGGGAAATACGGAGCAACAGGTATTTCAATTTTACAGGAATTGCCTATATTCAGGTTAAGTAATGTTACAACAAAATGGAAGGGGCATCCACGTTATTTTTTTAAAACTAAGTTAGCACTGAGTGCAGTGTGTGCTGTAATGTTTGAAACATAGAAGCATTCATCTGCTAATTCGATTAATAATTCATTGTTTTGAATGTGCATCGGTCATTTGCAAGAGTCTAGCAATATGTCAGCTATAAGAGAGTAACTTTTTTCCCCCTGGTAATGACTATTTTACGGGGAATTGATCAGTAATTGCATGACACGAAGATCCAGCTCATGTATTTTCCACCCCGATTCAGGGAGCCTCCTGTCGGTGAGAGGCTGGGCTGAAAGGAGACAGGGACAATGCAGCTCGAAGACCTGTGCTCTGCTGTGCATAACAGGAACGACTGCGCTGTGCCCAGGGGCTCCAGGCAGTAGCTTCCTCTCTGCTCAGTTACCCCATCTCTGAACTGGGCATAATAATAATTACCAGCTTCACAGGAGGGCGATGTGGATTAATGAGCTCATCTTGTAAAGTGTTTGGCAGGTGAAAAGTTCCTGAGAGGTGCTGTGATTGTGCTCATTAGTTTCCGTAGATATTCCGGGAGTGAATCTTTAGCAAGGAGACCTGTAATTAATGCAGCAGCTCTTTGTGGCTAGCATGATGCTCACTCAGGAGAGAAGAGCTTGGTGCTATTTTGACCAGTTTCTTCCTGTTGACGTCTGCTGCCTGCTTTTTCCCCGGCTCCGGTCCACCTCCGTGTACCTTCTCTGGGTTGTCTTTCCTGACAGCCGACCTTGCTGCTGGAGTGCCTTAATTAGATTTGAGATTTGCTTATTGTCTCAGTCCGTACAGGCTGCTGTATAACAAAGTACCATAGAGCGGGTGGCTTATAAACAACACATTTATTTCGCACAGTTCAGGAGGCCGGGAGGCCCAACATCAAGACACTGACAGGTTTGTCTGGCAAAGAAAGGTCTTCTAGATTCATAGACGACGTCTTCTCACGTGTCCTTACGTGGCAGAAGTGGTGAGGGAGCTATCCGGGGTCTCTTTTATAAAGGCGCTGGTCCCATTCATGAAGGCGCCATCCACCTTCATTTCTCAAGCAGCTCCCCAAAGGCCACACCTCCTAATACCATCACTTTGGGGGTTAGGTCTCAAGCTGTGAGTTTTGTGGGGACCAAAAGGTTCAGTCTGTAGCCCTTTTCAAGGGTAGGCGTGAGTCACGGTGGACATTAAGTGTCATATAGATCTGCTGATGAGTCTACGGGCCTCCTTGAACATTATTCCCATCCTGCCTACACACAACATAGGAACTCAGCCGCCCCTGGCATCCAAAGGTCCTACCATTGACATTGGTGCTTTCACGTCGGACCCAGCAGCCTCCTCCAGGGCAGTGGGCAGATGGCGTGTGGTACAAGAACAGATTCAGGAGACTCAGAAACCATTGAGGGCAGGGATGACGTTCTGGTGAAGGGTAAGGGAGATTTGCAGTGAACAACCTAGATATTTTGAGGTTCCAAAGCACGTGGAATGGATCCACTTATTTAATTTTTTATTTGTTTGTGAAACAAAGGAAGAAGGTGGAAATGTTGGGTGATTCTTAGCCAGCCTGTCCAGTGGCTTCATGAGTGATTTATGCGGCCTGCCCTCACCTCCTCCCGAACTGGCTAAGGTCAAGGCCGTGTGCTCTGTTTTTGTGCAGGGGCCTTAAATCTGCCAAGGAGCAGCTTTGCTCGGATGGGGCCAGAGTTGGGGTGGGGGAACCAAGCTGGGCCGTGGGGCTGTCAAGCCAACTCCTAAGAGTGGTATCATTGTTCTGCTTTCTCAAATCAAGTCGGCCCAAACTTTATGGCTCTCTGTCCTTTAACACTGCCATTAGAAATGAGCACACGGTCCCCTCCAGGCCATTTGTCCTGCAAGGAACTTTCTGAGCAAGGGTGAGACGGGGCTCCAGGCCAGAGGAACACTGTGCTGATTTATTTACCCCTCTCACTGGCTCTGACTGACAGAATGAGCACAGCGTGGACTGGATTTGCAGCTTCCTTCTTCTATGGCTCGCCCTCTGGTTTTCCTGATGAATTGGAAAGCTATTCAGTATGCCCACTTGTTTAATTAACTAGTGAAGGAAAATGTTCTTTAGGGTAGGGGCTTCCTCACCACAATGCTTATTAGCACACCTGAGATCCTTATTAAATAACACAGTGGTCTGTGGCCCCTCACGACCACCCCTGGGTTTGTGACGTTCTGTCTGTAATTTTTTCCCTGTCACTGGAGCATTACCGTTTGTCTCTCAACCCCTCAAAGAAAGAGAAAAGGCTCATTCCAAATTCTCTCTGCTGCTCACCACCCAGGAGCCTTTTGTGTAGTTTTAAATCCTGAGCTCTGGCGAGGGTCTGAGCAGAACGAGGTGAGGGCACTTTAGCTCTCTGAGGAAAAGCACTCCGCTCCCGCCCCTTTGTGCCTGTCTGGCCCTGCCGACAGCCCCCTACATACTGGCCTTCCAGAGCCTTCTGGATAAGCCTCATTATACTAAATATCATTACTAATATTTATACATAATAATTACTGAGAACTTACGCTGTGCTGGGCACTGAAATTTTAACACAACAATTGAATACAGTAGGTATTATTTTAATCCCATTTTACAGAACCAGAACTCGAAGAATGACACAATTTGCCCAGGGTTGCTTAGTGGTGGGGGCCAGGAGAAGAGATCAGCACAGAAGGTAGGGAGCAGAAAGCAATTTCCCAGCCTCGCTTTTCATAGTGAAGTTTGGAGAAAGCCACGGACTGAGATACGACATGTGTTTTGTGGCTCTGCCGTGTAAAGGTAGATTTTGCCCCAAAGTCTTTCCACGTAGGAATCAAAGACTACTCTTGAAGTTTTGGAAGTGTGGGGAGATAGAGGAAGTATGCTGAGGAACGATAGAAAGAGGTGGCCAGAGAGAGAGAGAAGTAGAGTGGGAACGGCAGGTTGAGGGGGGAATGAAGGTGACGAGGGGAAGAGTGCGAGGGGCTGCCTTTCCCCAGCTGGATTGGAGCCTTTCGGTTACTTTGCTTTGGATACAAGTGGGCAAAAAGAACCCAGCAAACTGAGTTTTAAAAGTTCCTTAGTAACTACATGGATGTTGGGAACAAAGCTCCTTCCTGGCTCTTCCCCTCAGGGTAGAGATGGGAGGGACTCAGGTGCAGAGGCGTTAAATGATTTACCCAAGGCCACACACCCAATGGTCAGCGGAGCTGGGACGAGAGCTCAGGCCTCCCCTCACCGCACAGGGTGGCATTGCGATGGCATGCTCCTTGGAAGGGAAACCATCTAGAAAAGGCAGCTGGCAGGAAGCTGCTTCTCTGACAGCTGTTTCAATGATGGAAGTTGGCAGCTTCGATCCGAGCCCTCGAAAGGGAAGAGGTGAGCATCCCTTGCCCAGGAGGTCATTTTTTTTCAGTTCAGGACTACCTGGATGGGGAGAGAAGAGGGACGCAGTGTCACGGTCAACTTTGCAGCAAAATCCACTCTGGGCACCTACCATAGCATTGTCTAATCACTCTCCAGGCCTGTGACTGGGGATACGTAATCACCAGAAAAGGATTTGCTCTTAAGTGACTGGAATGTCAGACAGGCACTTCGTGGTGCCTTGGGGATGTCTGTTCCCTTCGGGCTTCCAGCCTGTTTTGTTTCTTTTTATTCTTCTACCAAATCTGGAGCTGCTAGATGGAGAATAATATTTACAAAGAAATACCTCCTCTCCATCCCCTGAGATGGGGAAGTCCATGGAGGCAGGGGCTAAGGATGTGGACTTGGAAGTCAGACTCTCTGGGTTTGAACCCTTGCTCTGTCTCTTACCCTGTATCTACTTAACTTCTTTACCTCACTTTTCCAGTCTATAAAAAGGGCATTGGAACAGTAGTACCCCCTGCGATTGTTTGTAAAGATTAAACAAGTCGACATTTCTAAAACATTTCAAATCACGTGACACACAGTCGGGGCTACACAGACACAAGTATTTGTTAAGTAAACAAAAGTAATTAAGAACCACACTCCAAACAGAAATGCAGAGGTGGGGTCAGGAATCAAATATAGGTGACGACTTCATGTGGTTATGACATGGTCTCAGTTCCCTTAGAGAAACTGAGTGTGGCCTGTGTGTTGGTGCCTTAGCCATCAAGATAAATCCATGCTTTTTGACAGTTGGGGTGAGCGATGCAGATAGCGGGGCATATACCCGCCTCAGATTAGTGCGTACCAGTCACCCCTTTTTGATACCCACAGTATGAAGGCACGGGTTTCTACCAGCTTTGCACCTGGAGTTAGCTTCCCTTGATCATGCCTCTAAGACAGGCTGGGAGTTTCTCCAGGGAAGCGTCTCCCATGATCTTACAAACCTATCAGTCCCTCCCTGCTCCCACGTGCCCAAGGCTGCTGACCTCAGAGCTGCTCGGAGCAGCCTCATCCCTGCCCCTGCCCCTCAAGGGAAAGTGAGTCTCCATGCTAAAATAAGTCAGTCCACATAACTTACATCAGTCCTGACAGGCAACAAGTGCTCAGAAACTGCATGCTATTATTAATAATACTAAGACTATGATTTCTGGATGCCTCCCAGGCTTCCACTTTTCAAGGTGCTGTAGCATGGTCAGTTTCTCTGCAGATCTGGAGACAATGGATGCCTCCTGCACAGAAACCATTTATCTTCTGGGCTTGCTATGCCTAGCATTTTATGAAGTTTTTCTTGACTACTTGGGTCTGTTTCTGGCTCAACCCCTCACCCAGACTCTCATTAAGTCTCTGCTGAAAACCTCTCTCTTTTTCCTGACCATATGGGTTCAGACTCAATCCAAGAGGCTGGCCATTGTAACAGCCCCCATTTACTGAGCTCTTACCCTACACCAGGCACTTAAAAATTTTTTTTTTAATGTTTATCCATTTACTTTTGAGACAGAGCACAAGCAGGGGAGGGACACAGATAGAGAGGGAGACACAGAATCCGAAGCAGGCTCCAGGCTCTGAGATGTCAGCACAGAGCCCGACGTGGGGCTTGAACTCACAAACTATGAGATCATGCCCTGAGCTTAAGTCGGACACTTAACTGACTGAGCCACCCAGGTTCCCCTACATCAGGCAATTTTAAGTGCCTGGCAACTTGATATCATTTAATCTGTGCAGTAACCCTATAAGGTTGGATTATTAGCACCTGTTTTACATATGATGAAGCTGAAGCCCAGACAGCATCACTTTCCCATGGTTACCCAACTAACAGATGATGTGGTAAGAATTCAAACCAGCAATCTCCTTCCGGATCCTAGCTCCTCACTAGGACACACACTGATGGGCAACAGATGTCATGCTACCTTCATCAAACTCTGGCCCTCCTTTCCTTCCTACCTTGCCCAATGGTACCAAAAATCCTTTTTCGCTTTTTGGTTCCAAAATGAATCTTTCCCTGTATCTCAAATTGACATAAACATTTACTGGGTTGGGTTCTGTTGGAGGAGTTGGTTACACATTTGGAGCCCCAGCTAGCTATCAAAACTATCTGTTAATAGGGGCCAGTGTCATGAAACATAAACAGTTGATTCAAATGGCAGGGGTCTTTATCCCAGGATTGTGCGAATATCTCTTATATGTTAGCTTTAAAGACTCTGTCACTTGTTCCATATGTATCACTATGTTCTTTTAAGAATGGTCTGGTAATGCTCACTGGTAGTTACTACATATCTGTTAGTAAGGCTTACTAAAGATCTGTTGTTCACTTTTCAATATCTGTTCTCTCGTTTGTTTTCTGCTGATGCCCACATAGGCAAGAGCAATAAAGTTAGCTAAAAGGTGGTCCACAGAATTCTCATTTCATATGTTCATTCATTAAGTCACTCACTAAATATGCATTTAGCCTGTCACATGTAAGGAATCCATAAACAAGCTTATGAGCAAAGGTAATTAGGATAATGTTTCCAAGTATTTAACCAATATGTTTTATGCCCCCTTAAATCATGATTCCGTGTAGCCTCTACTTCCAAGGCTGGGTCATAAGGCGCATTGCCCTAAGGAAGGAAAGGCTGTGGACACTATCTAGAACAAAGAGACCATGGACCACTTTTATGGCTCAAGACTAAGCTCTAGTCTTTCAGTGCCAGGTTTCTACTGACGAGCTGCCATCTTGTATGAGGATTCTCAGCAGATGGTTAAGCATAATGCTTTTAGAGGTCATCTACTTCAACACACTTCTTTTACCAGTGTGAAAACTGAGGCATAGAGAGATGAACGAGATGCCCTGAAAACTTAATGGCAGAACCAAACTTTATCCTACAGCTCTACTTGGAATCCAACATTCTGACTGATTTTCTTTGTTACTTGGGGAGATGTCTAAGTTTTCACCCATACTCATTTAAAAAAAAAAATTGTAATGTATTTTTATGGTCCAGAAACGAGTTTGCTTTGACAAAATCCACGTTTCACTATTGCTGTGTATGTCTCTCAAGAACAAAGGGGAAGTTTGTGAGCATTGCTGCGAATGTTTTCATCGGTTCCACCAATTGATTGGAGGTAGCCTGGGGTGGCCAATTTGAAGCGGTTAAGACCAGCCTGCGCCTTGAATGGTAATCATTCTGGCTTTAGTGTTCTAATCTTAAAAAAATGATTCAACACGGTCATTAAGATGTCAGGCCATGAAAGAAAACCCTCCTTACTTATGATTTAATGAGTATTTAGGACAACCGATAATCCTCTGATTGGATCAGCGTGTGAACCGTGAGCCCAAGAGTACATTTCATGCCTTGTCTATGTTGTTGCAGCTGTTCTGCAGCTTGACCCCTTGACACAGTCACTGTTTGGTGTCAGTATTTGCAGACTGGACAGTCTCCTTCTGCTAGATGGTCTGCTTTGTGGGGACTTAAACTCCTTTATTAGTTTACTCAAAGATACATAGATCTCCATCCAACACTTGGATTGCTCTGAAAGCAAGTGGGAGTCCACATAGTATAGAAAGGAGAGAGAGCAGTAGTTGGAAGTTGGATCATGGGAGGCTGGAATTTAGGGCCTTCCGTGATCTGCTGAGGTCTGCTACATCTTAGACCCCCTTCATTCAGTCCCCTATGTTCCTCTTTCTGCGTGATGTCAGTGACAATATGCCCTTTAAGTCTGGCTTAGCTGCCAAGAGGAAAAAGCATGGCTGCTTTTTTTTCCCCCCATCCATGGACATAAAGATCCTTAGAGATTAATTTTTTCTTGAGAAGCTAGTATTAATTTCCTCAGAGATTTAAGACTGCAAAGAGGTTGATGCATACAGGAAGGAATAAGCTGGAGCCATAGGGCTGGGGCACCGTGGTTGTCATTGTGGTGTCCATTTTATGAGCCACGTGAAAGAGGGATCCCGTGGTGACAGTGATCCCCTGGTGACAATGACCATGGGAAATAAGCAGTCAATAGAGAGTCAGTAGCTGGTCTTAACCGCTTCAAAAGGAAGGTACAATCTACCCTTTGTGCATGTGCGTTCGCGCAATGAAGTTAATTCACATATTTTCCATCTTGTGAATATTTTCTCTGATTAAAAAAAATTGTGGTTTCTGTTAAAAATGTAAACAGAGGAAATTATAAAGGAAAAAATTAAAATGACTTCAGGTTGCAACACCCAGAGATATGAAGATTTTAATGATATTGGCAAATGGCTTCTCTGAAAAGTTTTTCCAATTATATTTCCATTGATTGCTGGAATATGAATGCTTATCTTAGTTTATCAATACCAGCATTAATCTTTAAATTTAAAAAATGCCATTTTATAAATGAGAATTGGCAGGTAAATTATTGTTTTAAACATTATTATTAATTATCAAAAAATTATATATTTTTCAGTTGTGAATGGTTTGTTTACACTTTTGACTTTTTAATTCATTTATCTGTTCTTATTTATTTGTAAGGCCGCTTTATACATTTGGTACATTAACAATTATATATCACTGTTATTGAAAATATTCCACCTTATTCTTTGCCTTTTACTTTTTTTTATGGTTCTGTTCTTTTCCAAAGGGTTACTGAAGTAAAATGAATGTACAGTAAGCTGCACATATTTAAAGTATATATCACCACAGTCAAGATCATGGACATAGCCATCATTCCTAGCAGTTTCCTTGTGCCCCTCACAATTCCTCTCTCAATTCCCTCTCCCTGTCCCCAGTAACATCTGCTCTGCTCTCTATCACTACATCTCCATTTACACTGTCTAGAATTTTCTATAAATGGATTCATACAATATGTCTTTTTTCATACAGCTTCTTGGGCTCAACATAATTATTTGAAATTCATCTATGCTGTTGCATGTATCAATATTTCATCTCCTTTTATTGCTGAGTAGTATTTCACTGTATGATCGGTTATACCACAGTTTACTTGTTTTTTCACCCATGGATGGACCTGTGGGTTGTTTCATGTATTACCTGTATTACAAATATCTACAAAAGCTGCTGGGAACACTTCTGTTCAAGTCTTTGTGTGAACGTATGCTTTCATTTCTCTTAAGTAAATACCTTGGTACAGAATGACTGGGTCACATGCTGGGTGTAGGTGTAACTTTTTAAGAAACTGCCAAGCTTTTCCAAAGTGATTGCAACATTTTACATTGCCATCAGCAATGTAGGAGGGTTCCGGTTGTTCCTTACCACCAGCAGCACTTGGTATGGGCAACCTTTTAAATTTTAGCAATTCTAGTGGATGTGTGGTGATATTTCATTGGGATTTAATTTGACTTTTTCCTAGTAAGTAAGGATACTGAACACCTTTTCATGTGTTTGTTGCCGTTCTTTTCTCTTCCTTGGTGAAATGTCAGTTACGATTATTTGTGGATTTTTTTGTTTGTTCTATTATTGAATTTTGAGAGTCCTTATGTATTTTAGATAAAATCTCTTTGTCATATGTGTTTTGAAAATATTTTCTCTCCAGCCTGTGGCTTGCTTTTTATTTTGTAACATGTTTTTTGAAGAGTATAACTTTTAAATTTTGGTGAAATCAAATTGATTGACTTCTTTTTTAACAATCTGTGCTTTTTGTGTCCTACTTTAGAAACCTTTTACAAACCCATGGTGACTACTATTTTCATCTTTGTTAAGTGGATTTTGAGTTAATTTTCATATATAGTTTAAAGTAAGGGTCAAGTTTTATTTCTTTTTCCACTTGGATATCCAGTATTTCTGGTACCATTTGTTGAAATGGTTTCCTTTTACCCACTGAAAAAGATTTCTTTTTTACCAACATATTAGGGCCCTAAGACTGCCATTAACAAATTACCACAAAATGGTGGCTTAAAACAACACATTTTTTCCTTATGGTTCTAGAAGTTAGAAGTTCAAAATCAAGGTGTTGACAGTGCTATGCTCTCTCTGGAGACTCCAGGGGTGGATCCTTCATTCCTCTTCCTGGCCTCTTCTGGTTGCTGGAAACCCTTAGAGTTCCTTGGCTTGTGGTGGTCAATTTCTTTATCCATATTCACATGGCTGTCTTTCCTGTGTGTGTGTGTGTGTGTGTGTGTGTGTGTGTGTGTGTGTGTGTGTGTGTGTTTTCTCTTCTTATAAGGACACCAGTCATATTGGAGGAGCCACCTTATTCTATATGAACTCATCTTAACATAACTAATTGTGTCTTCAAAGGCCCTATTTCCAAATAAGGTTACTTTTCTGAGGTTTTTGCTAGACTTGACTTTAACTCAGTACCAAATTACTTTGGTATTTTTGCTGAAAATCCATTGACCGTTTTTGTGATTGCACTATACTTTAAAACCCTTGCTCATCTTGAGATCAGTTTAAACATTAACCTCTGTTTTATTCCAGTTTGTTAAATCATTGAACCTTAAAATCTGGAGTAAATTTTCAAATATGGTAGTTGATTGCACTGTAAGTTTCCACCCCCCCCCCCATAACCAGTTTCCTTCCTTCCCCTCTTAGTATTTATTTTGTGTTTTAAATTCTAAAGATACATACATAATGTCATGTAAATGCATATATATGATCACATATACTTAAAAATAGCCATTTTCCACTTGTGAGATAATTCATCTCATACCCTCTTTGATGCTTCCTCTAAGTTTTTGTAAACATATATATGGGGCCACTTTGCTCTATTACTTTTTTTGAGATTTGGGCTAGGCTAATCGTAATGTTACAATTTGCTTTAGTTATTATTAAGGAAGGTCTCTCATTGCTTTAATTTTTCCTGCTTATTCTTCATGATAAACTTCAAAATAATTTGTTCAAAAAGTTTGAAGTCCATTGCAGTTTCTAGTGGCCTAGCATTGTACCAAAACATAATTTTGAGGCGAACTGTCACTTTTTCAATTTTGGTCATCTCATGGAGAAATATGCCTTCTTTTACCTAAGTCTTTGCTATCTTTCATTAAAGCTTTATAGTTTTCCTCATGTGGGTTTCTAGTACATGTTCTTATTAGCATCATTCCTAGATATTTTCCACTTACTGCTTCTTATTATTTGCAGAGCCTTTATTTTTCTTGTTTTATTTTCCTAACCAGTTTCTGCTGATATATAGGCACATAAATACTTTTGGTAAATTTATATTCAATATGGTTGCTTACGAAAACTACTTGTATTAATTCGGTAATTTAAAAAATTACTTTTATCCCCTTTTGGCATCCAGAATTTAAACCCTGTAGGTTTGTTTTTTTTATTTTTCCCTTTTGGCTCCTTCGATGATTGTTTTCTGATGGCTGGACTGAGCTCCTTTTCAGATCTGCAATTTGAGGACAGGTTTGTGTCTTCCGCTCATAACTAGATTCCTATTGTCGGGGGAGTGTTATTCTGCTAGTCTGATTGTCTCCTGCCTTTGCTGCTTTGCTCCCTGAAATTTTCAACATGGTGGTGCATTGAAATGTACAACTTCCTGTAAGCGATACTACCTGGGCTCTTGTGTCCTCACCTGCATCTCCTTTTGGACATCCTACGTTGATGCAGTGTCCCAATACCAGTTTCGATGCCTGATTTGTTTTGCTGAGGATAGCTCTGGCCAGTCATGTGGAAGAGATCTGGTACAAGCACAATTATGCCTACTTTAGGAAGTAGCAATTAGGCAATAGAGAAGACTGCTCAGCTTTCAGCTTATCTCAGAATTATAAATAGAGGAAGCAGACAATGGGAGAAGCAGGAAGAGTCGTCCTCCCAACTTTAGGAGGACGGCTTGGTTCGTTTGCTAACATTTTCATACTCTCTGCAGATAATGGAAATATTTCCTAGATTTTAGCACCAAATCGACGGCCACTTCTAATTTTGAAATGGTCGTAAGCTCTTTTTTTCTTTTCCTATACATAGGTTTCTCAGTGGAAAGCCAGGGAAGCTTGCTTCTTGGGCTCCAAACCAGATGCCATTTTTTAAAAATTGTTTAATGTTATTTATTTTTCAGAGAGAGAGAGAGAGAGAGACAGAGCGTGAGTGGGGGAGGGGCAGAGAGAGAGGGAGACACAGAATCCGAAGCAGGATGCAGGCCCTGAGCTGTCAGCACAGACCCCAACGTGGGGCTCAAACCCACAAACCGTGAGATCATGACCTGAGCCGAAGTCTGACGCTCAACCCACTGAGCCACCCAGGTGCCCCCAGCTGCCATTCTTAATAGAAAGTTAAGAAGTTTGGAGGCAAATGAAGTGAGTCTTTGGAAACTAGTGTTCTATAGATTGGGATCCTCCATCAAGAGGCCTTCATAGAAAAAGGAAAGTTTCTTAAACATTTGTACAAGCCCTTCCTCACCCACCTGCCCTTCCTCCTTGAAACTTAGGCTCTACCATTCTTATAAAATGTATTTGGCACTGTGGAAAAATACAGTTCACAAAGCATTTATTTTATAGCATGTATCAGACAAATAAGGTGACAAGAGCCCTCATATCCTAAAAAAAGGTGCTTACTAAAACTACTTGTATTCTGTAATCTTAAAAATTACGTTTATCCCCTTTTGGCATCCAGAATTTAAACTCTGTTTTTTGTTTGTTTGTTTGTTTGTTTGTTTTGTTTTGTTTTCCTTTTGGCCCCTTTGATGATATTTACAGGAAAACAAGGGCCTGAAACTGGTCCTTCTACCCTAGCCAGATCCCACTTCAAGCCTGTATATGAGAAAGCAGGATTCAGATGGTAAAGGAGTCAGCATTTCTTTGAAGAGAGTTGTCAGGTTGTCCAGTGTTTTCCCTCCTGAGAGGGATGTCCTTCTTCCACCCCAGACCAAGTGAAGGGCACTTCCAAAGAGTCATTTGAAGAGGGTGGGGTTATCTTCTGGGAGAAGAAGCTGACATATCATCCTCATTAAATGCATTCTGAACTGGAAAGACCTGTAGGTGCACCCCAGGTCGTGTATGATGAGTTTTTGGAAGAAATTGACTTTGGTTCCCTGGAGTCAAGGTAGCAGAAAGGTACCATGTTGTTGCATGGATGTTCCTGGAAGAAGGTCTAATGGTGAAATTATGATTAGAGCTCAAAGAAGGGCTGACTGGTGGAAAGTGGTTTCACCAGCACTTAGGGGCAGAAACACTGAATCTTTTCTTGAGTCATTGTGTGCTACAGAAGTCAACAGAGGAGCCTCATCATGAGAGGTTAATGAGAAATTGCATTACCTGAGAAGGGAAACTGTAAGCTGGAGGTGCCTGAAATGGGCCCTCTCAAATGGACCCACAGAAGCATCTGGTGAGAGAGGGAGAAAAACAAAGAGCTGCCCCACTGAGGACACATAGCTAAATTACATTACCAGTCGAGTAAGATTTGGCTTACTTAATCCAGCTCCCCACCCTACCTCCCATCCCATCCTTGGTCCTGTGTGGGTTGAGGGAACAAAGAACAATGAGCAGAGTGATAAGGAAAAGACCACCATTCTCTCTCACCTTCTGCAGGTCAGCGATGTTCAGGTGTTTATTCTGAGCTGGGAAGAAGCTTTTTTTTTTTTAAGAGACAGAGAGAGAGTGTGTGCGTGAGTGTGTGATTTGAGAAGGAGCAAAGGGAGAGGGACAGAGAGAATCTTAAGCAGGCTCCGCAGGGTATAGCTCGACCCCAACTTGGGGCTTGTCTCACAACCATGAGATCATGACCTAAGCCAAAATCAAGAGTCAGATGCTTAACAGACTGAGCCACCCAGGCGCCCTATGAAAGAAGCTTTAAATTGAATGAGAGATTCAAGTGCTTATTGAGGTTCTTCGGACACCAGAAAGAATGCACAAAGCTTCAGATCTGTTCAGGGCTGGGAAAGAGAAATTAGAATTTTTTAAAGGTGGTAGTTTAAAAAATTATTTTCCCATTTTGCACCCTATAAATTCAGTCCATTCTCAATGTTGATTATACTTGTACAAAAATCTATATGAAAAGGTAAAGTTGTGTTGAAATTCTTTGCCTAATTGCTGAAAAAATATTGGGGTTGAACCTGGTTTCTTAAGTTCTTAGAAGAGATGCCCACTATTTATCTTGAATGTTCCTTGCTTTCATGTTTTGCAGGAATGATTAATAACAATGCCAACCCAGTTTCTCAGTCTTCAGTAGTAATAACGTTGACCAGAGCATAGGCAAAGACAATGAAAAAATTTTAACATGAGCTGAATCTCTGCTCTAATAAGAGAAAACATACCTGTGTCTTTTTTTTTTTATTTTTTTTTTAACGTTTATTTATTTTTGAGACAGAGACAGAGCATGAACAGGGGAGGGGCAGAGAGAGAGGGAGACACAGAATCTGAAACAGGCTCCAGGCTCTGAGCTGTCAGCACAGAGCCCGACGCGGGGCTCGAACTCGCGGACCGCGAGATCATGACCTGAGCCGAAGTCGGACGCTTAACCGACCAAGCCACCCAGGCGCCCCTACCTGTGTCTTTTAGAGATGAGCATATCTTTTCCTGGCCCATAAGTGTTGTCAAAGGAGTCTATTTGACTTAGAGCTCTTCAGATTTATATTTGGTTTTAATAAAAATTATGGGTAGTAAAAGATTAATAAGGTAAGAACCCATGAGTCAACACAGATATAAATAAAGGAATAAACAAGTAAGTGAGGAAGCAGGGAATGGGTTTTCCTTATAGTAGGATGCTAACTAATAAATGTAAAATAGGTTAAGGAATTAGAAAAACACCATCTGCCAACCAGGATAGTGTTCATTGGTTTTAGCATCGTGGATCAAAGTTTGAGTAATGAAGGGATATTCATGTAGTCTCAGACTGTACTTTTTGTTACAAACAGTAAAATAGTAACATTAGAGTCACCTGGCAGGCATCGTATTAACCAATGATCAAAGCTAACATTGCCAGAAATGGCACTGGTCAACAGTAGGTCCGCCTGATATCATGCCCTGACATCTCAGCATCACTTATGGAATATTCTTGCCAGACGGTGTAACTTGAATCTCATTTTGAGGAAACAGTGGACAAACTCAAACTGAGGAATATTCTCTAAAATAACTAGCCTTTGTTCTTCAAAAATATCAGTGTCATAAAATACAACAACAACAAAAAGAGTCAGAAACTGTTATAGATTATAGAGACTAAAGAGACATGACAACTGAATTCAGCACATGATCTGGGATCTTCTTTTGGTATAAAGGACGTTATTGGAACAATAGACAAAAGGGAAACGTCAAGATCTGTGGAGTAGATGATAATGTCGCTTCAATGTTCATTGCTCTATTTTGATGATTTCCTGTGGTTATGTAAGAAAATTCCTTGTTTCTTGAAGACACACTGGAGTATTTAGGGATGCATTTTTCTTTAAGTCAGTCTGAAAAAAATATGAAAGAGAAGGCTAAAGCAAATAGGACAAAATGCTAACATCTGAGGAATCTGGAAGAGTTTCTGATCATTCTTTTTTCCTATTCTTGACGCTTTTGTGTAAATCTGAAGTTTTGTCAAAATAAGATATAAAAGAAATAAAAATTAAAAATTACAGGGTATGATACTGATGTCTCATTTTTTTATTATATGTTTTAATAGTCATAATAATAAGCATGTATATATCACTTACTCTTTGCCAGTCACCATTGTAAGTGCCCCCCCACACACACACACACAGTCACTTGATCTTTATCCTATGAACTAGGTGGTATTATTATTCCCATTTCACCAGGAAATTGAGGGACAGTGAGGTTAAATAATCTGCCTATAGTTACATGCCAGTAAATGGTGGAACTGGGGTATGAACTCCCAGGAATATGGATCCAGAGTCCACATAAGAACTCAGTGAATCATATTTCAAAGCTCATTAATACCACCTGGAAGCTCTTTTTGGAAGTTCTATTTGGAGTCTGTATTAGTTATGTAGATAACTAATCCATGTAACACATTACCCCAGAATTGAATGGCTTAAAACATCAGACACTTAATATCTCTCAGTATCTGTTGGTTAGAAGGTCTGGGAGAAGCTCACCTGGATGCCTGTGGTTCAGGATCTCTCAAGAGACTGTAGCTGTTGACTGGGGCTGTGCTCTCATCTGAAGGCTCGACTGGGGGGATGTTTGCTTTCAAGCTCCCTCACTTGGTTTTGGCAGGCCTGGATCCCTCACCACATGGCCTCAACAGATTTTCCTTGTGACATGACAGTTGGATTTCCCCAGAGTAAGGAAAGAGAGAGAGAGAGAGAGAGAGGGGGGGAGAGAGAGAGAGAGAGAGAGAGAGAGAGAGAGAGGGAGGGGGAGAGAGAGAGAGAGAGAGAGAGAGAGAGAGAGAGAGAGAGAGAGAAGATGCTTAAGATAGAAGCCACAATCTTAGAATTGAATCTCAGTTGTGATGTGCCATCACTTCCTCTGGATCCTATTTATTAGAAATAAATCAGTAAGTCCACCCCACTCTTACAGAGAGGGAATTATCCTAGGGAGTAAATACCAAGAGCTGAGAATCATTCAGGGCCATCTTAGATGCTGCCCACCACAGAGTTTACATATGAGTTGTGTACATGTTGTTTTTGTTGTTGTTGTTTGTTCTCGTTGGGCATTATGATCTCTTGAAAGAGGCCAGTTTTTAAATATGGCCAGAAATCATGTGGCAGGGGTGTAGAATGGTAACTTTCTAAAAGGCAGTCTTGTTTCTACCTGGCAATGAATACAAATTGGACCTCTATTACCTTTTTCAGTCATTACTCCATTAGCTCTCCAGGTACTGGACATTACTCCCAGATACCAGCAAGTGACCGGCTGTGACTTTTGGGCCTTCCCCAAAGAGTGCTCATTCCTGTTCTGCTCACTGTGTCCATGTCTTCATCAACATGTCTTTTGCTGGATTAGTGGACTCCCCGAGGCTAGAGAATGTGCCATTTTTGCTAAATCTGTTACTTCCCACCTAGTATATGCCTGAGCCAGGGGCTGAGTTAAAAGAGCACTGGCTAATTCTCTAGGAGAGCTCGCTTGATTTTTGGCCATGGCCGAGGGTCTGACATATGGCCAAGTCATTTGTACACTTAGTTGATTCTGTAAGACAGGCTTTTATACCTGTGCAGTTGTAATAGAGAGACCAAACAGATTTTGGACTTGATAACTTCCCAGGATTACAACCTTAATCTTTCCCCCTTAATTGGAAAATCCTTTGGCAGGGCAACACCTTTGTGAAAGTGGTGTAGGCAACAGTTTATGAACTAAGACACCATTTTCACCCGGGTTTTTCTCTTGTCATTCCATGTGGACACATTTCCTCTCTCTTTGCTGCCTAATTCTCACTGTTGGACTTCTTCTTTTGGAGGAGGCATAATGTTTTGGAGGAGAGGGTATAAAACAGAAAAATGGAAATAAAATAGCCATGAAAAAAAAAGAAATAAAATAGCCATCTCATTTGATTCCATCACCCACTAATTAACCAAGTTAACATGTTGTTCCTTTCAGTCCTCTTTGATGTATATATACTGTTTAAAAAGATGAAACTAGAATCCTATTATACAACTTCTTATTTTTTCCACTATTTCATGAACAGTAAACAAGGCTGTGAGCATCTAGTTAGACACATTGCTCATTGTGGATGTTCAGTGTGTTTCCAAGTTTTTTTCCCTGAAAAGTAATGCTATCACAATTTCCTTAGGCTGAATCATTGTGAATCTTTCTGATTATTTCCTTCAGATGATTTCCTGTAAGTGAAATGATGGGATCAGAGAAAGAAGTGAGAATTGGCATGGATTCTGAAAGCCGCTGGGAATTTCTGGAAGGGGAATTAGCTGCAGAAAGTGGACAGGAGGTCAGGGGCCATACTGGGGAGACCATGGGCAGTGCAGTCGGTGGTTCAACAGATGGCCCCCTAGCCTGCAGTCCCAGCTACATGTTATTCAGACACTAAGTCTTTGATCTTAGCAAAATTACTTTCACTTCCGAACCTGTTTCATGATCTGTAAAATGGGATTAATGATGTTATATAAAATGGACCAAAGGTACAGGGGCTTTTATGAAAATCACCCCTTAGAAAATAAAGCATATCTGGGGTGCCTGGGTGTCTCAGTCTGTTGGGCGTCCGAATTCAGCTCAGGTTATGGTCTCCCGGTTTATGAGTTTGAGTTCCGCATCGGGCTCTGTGCTGACAGCTCAGAGCCTAGAGCCTGCTTCAGATTCTGTGTCTCCCTCCCTCTGTCTGCCCTTCCCCTGCTCACGCTCTGTCCCGCTCTCTCTCAAAAATAAATAAACGTTAAAAAAAGAAAAAGAAAAGAAAGCATATCCACATATTGTAATCCTTACAGAGTGTCTCACATTTTGGGATACTGTCTTGTTTACTTTAACTGAAAAAAGCACGGTGTTGTCTAAAGAAAATACATTGGCCTGACATGAGTTCAATCAGTGCTGGTTTAGGATGCTTACAGAAGCTTCACGACAGAATCAAGAACCAGAAAGAAGGCAAGTGAATCGAACACAGATTTAGCAATCATTTCTGGGAAAATGACCTCCTGAATGCAAATATTGGATCCATTGTAAGCAAACCTTCTGAGGATTCCTGTAAAAGGCACAGAGGTGAATGACTACATTGCAGAGCTCGTGAATAGACACCTAAGGTTTGAATAACTGGAACAACTGTCCTAATGTTATATTAATGGGTATTTGTGGCTTGGGATAAAATTTCCAGTGACAGTGTGCTACATCTCATACAACTGAGATGGAAATGAACGTGACCAGTCGGGAACAAGATGAACTGAAGGACTCCAAATGTGGCTGTAGAGAAAAAGAACACGTTGGTGAATAAATTATGTAATGATTCGTAAGACCAGAAAAAAGCAATATTTCTACAGTAATGTATAATTCAAATATGATGTGAATTTAAATAGGTATGCGCGACTGAATTAATAAATTGAATTTTATAAGTCATATTTATTTTAGCTCCTGTCCTAAGAGTTTATGTAGTTAACTGGATAACAAGTGGTATTCAGAGGGTCTTTTCGTTGGGTAAGATGGGTCTCCTTACATCTGGGCAGTCTTAATTGGTTATCTAACTCGTAACGTTGCGTGAGAATACAAACGTGACCTTGATGAGGTGCTCGGCCCTCTGCCTGGCCCATTGCGCATGCTCATTTAACACCAGCTCACGTTATGGGGGGGGGGTCAGATAGCAGATGCCAACTCTGCACGAGCACCCATAGAGGGGGTGGGGGAGGGGAGACCAGGAAGCAAACTTGACTTACTTTTATCATTTGGTTTAGGGTAAGGTTTCACCATGTACTGTTGCCTGTTTCCAAAAGTAATTGTTTTTTTAAACTCATGAAAATGATGTTTCGTATGGGGACCCAAGAGAGCTTTCTGACTCCAGTGCCTAAGGTGTTGTCCCTGGGCTGATCAGCCTCCATACCTCAGCCCCCCACCCTCCTCCAGCACCACTACTCCTGACCCTATGAGCCTAAGAAAGGCTCATGACTTAACTTCCTCCTCAGGACACAACCTAAGCTCTTGTGCATCGTCTTTGACAAACTTGTCATGAGAATG